>NW_027140014.1:495000-1095000 GCF_035084215.1 Heptranchias perlo | reverse complement strand
CTCATATCAGACATCATACTGTGTGAGATCAAAGATACTTGGGGTAATGTTAACTTGGCCGCTGATGATAGCCAGGCGGTCTCGGATTGGAACAAACACATGGCGACTTTTAGTACCGAAACAAAGCAATTATGCAAATTTAGCTGCTGCTTTTAACCGGTCGAAACCGGACACTGGTTTCCCGAACATATCCCTCAACCGCCTCCCTCGCCCTCCCGTCAGAAACACATATCTGCTGAAACTGCAAGCTTGTCTCTTCAACGTGTTAACCGTATGGATTATCCAATGGGTCCTCCTGCCTCATCTGCCATTTTGCTTCCAATTTGCTAACTTCCGACTTGCAAAGTGAAATTTAAATCGATTAATTTTTGTTTGAATGCACTTTTTTCTCACCTCCGTGGTTGTGGACAATGCAATTGTGTCGCTGCCTATCTGTCCTTTACCAAGGCAGAGAGAGCGCCTCTCTCATGTGTTCTGGAGACGTAAATTCGTCACACCTGGAATCATGTCTGTTGCTGGATTCCGACTGTCCACTTATCATGGGAGCAATGTCTGATGTTTGTTCATCCACCTGTCCAACTCAGGCTGGAATGTTGAGATAGATTTTGTCTCGACCACGAACCCTACAAGTGAATTCCACGGCCTCACGACTATTTGTTCAGGATTTGTTCAGGGAAGATCATGCCTTACAAATCTGATTGAATTCTTTGAGGAAGTGACAAGGAGGATTGATGAGGGTAGTGCAGTGGATGTTAATTACATGGATTTTTGTAACAAATTTGAGAAGGTCCCACATGGCAGACTGGTCAGAAAGGTAAAAGCCCATGGGTTACAGGGAAATGTGGCGAATTGGATACAAAATAGGCTCAATCACAGGAAACAAAGGGTAAAGTCGATGGGTGGGTCTGTGAATGGAAATTCGTTTCCAGTGGTGTGCCACAGGGCTCAGTGTTGGGCCCCTTGCTGTTTATGGTATATATTGATGATTTGACGTGAATGTAGGGGGCATGATTGGCAAATTTGCATACGACATAACAATTGGGAGTGCAGTTGAGAGTGAAGAGGATAGCTGAAGACTCCAAGAAGATATCAATGGGTTGGTGGAGTGGGTGGAAAAGTGGCGAATGGAGATCAACCCGGAGAAGAGTGTGTTCATGCACTTAGGGAGGGCAAACAATAAAAGGGAATGCCCATCAAACGGGGTTAAATTGAGAGGGGTCGAGGAAGTGAGAGAACTTTGAGTGCATATGCACAGGTCCCTGAAGGTGGCAGTAGAGGTAGATTAGGTTGTGAAGAAGGCAGACGGAACGCTGGCCATTATTCGCCGAGTCATCGAATTTTAAAACAGGGAAGTAATGATGGAACTGTATAAAACGCTGGTAAGGCCACACCTGGAGTATTGTGCGCAGTTCTGGTCACCACATTACAGGAAGGACATGATCGCTCTGGAGAGCGTGCAGAGAATATTTACAAGAATTTTGCCGGGGCATGAAAATTGCAGCATCGAGGACAGATTGGATCGGCTGGGGTTGTTTACCTTGCAGCAGTGGAGGCTGAGTGGAGACTTGATTGATGTGTACAAAGTTATGCAGGATCTAGATCGAGTGGAGAGGAAGTGCCTGTTTGCCCTAGCGGAGAGTTCAAGAACTCGAGGACATAGTTTGAAGCTGATTGGCGGAAGGATTCGAGGGAACATGATGAAAAACGTTTTTACCGAGACGGTGGTGGGTTCCCTTTTACCCGCTATGTACTGTACATGTACAGGAGCTGACACCGAGAATCACACGGGCAGTACAGTACAAGCCAGCAGGAGAGAATCGTTCATTTTACTCATTGTCTATTGAACCTGTATGGTGCTGGTAAGAACATAAGAAATAGAAGCAGGAGTCGGCCATTCGGTCCCTCGAGCCTGCTCTCCCATTCCATCAGCGGGCTCAACTCCACTTTTCCTCCCGATCATCATATCCTTTGATTCCCCGATAGTCCAAAAATCTATCGACCTCAGCTTTGAATACATTCAACGACTCAGTATCCACAGCCCTCTGCAGTCGAGAATTCCAAAGATTCACAACCCTCTGAGTGAAGAAATTCCTCCTCACCTCAGTCTTGAATGGCCGACCCCTTATCCTGAGACTATGCCGCCTAATTCTAGACCCTCCCGCCAGGGGAAACATCCTCTCAGCATTTACCCTGTCAAGACACCTCAGAATCTTTTATTTTTCAATGAGATCGCCTCTCATTCGCGAAAAAGTTTCGAAATTTGGGGGGTATAAGAGGAGGCAATATTGGGACTTTTCGCTCTCTTACTTCCTGCCTTCTCTCATCTTCGCTTGTCCTCACCTTCACAACAAGAACCGAGCACTCCGCCTGGGACGGAGAGGAGAAATCACAACGAGAAGCAGAGCCTCGCTCTTCAACTGTATGGACGAACCTCAAACTGAGACTTGAATACTGCGCGGCAGTACAGAACCAGGAGACTCGTTTTCTACAAGGGGAAGCAGTGATAAAGTCAAGCGACAATCAGGTTGAGCATTGTCCACGTCCACATCCTTAAGTCCACCGGTATTGTGTGATGGGGTGTTGTGTGTTCCCAACCAAGCCATAGGGGTTTGGTGGGAAGGTTCTGTGGGGTTGGATATAAGAACATAAGAACATACGAATTAGGAGCAGAAGTCGGCCAATTGGCCCCTCGAGCCTGCTCCGCCATTCAATAAGATCATGGCTGATCTGATCCGAACATTACATATAAATTCATGTCCAAATTCCTGCCCGTTCCCCGTAATCCCCAACTCCCTTTACTTCTAGTAAACTGTCTATTTCTGTTTTAAATTTATTTCATGATGTAGTTTCCACAACTTCCTGGGGCAGCAAATTCCACAGACCTAATACCCTATGAGTGAAGAAGTTTCCCCTCATTTCAGTTTTGAAAGAGCAGCCCCTTAGTCGAAGATTATGCCCCCTAGTTCTAGTTTCACCCATCCTTGAGAACATCCTTACCGCATCCACCCGATCAAGCCCCTTCACAATCTTATATGTTTCAATAAGATCGCCTCTCATTCTTGTGATCTCCAATAAGTCGAGTCACAATCTACTCAACCTCTCCTTCTTTGTCCACCCCCTCATCCCAGGGATTAGCCGAGTGAAAATTCTTTGTACTGCCTCGAGAGCAAATATGTCTTTTCTTAAGTATGGACACAAAAACTGTATGCAGTATTCCAGGTGCGTATACTTTACTCTGGTAGTGATGTAGTGTACTGTATTGTCTTACGCCACCGTTTTTTTATGTATTGAAGATGGCGGTGTGTGTTAACCTGAATAAACAATGTGCAGTTCAGTCTGAAAAACTTGTCCGTTCGTCAATTCTGTTCATTGTAATTCCCGTCATCCTGAACTGTGGAAGGGAGAGGTGATTTGAACCCACCCATCCACTTACATTCTGGCTCTCGTGCTGACGACTTGTGGTCCAGCGGCGCCTCCAGCAAACTATTCCATATCAGCTACAACACTGGTATCTAATTGAAAATGTGGAAAATTACCCAGGGATGTCCGTCCACAAAAAGCAGGACCAATCCAATCCGGCAAATTACCGCCCGATCAGTCTACTCTCAATTATCAGCAAACTGATGGAACGTGTCGTCGACAGTGCTATCAAGCGGCAAGTGATAGTCTTCAAGAGGCTACAGACAGGCTGGTGGCACGGGCGGACACTTGGCAGATGAAATTTAAGGCAGAAAATCGTGAAGTGATACATTTCGTTGGGAAGAACGAGGAGACGCAATATAAAATAGAGGGCTCAACTCTAAAAGGGGATACAGGAAGAGAGAGAACTGGGTGTATATGTGACTAATCGTTGAAGGTGGCAGGGCAGGTTGAGAAAGTGGTTAAAAAAGCATACGGGATCGCGGGCTTTATAAGTAGAGGCACAGAGTACAAATGCAAGGAAGTCATGTTGAACTTTAATCATAAACTTAGTTTGGCGATGACAGGAGTATTGTGTCCAGTTCTGGGCACCGCACTTCAGCAAATATGTGAAGACGTTAGAGAGGGTGCAGAAGAGATTTAATAGAATGATTCCAGGGATGAGGGAATTCAGTTACGTGGAGAGACTGAAGAAACTGGGGTTGTTCTCCTTGGAACAGAGACGGTTGAGAGGAGATTGGATAGATGTGTTCCAAATCATGAAGGGTCTATTCAGAGTAGATAGAGAGAAACTGTTCCCATTCGCGGAAGGGTCAAGAAGCAGAGGACACAGATTTAAAGTGCTTGGCAAAAGAACCAGAGGTGACATGAGGAAAAACTTTTTTAACGCAGCAAGTGGTTAGGATCTGGAATGCACTGCCCGAGGGGATGGTGGAGGCAGATTCAATCAAGGCCTTAAAAAGAGAACTGGATAAGTTTTTGAAAACAAGAAATTTGCATGGCTACAGCGAGAAGCGTCGGGCGGAAGGTGGGGGGAGCGGGGTTTGGGCTAACTGGACTGCTCTTGCATGGAGCCGACTTGGGCTGGATGGACCAAATGGGATTCTTCCTTGCTGTCAGCTTTCTATAATGCTTTGATTCTACAAGAGCAGGTCAGAGGCTGGGTATACTGCCGCGAATGGCTCATTTCCTGACCCCACAAAGACTTTCCACCATCTACAAGGCACAAGTCAGGAGTGTGACTGAATACTCTCCACTGGATGAGTGCAGCTCCAACAGCACTCAAGAGGCTCGACTCCATCCAGGACAAAACAGTCCGCTTGAATGGCACCCCATCCACTGCATTAAACATTTACTCCCTCCTGCACCGGCGCACCGTGTCTGCAGTGGGAACCAGCCAAGGATGCACTGCAGCAACTTGAAACGTAGAAACATAGAAATATCAAAAATAGGAGCAGAAGTCGGCCGTTCGGCCCTTCGAGCAAGCACTGCCATTCAATATGATCATGGCGGATCCTCTATCTCAATATCATATTCCCAGTCTCTCCCCATACCCCGCGGTGCCTTTTGTGTCCAGAAATCGACCTCGCTCCTTCTTAAATATATTCAGTGACTTGGCCTCCACAGCCTTCTGTGGTTGAGAATTCCACAGGTTCACCACCGTCTGAATGAAGAAATTTCTCCTCATCTAAGTCCTAAACGTCCTTTCCCGTATTCTGAGACTGTGACCCTTCCTTCTGGAACCTCCAGCCAAGGCAAACATCCTCCCTGCATCCAGCCTGTCGAGCCCAGTCACAATTTGACATGCCAAGGATTCTTTGAAAGCTCCTCCCAAAACCGCAACCTCTACCACCTAGAAGAACACGGGCAGCAGGCACTTCGGAACAACATAACCTGCACGCTCCCATACAAGTCACACACCATCCCGACTTGGAAATATATCGCTGTTCCTTCATGGTCGCTGGGTCAAAATCCTGGAACTCCCTACCAAACAGCACTGTGGGAGAACCTTCACTACACGGACTGAAGCGGTTCAAGAAAGCGCTCATCACCAACTTCAAATGAGCAATTAGGGATGGGCAATAAATGCTGGCCTTGCCAGTGATGCCGACATCCCAGGAATCAAGTAAATAAAAAGGTAAGAATTTAAAAACGAGAGGGGGCGTCTGGATTTAAACCAAAGATCTCTTGATCTGCAGTCAAGTGCTCTACCACTGAGTTACACCCCCACATCTGTTGAGCGTCATATTAAAAACAGTAAGTGGCAGTTATCATCATTGATAGGTCGAACGTGAATACAATGTTCATCAGTTAATCTGGGCGACAAAAACTCCGGTAATCAGCAATGTTTCATGAATGGCGTGAGTCACACTATTGTGCAGAGATGCGATGCACAACCTAACATGGAAAGGCTTGTCACTAAACTTCAGTGAACACATCCTTACCACAGGATGCGGAACTACAAGCAGCAGCCAAACGACACCTGAATTTCAACCAGAGTTTTCTCCAGCTGCAGCCAAATGCTCTCTCACTGTGCTCTGTCCCCAGCACTTTCGATCGTTGCAGTCAGAGTGAGAAAGTTAGGGCAACTAAAGCCAGAGCTCCCTGGATGACAAAAGAGACACTGAGTAAGAAGAAACGGATGAAAGGGACGTATGATAGATGTCAGGTTGATAACACAAGTGAGAACCAGGTAGAATATAGAAAGTTCAGAGTGTAAGTGAGAAAGGAAATAACGCAGTGACTCCAGAATGTTACCGTGACCCCAGAGTGATGGCAGAGAGCAGCCAGACATCCCAGAGTGCAGCCAGTCAGCCCAGAGTGAGCCCAGAGTGCAGCCGGGCATGTCAGAGTGATGCCAGAGCGGCGGCCTTTGTGTTTGGGCCACCACCACAAAAACCACCACCACAACAACAACTTGTATTTATAATATATATTATCTATATATTTATAATGTATTTATATATTTCTATGTGTTATGGCACGGGGACAGCATGGACAAAACGGCGCCAAGCGCTGAGTCCACCTTGGACAAAATGGCGGTGAGCGCGGCCACCATCTTGTACAAAATGGCGGCCAACGCGGCCACCATCTTGGAAAAATGGCGGCCAAAGCGGCCACCATCTTGGACAAAATAGCGGCCGGCGCAGCCACCATCTTGGACGTTTTACCCGGGCCAGATCTGTTCTCATCCCATTGAAATTGGCCCTCCGTCAATTGAGTATTTTTAATTTAGAGTGATCCATGTCAATTTCCATAGCTACTTTAAACCTGATGATACGATGGTCGCTGCTCACAAAATGCTCCCCCACTGACACTAGCTCCACTTGGCCCGTGATTTCCCTGCAAAATTTGCTCCTCTATCTCCTTCCCACTGGTTGGTGGCCTATAGAATACATCCAGTAGTGTAATGGCAACTCTTTTATTTCTTAATCAAATAAATTCACTCTTTGAGCCCTCCAGGACATCCTCTCACTCCAGTACTGCAATATTCTCCTTTAATCAATACTGCCACACCCCTCCATTCTTTCCTTTACTATCTTTCCTGAACACCTTGTATCCAGGAATATTCAGCACCCAATCCTGCTCTTTTTGAGCCAGGTCTCCGTTACTGCGACAACATCGCATTCCCATGTGGCTATTTGCGACTGCAGCTCACCAAACTTGTGTATCACGCTTTGTGCGTATTCACACATGCACTGCAATGAGTATATCCTCTCAGTTCTAGTATTTCCTCTCAGTTCGAGTATATCCTCTCAGTTCTCGTGCATACTCTCAGCTCAAGTATATCCTCTCAGTTCTTATATATCCTCTCACTACTGAATCTAGTAAAGGGAATTGAAACGGAGCAGATAGACGTAAGTTTAGGGAACATCGAGGCAGTAGTGATCATAACATAATAAGATTTGAAATAGTGATTGAGAAAGACGGCCACAAGCCTGTCGCCAGCATTTTCTGCATGCATCTCACGACAAAAAGCCGTTGTTCAGCAATTTCCACTTTAATTTCTTGGCCAATTCACACTTTGGACACTCACAGCCTCTTATTTCATGGTCAGGATGTGATCTCTGCAATTTACACACTTTTAAATTCATTAAGACCCACTTCTGTTCCGTAAAATGCAATTGAATATATTGATTGAATGCATGTTAGAGTTACTTCAAACATTCACTCCTCCTGTCCACAATTGCGTATTGCCTGCTGGATGCTTATTTATCACAGTGATGCGCTAATCTGTACACTTACATGCGGGCACGGACAATTTCATTATCTGAGGGGTTGTTAATGGAACTAATCACCGTGCAATCATCAGTGAACATCCCTATTTCTGAACTTATGATGGAGGGATGGTCATTGATGAAGCAGCTGAAGATGGTTCGGCCTAGGACACAGCCATGAGGAACTCCTGCAATAACGTCCTGGGGCTGAGATGATTGGCCTCCAAAAACCACTACCATCTTCCTTTGTGCTCGGTATGACTCCAGCCACTGGAGAGTTTTCCCGCTGATTCCCATTGACTTCAATTCGACTGGGGCTACTTGGTGCCACACTCAGTCAAATGCTGCCATGATTTCAAGGGCAGTTACTCTCACCTCACCTCTGGAATCCAGATCTTTTGCCATGTTTGGACCAAGGCTGTTATGAGTTCTGTCCAAATCCATTCTGTGTGTGTCCAATCTGTGTTTATCCAGTTTGAGTATGTGCAATTAGGCTGCTAGTCTGTGTGTGCCCAGTCTGTGTCCGTCCAGCTTGTGCGTGTTCATTCTGTGTGTGTTCAGTCTGTGTGTATCCAGTCTGAGTGTGTCATGTCTGGGTCAGCCCAGTTTGTGTACGTCCAGTCTGTGCGTGAACTGTCTGTCCGTATCCAGTCCGTGAGTATCCAGTCTGTGTGTATCCAATCTGTCCGTATCCAGTCTGTGTGTATCCAGTCTGTGTGCATCCAGTCCGTGTGTATCCAGTCTGTGTGTGTCATGTCTGGCTATGCACAGTTTGTGTACGTCCAGTCTGTGCGTGAACTGTCTGTCCGTATCCAGTCCGTGAGTATCCATTCTGTGTGTATCCAGTCTGTCCGTATCCAGTCTGTGTGTATTTAGTCAGTGTGTATCACGTCTTTCCGTTACCAATCTGTGTGTTTCCAGTCTGTGTGTTTCCAGTCTGTGCGCGACCGGTCTGTCCGTATCCAGTCTGTGAGTATCCAGGTTTTGTGTTTGCATTGTGTCCGTATGAAGTCTGTGTGTATCCAGTCTGTGTGTATCCAGTCTGTGTGTATCCAGTCTGAGTGTGTCAAGTCTGGGTTTGTCCAGTTTGTGTACGTCCAGTCTGTGCATGAACGGTCTCTCCGTATCCAGTCTGTGTGTATCCAGTCTGTGTGTATCCAGTCTGTGTGTATCCAGCCTGTGTGTTTCCAGTCTGTGTGTATCCAGTCTGTGTGTTTCCAGTCTGTGTGCGACGGTTCTGTCCATAGCCAGTCTGTGTGTAACCAGTCTGTCCATATCCAATCTGTGTGTATCAAATCTGTGTTTATCCAGTTTGAGTATGTCCAGTCTGTGTGTGTCCAGTCTGTGTGTGTTCAGTCCGTGTGTGTCCAGTCTGTGTGTTTCTAGTCTGTGTTTGTGTTCAGTCTGTGTGTGCTCAGTCTGTGAGTTTCGAGTCTACGAGTGCACAGTCTGTGAGTGACAAGTCTCTGTGTGTCCAGTCTGTTTGTGTCGAGTCTGTATGCCCAGTTTAGTTGCCAGTATGTGTGTGTCCAATCTGTGCTTGTCCAGTGTTTGAGTGTCCAGTCTGTGTATGTCTAGTCTGAGTATGTCCAGTTTGAGTCATATTCTATGACTGTTCAGTCTGTGAGTGTCCAGTCTGAGTGTGTCCAGTCCGTGTGTACCCTGTCTGAGTGTGTCAAGTCTGGGTTTGTCCAGTTTGTGTACGTCCAGTCTGTGCATGAACGGTCTCTCCGTATCCAGTCTGTGTGTATCCAGTCTGTGTGTATCCAGTCTGTGTGTATCCAGTCTGTGTGCATCCAGTCTGTGTGTATCCAGTCTGTCCGTATCCAGTCTTTGTGTATCCAGTCTGTGTGTATCCAGCCTGTGTGTTTCCAGCCTGTGTGTATCCAGTCTGTGTCTTTCCAGTCTGTGTGCGACGGTTCTGTCCATAGCCAGTCTGTGTGTAACCAGTCTGTCCATATCCAATCTGTGTGTATCCAATCTGTGTTTATCCAGTTTGAGTATGTCCAGTCTGTGTGTGTCCAGTCTGTGTGTGTTCAGTCCGTGTGTGTCCAGTCTGTGTGTGTCTAGTCTGTGTTTGTGTTCAGTCTGTGTGTGCTCAGTCTGTGAGTTTCGAGTCTATGAGTGCACAGTCTGTGAGTGACAAGTCTCTGTGTGTCCAGTCTGTTTGTGTCGAGTCTGTATGCCCAGTTTAGTTGCCAGTATGTGTGTGTCCAATCTGTGCTTGTCCAGTGTTTGAGTGTCCAGTCTGTGTATGTCTAGTCTGAGTATGTCCAGTTTGAGTCATATTCTATGACTGTTCAGTCTGTGAGTGTCCAGTCTGAGTGTGTCCAGTCCGTGTGTACCCTGTCTGAGTGTGTCATGTCTGGGTATGTCCAGTTTGTGTACGTCCAGTCTGTGCGTGAACGGCCTGTCCGAATCCAGTCTGTGAGTATCCAGTCTGTGTGTATCCAGTCTGTCCGTGTCCAGTCTGTATGTTTCCAGTCTGTGTGTTTCCAATCTGTGTATATTCCGTCTGTGTGTATCCAGTCAGTGTGTATCCAGTCTGTCCTTCACCAGTCTGTGTGTATCCAGTCTGTGTGTCTCCAGTCAGTGTGTATCCAGTCTGTCCTTTTCCAGTCTGTGTGTATCCAGTCTGTGAGTATTCAATCTGTGTGTTTCCAGTCTGTGTGATTCCAGTCTGTCCGTATGCAGTCTGTCCGTGTCCAGTCTATGCGTGACCGGTCTGTCCGTATTCAGTCTGACCCTATCCAGTCTGTGTGTATCCAGTCTGCCCGTGTTCAATCTGTGTGTTTCCAATCTGGTTGTTTCCAGCCATTGTGTATCCAGTCTGTGTGTATTCAGTCTGTGTGTAACAAGTCTGTGTTTATCCAGTCCATGTGTGTCCAGCCTCTGTGTATCCAGTCTGTGTGGATCCAGTCAGTGTGTATCCAGTCTGTCCTTTTCCAGTCTGTGTGCATCCAGTCTGTGTGTATCCATTCTATGTGTTTCCAGCCTGTCCATATACAGTCTGTGTATTTCCATTCAGTGTATATCCAGCCTGTCTGTATCCAGTCTGTGTGTAACCAGTCTGCGTGTTTCCAGTCTGTGAGTATCCAGTCTGTGTTTGACCAGTCTGTGTGTATCCAGTCTGTGTGTTTCCAGTCTGTGTGTATCCAGTCTGTGAGTATCCAGTCTGTCCGTATCCAGTCTGTGTGTATCCAGTCTGTCTGTATCCAGTCTGTGTGTATCCTGTCTGAGTATTTCCAGTCTGTGTGTATCAAGTCTGTGTGTTTCCAGTCTGTGTGTATCCAGGCTGTGAGTATCCAGTCTGTCCCTATCCAGTCTGTGTGTATCCAGTCTGTCTGTATCCAGTCTGTGTGTATCCAGTCTGAGTATTTCCAGTCTGTGTGTATCCAGTCTGTGTGTTTCCAGTCTGTGTGTATCCAGTCGGTGTGTATCCAGTCTGTCCGTATCCAGTCTGTGTGTTTCGAGTATATGTGTTTCCAGTCTGTGTGTATGCAGTCTGTGTGTTTCCAGGCTGTGTGTATCCAGCCTGTGTGTATCCAGTCTGTGCGTATTCAATCTGTGTGTTTCCAGTCTATCCTTATCCTGTCTGTGTGTATCCAGTCTGTGTGTTTCCAGTCTGTGTGTAACCAGTCTGTGTGTTTCCAGTCTGTGAGTATCGAGTCTGTGTGTTTCCTGTCTGTCTGTATCCAGTCTGTGTGTTTCCAGCCTGTGTATTTCCAGTCTGTGTGTTTCCAGTCCGTGTGTTTCCTGTCAGTGTGATTCTATTCTGTGTGTATCCAATCTGTTTTGTTTCCAGTCTGTGTTTATCCAGTCTTTGTGTATCCAGTCTGCCCATATCCAGACTCTGTGTTTCCAGTGTTTGTGTTTCCAGTCTGTGTGTACCCAGTCTGTGAGTATTAAATATGTGTGCTTGCAGTCTGTCCTTATCCAGTCTGTGTGTATCCAGTCTACGTGTTTCTAGCCTGCATGTATCAAGGATGTGTGTGTATGCAGTCTGTCCGTATCCAATCTGTGAGTATCCAGTCGGTGTGTATCCAGTCTGTGTGTATCCAGCCTGTGTGATTACAGTCTGTCGGTATCAAGTCTGTCCTTATCCATTCTGTGCGTGACCTGTCTGTCCGTATCCAGTCTGTATGTTTCCAGTCTGTGTGTATTTAGTCTGTGTGTATCCAGTCTGTGTGTATCCAGTCTGAGGGTTTCCAGTCTGTCCATATACAGTCTGTGTGTTTCCAGTCTGTGTGTATCCAGTCTGTGTGTATCCTGTCTGAGGGTTTCCAGTCTGTCCATATACAGTCTGTGTGTATCCAGTCTGTGTGTATCCAGTCTGTGTGTATCCAGTCTGCCCTTGTCCAGTCTGTCCGTATCCAGTCTGTGTGTTTCCAGTCTGTGTGTCTCCAGTCTGTGTGTTTCCAGTCTGTGTGTATCAAGTCTGTGTGTATCCAGTCAGTCCGTATCCAGTATGTGTGTATCCAGTCTGTGTGCATCCAGTCTGTGTGTTTCGAGTCTGTCCGTATCCAGTCTGTATGTTTCCAGTCTGTGTGTATTTAGTCTGTGTGTATCCAGTCTGTGTGTATCCAGTCTGAGGGTTTCCAGTCTGTCCATATACAGTCTGTGTGTTTCCAGTCTGTGTGTATCCAGTCTGTGTGTATCCAGTCTGAGGGTTTCCAGTCTGTCCATATACAGTCTGTGTGTTTCCAGTCTGTGTGTATCCAGTCTGTGTGTATCCAGTCTGTGTGTATCCAGTCTGCCCTTGTCCAGTCTGTCCGTATCCAGTCTGTGTGTTTCCAGTCTGTGTGTCTCCAGTCTGTGTGTTTCCAGTCTGTGTGTATCAAGTCTGTGTGTATCCAGTCAGTCCGTATCCAGTATGTGTGTATCCAGTCTGTGTGCATCCAGTCTGTGTGTTTCGAGACTGTCCGTATCCAGTCTGTATGTTTCCAGTCTGTGTGTATTTAGTCTGTGTGTATCCAGTCTGTGTGTATCCAGTCTGAGGGTTTCCAGTCTGTCCATATACAGTCTGTGTGTTTCCAGTCTGTGTGTATCCAGTCTGTGTGTATCCTGTCTGAGGGTTTCCAGTCTGTCCATATACAGTCTGTGTGTATCCAGTCTGTGTGTATCCAGTCTGTGTGTATCCAGTCTGCCCTTGTCCAGTCTGTCCGTATCCAGTCTGTGTGTTTCCAGTCTGTGTGTCTCCAGTCTGTGTGTTTCCAGTCTGTGTGTATCAAGTCTGTGTGTATCCAGTCAGTCCGTATCCAGTATGTGTGTATCCAGTCTGTGTGCATCCAGTCTGTGTGTTTCGAGTCTGTCCGTATCCAGTCTGTATGTTTCCAGTCTGTGTGTATTTAGTCTGTGTGTATCCAGTCTGTGTGTATCCAGTCTGAGGGTTTCCAGTCTGTCCATATACAGTCTGTGTGTTTCCAGTCTGTGTGTATCCAGTCTGTGTGTATCCAGTCTGAGGGTTTCCAGTCTGTCCATATACAGTCTGTGTGCTTCCAGTCTGTGTGTATCCAGTCTGTGTGTATCCAGTCTGTGTGTATCCAGTCTGCCCTTGTCCAGTCTGTCCGTATCCAGTCTGTGTGTTTCCAGTCTGTGTGTCTCCAGTCTGTGTGTTTCCAGTCTGTGTGTATCAAGTCTGTGTGTATCCAGTCAGTCCGTATCCAGTATGTGTGTATCCAGTCTGTGTGCATCCAGTCTGTGTGTTTCGAGTCTGTCCGTATCCAGTCTGTATGTTTCCAGTCTGTGTGTATTTAGTCTGTGTGTATCCAATCTGTCCGTATTCAATCTGTTTGTTTCCAGTCTGTGTGTATTCAGTCTGTGTGTATCCAGTCTGTGTGTATCCTGTCTGAGTGTTTCCACTCTGTACATATACAGTCTGTGTGTATCCAGGCTGTGTGTATCCTGTCTGTGTGTAAACAGTCTGTGTGTTTCCAGTCCGTGTGTATCCATTCTCTGGGTATCCAGTCTGTGTGTTTCAAGTCTGTGTGTTTCCAGTCTGTATGTTTCCAGTCTGTGTGTATCCAGTCTGTGTGCATCCAGTCTGTCCGTGTTCAGTCTGTGCGTATCCAGTCTATGTGTATTCAGTCTGTGTGTAACAAGCCTTTGTGCATCGCGTCCGTGTGTTTCCAGCCTGTGTTTATCCATTCTGTGTGTATCCAGTCAGTGTTTATCCAGTCTGCCCTTTTCCAGTCTGTGTATATCCAGTCTGTGTGTTTCCAGTCTGTCCATATGCAGTCTGTGTGTTACCAGTCTGTGTGTATCCAGTCTGTGTGTGTCTAGTCTGCGTGTAACCAGTCTGTGTGTTTCCAGTCTTTGAGTATCCAGTCTGTGTGTTTCCAGTCTGTATGTACCCAATCCTTGTGTATCCAGTCTGTCCGTGTCCAGTCTGTCCATACCAAGTCTATGTGTTTCCAGTCTGTGTGTATCCAGTCTGTGTGTTTCCAGTCTGTGTGTATAAAGTCCGTCCGTATCCAGTATGTGTGTATCCAATCTGTGTGAATCCTGTCTGTGTGTTTCGAGTCTGTCCGTAGTCCACTCTGTGTGTTTCCATTCTGTGTGTATCCAGTCTGTTTGTATCCAGTCTGTCCGTTGTCAATCTGTGTGTTTCCAGTCTTTGTGTATCCAGTCTGTGTTTGACCAGTCTGTGTGTATCCAGTCTGTGTGTATCCAGTCTGTGTGTTTCCAGCCTGTGTGTATCCAGTCTGTGTTTGACCAGTCTGTGTGTATCCAGTCTGTGTGTATCCAGTCTGTGTGTATCCAGTCTGTGTGTATCCAGTCTGTGTGTATCCAGTCTGTGTGTTTCCAGTCTGTGAGTATCCAGTCTGTCCGTATCCAGTCTGTGTGTATCCAGTCTGTCTGTATCCAGTCTGTGTGTATCCTGTCTGAGTATATCCAGTCTGTGTGTATCAAGTCTGTGTGTTTCCAGTCTGTGTGTATCCAGGCTGTGAGTATCCAGTCTGTCCCTATCCAGTCTGTGTGTATCCAGTCTGTCTGTATCCAGTCTGTGTGTATCCAGTCTGTCCGTATCCAGTCTGTGTGTTTCGAGTATATGTGTTTCCAGTCTGTGTGTATCCAGTCTGTGTGTTTCCAGTCTGTGTGTATCCAGTCTGTCCCGATCCAGTCTGTGTGTATCCAGTCTGTCCGTATCCAGTCTGTGTGTTTCGAGTATATGTGTTTCCAGTCTGTGTGTATCCAGTCTGTGTGTTTCCAGTCTGTGTGTATCCAGTCGGTGTGTATCCAGTCTGTCCGTATCCAGTCTGTGTGTTTCGAGTATATGTGTTTCCAGTCTGTGTGTATGCAGTCTGTGTGTTTCCAGGCTGTGTGTATCCAGCCTGTGTGTATCCAGTCTGTGCGTATTCAATCTGTGTGTTTCCAGTCTATCCTTATCCTGTCTGTGTGTATCCAGTCTGTGTGTTTCCAGTCTGTGTGTAACCAGTCTGTGTGTTTCCAGTCTGTGAGTATCGAGTCTGTGTGTTTCCTGTCTGTCTGTATCCAGTCTGTGTGTTTCCAGCCTGTGTATTTCCAGTCTGTGTGTTTCCAGTCCGTGTGTTTCCTGTCAGTGTGATTCTATTCTGTGTGTATCCAATCTGTTTTGTTTCCAGTCTGTGTTTATCCAGTCTTTGTGTATCCAGTCTGCCCGTATCCAGACTCTGTGTTTCCAGTGTTTGTGTTTCCAGTCTGTGTGTACCCAGTCTGTGAGTATTAAATATGTGTGCTTGCAGTCTGTCCTTATCCAGTCTGTGTGTATCCAGTCTACGTGTTTCCAGCCTGCATGTATCAAGGATGTGTGTGTATGCAGTCTGTCCGTATCCAATCTGTGAGTATCCAGTCGGTGTGTATCCAGTCTGTGTGTATCCAGCCTGTGTGATTACAGTCTGTCGGTATCAAGTCTGTCCTTATCCATTCTGTGCGTGACCTGTCTGTCCGTATCCAGTCTGTGTGTATCCAGTCTGAGTGTTTCGAGTCTGTCCATATGCAGTCTGTGTCTTTGCAGGCTGTGTGTATCCAGTCTGTATGTATCCAGTCTGTGTGTTTCCAGTCTTTGTGTATCCAGGCTGTGTGTATCCAGTCTGTCCGTATCCAGTCTGTGTGTTTCCTGTCTGTGTGTTTCCAGTCTGTTTGTATCCAGTCTGTGTGTTTCCATTCTGTGTGTATCCAGTCTGTCCGGATTCAATCTGTGTGTTTCCAGTCTGTGTGTATCCAGGTTGTGTGTATCCAGTCTGTGTGTTTCCAGTCTGTTTCTATCCATTCTCTGGGTATCCAGTCTGTGTGTTTCCAGTCTGTGTGTTTCCAGTCTGTGTGTATCCAGTCTGTGTGCATCCAGTCTGCCCTTGTCCAGTCAGTCCGTATCCAATATGTGTGTATCCAGTCTGTGTGTTTCGAGTCTGTCCGTATCCAGTCTGTATGTTTCCAGTCTGTGTGTATTTAGTCTGTGTGTATCCAGTCTGTGTGTATCCAGTCTGAGGGTTTCCAGTCTGTCCATATACAGTCTGTGTGTTTCCAGTCTGTGTGTATCCAGTCTGTGTGTATCCAGTCTGAGGGTTTCCAGTCTGTCCATATACAGTCTGTGTGTTTCCAGTCTGTGTGTATCCAGTCTGTGTGTATCCAGTCTGTGTGTATCCAGTCTGCCCTTGTCCAGTCTGTCCGTATCCAGTCTGTGTGTTTCCAGTCTGTGTGTCTCCAGTCTGTGTGTTTCCAGTCTGTGTGTATCAAGTCTGTGTGTATCCAGTCAGTCCGTATCCAGTATGTGTGTATCCAGTCTGTGTGCATCCAGTCTGTGTGTTTCGAGTCTGTCCGTATCCAGTCTGTATGTTTCCAGTCTGTGTGTATTTAGTCTGTGTGTATCCAGTCTGTGTGTATCCAGTCTGAGGGTTTCCAGTCTGTCCATATACAGTCTGTGTGTTTCCAGTCTGTGTGTATCCAGTCTGTGTGTATCCAGTCTGAGGGTTTCCAGTCTGTCCATATACAGTCTGTGTGTTTCCAGTCTGTGTGTATCCAGTCTCTGTGTATCCAGTCTGTGTGCATCCAGTCTGTCCGTGTTCGGTCTGTGCGTATCCAGTCTATGTGTATTCAGTCTGTGTGTAACAAGCCTTTGTGCATCCCGTCCGTGTGTTTCCAGCCTGTGTTTATCCATTCTGTGTGTATCCAGTCAGTGTTTATCCAGTCTGCCCTTTTCCAGTCTGTGTATATCCAGTCTGTGTGTTTCCAGTCTGTCCATATGCAGTCTGTGTGTTACCAGTCTGTGTGTATCCAGTCTGTGTGTGTCTAGTCTGCGTGTAACCAGTCTGTGTGTTTCCAGTCTTTGAGTATCCAGTCTGTGTGTTTCCTGTCTGTGTGTATCCAGTCTGTCTGTTTCCAGTCTGTATATATCCAATCCTTGTGTATCCAGTCTGTCCGTGTCCAGTCTGTCCATACCAAGTCTATGTGTTTCCACTCTGTGTGTTTCCAGTCTGTGTGTATCCAGTCTGTTTGTATCCAGTCTGTCCGTTGTCAATCTGTGTGTTTCCAGTCTTTGTGTATCCAGTCTGTGTGTATCCAGTCTGTGTGTATCCAGTCTGAGTGTTTCCAGTCTGTCCATATACAGTCTGTGTGTTTCCAGTCTGTGTGTATCCAGTCTGTGTGTATCCAGTCTGTGTGTATCCAGTCTGAGTGTTTCCAGTCTGTCCATATACAGTCTGTGTGTTTCCAGTCTGTGTGTATCCAGGCTGCGTGTATTCAGACTGTGTGTGACCAGTCTGTGTGTTTTCAGTCTGTGAGTATCCAGTCTGTGTGTATTCAGTCTGTGTGTATCCATTCTGTGGTTATCCAGTCTGTGTGTTTCATGTCTACGTGTTTCCAGTCTGTGTGTATCCAGTCTGTGTGTTTCCAGTCTGAACGTATCAAGTCTGTACGTTTCCAGTCTGTGTGTATCCAGTCTGCCCGTGTTCAATCTGTGTGTTTCCAATCTGGTTGTTTCCAGCCATTGTGTATCCAGTCTGTGTGTATTCAGTCTGTGTGTAACAAGTCTGTGTTTATCCAGTCCATGTGTGTCCAGCCTCTGTGTATCCAGTCTGTGTGGATCCAGTCAGTGTGTATCCAGTCTGTCCTTTTCCAGTCTGTGTGCATCCAGTCTGTGTGTATCCATTCTTTGTGTTTCCAGCCTGTCCATATACAGTCTGTGTATTTCCATTCAGTGTATATCCAGCCTGTCTGTATCCAGTCTGTGTGTAACCAATCTGCGTGTTTCCAGTCTGTGAGTATCCAGTCTGTGTGTTTCCAGCCTGTGTGTATCCAGTCTGTGTTTGACCAGTCTGTGTGTATCCAGTCTGTGTGTTTCCAGTCTGTGTGTATCCAGTCTGTGAGTATCCAGTCTGTCCGTATCCAGTCTGTGTGTATCCAGTCTGTCTGTATCCAGTCTGTGTGTATCCTGTCTGAGTATTTCCAGTCTGTGTGTATCAAGTCTGTGTGTTTCCAGTCTGTGTGTATCAAGGCTGTGAGTATCCAGTCTGTCCCTATCCAGTCTGTGTGTATCCAGTCTGTCTGTATCCAGTCTGTGTGTATCCAGTCTGTCCGTATCCAGTCTGTGTGTTTCGAGTATATGTGTTTCCAGTCTGTGTGTATCCAGTCTGTGTGTTTCCAGTCTGTGTGTATCCAGTCTGTCCCTATCCAGTCTGTGTGTATTCAGTCTGTGCGTATCCAGTCTGTGTGTTTCGAGTATATGTGTTTCCAGTCTGTGTGTTTCCAGTCTGTGTGTATCCAGTCGGTGTGTATCCAGTCTGTCCGTATCCAGTCTGTGTGTTTCGAGTATATGTGTTTCCAGTCTGTGTGTATGCAGTCTGTGTGTTTCCAGGCTGTGTGTATCCAGCCTGTGTGTATCCAGTCTGTGCGTATTCAATCTGTGTGTTTCCAGTCTATCCTTATCCTGTCTGTGTGTATCCAGTCTGTGTGTTTCCAGTCTGTGTGTATCCAGTCTGTGTGTTTCCAGTCTGTGAGTATCGAGTCTGTATGTTTCCTGTCTGTCTGTATCCAGTCTGTGTGTTTCCAGCCTGTGTATTTCCAGTCTGTGTGTTTCCAGTCCGTGTGTTTCCTGTCAGTGTGATTCTATTCTGTGTGTATCCAATCTGTTTTGTTTCCAGTCTGTGTTTATCCAGTCTGTGTGTACCCAGTCTGTGAGTATTAAATATGTGTGCTTGCAGTCTGTCCTTATCCAGTCCGTGTGTATCCAGTCTACGTGTTTCCAGCCTGCAAGTATCAAGGATGTGTGTGTATGCAGTCTGTCCATATCCAATCTGTGAGTATCCAGTCGGTGTGTATCCAGTCTGTGTGTATCCAGCCTGTGTGATTACAGTCTGTCGGTATCAAGTCTGTCCGTATCCATTCTGTGCGTGACCTGTCTGTCCGTATCCAGTCTGTGTGTATCCAGTCTGAGTGTTTCGAGTCTGTCCATATACAGTCTGTGTCTTTGCAGGCTGTGTGTATCCAGTCTGTCCGTATGCAGTCTGTGTGTTTCATGTCTGTGTGTTTCTAGTCTGTTTGTATCCAGTCTGTGTGTTTCCATTCTGTGTGCATCCAGTCTGTCCGGATTCAATCTGTGTGTTTCCAGTCTGTGTGTATCCAGTCTGTGTGTATCCAGTCTGTGTGTTTCCATTCTGTGTGTATCCAGTCTGTCCGTATTCAATCTGTGTGTTTCCAGTCTGTGTGTATCCAGGTTGTGTGTATCCTGTCTGTGTGTAACCAGTCTGTGTGTTTCCAGTCTGTTTCTATCCATTGTCTGGGTATCCAGTCTGTGTGTTTCCAGCCTGTGTGTTTCCAGTCTGTGTGTATCCAGTCTGTGTGCATCCAGTCTGTGTCCATCCAGTCTGCCCTTGTCCAGTCAGTCCGTATCCAGTATGTGTGTATCCAGTCTGTGTGTATTTAGTCTGTGTGTATCCACTCTGTGTGTATCCAGTCTGAGGGTTTCCAGTCTGTCCATATACAGTCTGTGTGTTTCCAGTCTGTGTGTATCCAGTCTGTGTGTAACCAGCCTGTGTGTTTCCAGTCTGTGTGTATCCAGTCTGTGTGTATCCAGTCTGTGTGTAACCAGCCTGTGTGTTTCGAGTCTGTCCGTATCCAGTCTGTGTGTTTCCAGTCTGTGTGTATCCAGTCTGTGTGTAACCAGCCTGTGTGTTTCCAGTCTCTGTGTATCCAGTCTGTGTGTATCCAGTCTGTGTGTAACCAGTCTGTGTGTAACCAGCCTGTGTGTTTCGAGTCTGTCCGTATCCAGTCTGTATGTTTCCAGTCTGTGTGTATTTAGTCTGTGTGTATCCAGTCTGTGTGTATCCAGTCTGAGGGTTTCCAGTCTGTCCATATACAGTCTGTGTGTTTCCAGTCTGTGTGTATCAAGTCTGTGTGTATCCAGTCAGTCCGTATCCAGTATGTGTGTATCCAGTCTGTGTGTATCCAGTCTGTGTGTTTCGAGTCTGTCCGTATCCAGTCTGTATGTTTCCAGTCTGTGTGTATTTAGTCTGTGTTTATCCAATCTGTCCGTATTCAATCTGTGTGTTTCCAGTCTGTGTGTATTCAGTCTGTGTGTATCCAGTCTGTGTGTATCCTGTCTGAGTGTTTCCACTCTGTACATATACAGTCTGTGTGTATCCAGGCTGTGTGTATCCTGTCTGTGTGTAAACAGTCTGTGTGTTTCCAGTCCGTGTGTATCCATTCTCTGGGTATCCAGTCTGTGTGTTTCAAGTCTGTGTGTTTCCAGTCTGTGTGTTTCCAGTCTGTGTGTATCCAGTCTGTGTGCATCCAGTCTGCCCTTGTCCAGTCAGTCCGTATCCAATATGTGTGTATCCAGTCTGTGTGTTTCGAGTCTGTCCGTATCCAGTCTGTATGTTTCCAGTCTGTGTGTATTTAGTCTGTGTGTATCCAGTCTGTGTGTATCCAGTCTGAGGGTTTCCAGTCTGTCCATATACAGTCTGTGTGTTTCCAGTCTGTGTGTATCCAGTCTGTGTGTAACCAGCCTGTGTATATCCAGTCTGTGTGTTTCCAGTCTGTCCATATGCAGTCTGTGTGTTTCCAGTCTGTGTGTATCCAGTCTATGTGTGTCTAGTCTGCGTGTAACCAGTCTATGTGTTTCCAGTCTGTGTGTGTCCAGTCTGTGTGTTTCCTGTCTGTGTGTATCCAGTCTGTGTGTTTCAAGCCTGTGTGTATCCAGTCTGTGTTTGTCCAGTCTTTGTGTATCCAATCTGTGTGTTTCCAATCTGTGTGTATCCAATCTGTGAGTCTCCAGTCTGTCCGTATCCAGCCTGTGTGTATCCAGTCCGTGTATTTCCTGTCTGTGTGTTTCCAGTCTGTGTGTTTCCTGTCAGTGTGATTCTATTCTGTGCGTAACCAGTCTGTGTGTTTCCAGTCTGTGTGTATCCAGTCTGTGTGTATCCAATCTGTGCGTGAACGGTCTGGACGCATCCGGTCTTTGTGTATCCAGTCTGTCCGTATCCAGTCTGTGTGTATCCAGTCTGTCCGTATTCAATCTGTGTGTTTCCAGTCTGTGTGCATCCAGGCTGTGTGTATCCTGTCTGTGTGTAACCAGTCTGTGTGTTTCCAGTCTGTTTCTATCCATTCTCTCCGTATCCAGTCTGTGTGTTTCCAGTCTGTCCGTATCCAGTCTGTATGTTTTCAGTCTGTGTGTCTCCAGTCTGTATGCATCGAGTCTGTCCGTGTTCAATCTGTGTGTTTCCAATCTGTGTGTTTCCAGCCTGTGTATATCCAGTCTGTGTGTATTCAGTCTGTGTGTAAAAAGTCTGTGTGTATCCAGTCCGTGTGTTTCCAGCCTGTGTGTATCCAGTCTGTGTGTATCCAGTCAATGTTTATCCAGTCTGCCCTTTTCCAGACTGTGTGTTTACAGTCTGTGTGTATCCAGTCTGTGTGTTTCCAGTCTGTGTGTATCCAGTCTGTATGTGTCTAGTCTGTGTGTAACCAGTCTGTGTGTTTCCAGTCTGTGAGTATCCAGTCTGTGTGTTTCCAGCCTGTGTGTATCCAATCTGTGTGTATCCAGTCTGTGTATTTCCAGTCTGTGTATTTCCAGTCTGTATGTTTCCAGTCTGTGTGTTTCCTGTCAGTGTGATTCCATTCTGTGTGTATCCAGTCTGTGTGTATCCAGTCAATGTTTATCCAGTCTGCCCTTTTCCAGTCTGTGTGTTTACAGTCTGTCCATATACAGTCTGTGTGTTTCCAGTCTGTGTATATCCAGTCTGTATGTGTCTAGTCTGTGTGTAACCAGTCTGTGTGTTTCCAGTCTGTGAGTATCCAGTCTGTGTGTTTCCAGCCTGTGTGTATCCAATCTGTGTGTATCCAGTCTGTGTATTTCCAGTCTGTGTATTTCCAGTCTGTATGTTTCCAGTCTGTGTGTTTCCTGTCAGTGTGATTCCATTCTGTGTTTAACCAGTCTGTGTGTTTCCAGTCTGTGTGTATCCAGTCTGTGTGTATCCAGTCTGTGTGTATCCAGTCTGTGTGTTTCGAGTCTGTCCGTATCCAGTCTGTATGTTTCCAGTCTGTGTGTATTTAGTCTGTGTTTATCCAATCTGTCCGTATTCAATCTGTGTGTTTCCAGTCTGTGTGTATTCAGTCTGTGTGTATCCAGTCTGTGTGTATCCTGTCTGAGTGTTTCCACTCTGTACATATACAGTCTGTGTGTATCCAGGCTGTGTGTATCCTGTCTGTGTGTAAACAGTCTGTGTGTTTCCAGTCCGTGTGTATCCATTCTCTGGGTATCCAGTCTGTGTGTTTCAAGTCTGTGTGTTTCCAGTCTGTATGTTGCCAGTCTATGTGTATCCAGTCTGTGTGCATCCAGTCTGTCCGTGTTCAGTCTGTGCGTATCCAGTCTATGTGTATTCAGTCTGTGTGTAACAAGCCTTTGTACATCCCGTCCGTGTGTTTCCAGCCTGTGTTTATCCATTCTGTGTGTATCCAGTCAGTGTTTATCCAGTCTGCCCTTTTCCAGTCTGTGTATTTACAGTCTGTGTATATCCAGTCTGTGTGTTTCCAGTCTGTCCATATGCAGTCTGTGTGTTTCCAGTCTGTGTGTATCCAGTCTGTGTGTGTCTAGTCTGCGTGTAACCAGTCTGTGTGTTTCCAGTCTGTGTGTGTCCAGTCTGTGTGTTTCCTGTCTGTGTGTATCCAGTCTGTGTGTTTCAAGCCTGTGTGTATCCAGTCTGTGTTTGTCCAGTCTTTGTGTATCCAATCTGTGTGTTTCCAATCTGTGTGTATCCAATCTGTGAGTCTCCAGTCTGTCCGTATCCAGCCTGTGTGTATCCAGTCCGTGTATTTCCTGTCTGTGTGTTTCCAGTCTGTGTGTTTCCTGTCAGTGTGATTCTATTCTGTGCGTAACCAGTCTGTGTGTTTCCAGTCTGTGTGTATCCAGTCTGTGTGTATCCAATCTGTGCGTGAACGGTCTGGACGCATCCGGTCTTTGTGTATCCAGTCTGTCCGTATCCAGTCTGTGTGTATCCAGTCTGTCCGTATTCAATCTGTGTGTTTCCAGTCTGTGTGTATCCAGGCTGTGTGTATCCTGTCTGTGTGTAACCAGTCTGTGTGTTTCCAGTCTGTTTCTATCCATTCTCTCCGTATCCAGTCTGTGTGTTTCCAGTCTGTCCGTATCCAGTCTGTATGTTTTCAGTCTGTGTGTCTCCAGTCTGTATGCATCGAGTCTGTCCGAGTTCAATCTGTGTGTTTCCAATCTGTGTGTTTCCAGCCTGTGTATATCCAGTCTGTGTGTATTCAGTCTGTGTGTAAAAAGTCTGTGTGTATCCAGTCCGTGTGTTTCCAGCCTGTGTGTATCCAGCCTGTGTGTATCCAGTCAATGTTTATCCAGTCTGCCCTTTTCCAGTCTGTGTGTTTACAGTCTGTGTGTATCCAGTCTGTGTGTTTCCAGTCTGTGTGTATCCAGTCTGTATGTGTCTAGTCTGTGTGTAACCAGTCTGTGTGTTTCCAGTCTGTGAGTATCCAGTCTGTGTGTTTCCAGCCTGTGTGTATCCAATCTGTGTGTATCCAGTCTGTGTATTTCCAGTCTGTGTATTTCCAGTCTGTATGTTTCCAGTCTGTGTGTTTCCTGTCAGTGTGATTCCATTCTGTGTGTATCCAGTCTGTGTGTATCCAGTCAATGTTTATCCAGTCTGCCCTTTTCCAGTCTGTGTGTTTACAGTCTGTCCATATACAGTCTGTGTGTTTCCAGTCTGTGTATATCCAGTCTGTATGTGTCTAGTCTGTGTGTAACCAGTCTGTGTGTTTCCAGTCTGTGAGTATCCAGTCTGTGTGTTTCCAGCCTGTGTGTATCCAATCTGTGTGTATCCAGTCTGTGTATTTCCAGTCTGTGTATTTCCAGTCTGTATGTTTCCAGTCTGTGTGTTTCCTGTCAGTGTGATTCCATTCTGTGTTTAACCAGTCTGTGTGTTTCCAGTCTGTGTGTATCCAGTCTGTGTGTATCCAATCTGTGCGTGAACGGTCTGGACGCATCCGGTCTTTGTGTATCCAGTCTGTCCGTTTCCAGTCTGTGTGTATCCAGTCTGTCCGTATTCAATCTGTGTGTTTCCAGTCTGTGTGTATCCAGGCTGTGTGTATCCTGTCTGTGTGTAACCAGTCTGTGTGTTTGCAGTCTGTTTCTATCCATTCTCTCCGTATCCAGTCTGTGTGTTTCCAGTCTGTCCGTATCCAGTCTGTATGTTTTCAGTCTGTGTGTCTCCAGTCTGTGTGCATAGAGTCTGTCCGTGTTCAATCTGTGTGTTTCCAATCTGTGTGTTTCCAGCCTGTGTATATCCAGTCTGTGTGTATTCAGTCTGTGTGTAAAAAGTCTGTGTGTATCCAGTCCGTGTGTTTCCAGCCTGTGTGTATCCAGTCTGTGTGTATCCAGTCAATGTTTATCCAGTCTGCCCTTTTCCAGTCTGTGTGTTTACAGTCTGTGTGTATCCAGTCTGTGTGTTTCCAGTCTGTCCATATACAGTCTGTGTGTTTCCAGTCTGTGTATATCCAGTCTGTATGTGTCTAGTCTGTGTGTAACCAGTCTGTGTGTGTCCAGTCTGTGAGTATCCAGTCTGTGTGTTTCCTGTCTGTGTGTATCCAGTCTGTGTGTTTCCAGCCTGTGTGTATCCAATCTGTGTGTATCCAGTCTGTGTATTTCCAGTCTGTGTATTTCCAGTCTGTATGTTTCCAGTCTGTGTGTTTCCTGTCAGTGTGATTCCATTCTGTGTTTAACCAGTCTGTGTGTTTCCAGTCTGTGTGTATCCAGTCTGTGTTTCTCCAATCTGTGCGTGAACGGTCTGGACGTATCCAGTCTTTGTGTATCCAATCTGTCCGTATCCAGTCTGTGTGTTTCCAGTCTGTTTGTATCCAGTCTGTGTGTATCCAATCTGTGTGTTTCCAGTCTGTTCGTATCCAGTCTGTATGTTTCCAGTCTGTGTGTATCCAGTCTGTCCGTATCCAGTCTGTATGTTTCCAGTCTGTGTTTATCCAGTCTTTGTGTATCCTGTCTGTGTGTTTCCACTCTGTGTGTTTCCAGCCTGCGTGTATCCAGTCTGTGTGTATCCAATCTGTGTGTATCCAGTCTGTGTGTATCCAGTCTGTGTGTATCCAGTCTGTGTGTATCCAGTCTGTCCGTATCCAGTATGTGTGTTTCTCGTCTGTGTGTATCCAGCCTGTGTGTATCCAGTCTGTGTGTATCCAGGCTGTGTGTATCCAGTCTGTGTATTTCCTGTCTGTGAGTATCCAGTCTGTGTGTATCCAGTCTGTGTGTTTCCATTATCTGTGTTTCCAATCTGTGTGTATCCAGTCTGTCTATATCCAGTCTGTGTGTTTCCAGTCATGTCCATTATCACTATTTCCATTCTCGCTGTTTCCATTCTCGCTGTCTCCATTATCGTTGTGTCCATTATCGCTGTGTCCATTCTCGCTGTCTCCATTATCGTTGTGTCCATTATCGCTGTGTCCATTCTCGCTGCGTCCATTCTCGCTGTCTCCATTATCGTTGTGTCCATTATCGCTGTGTCCATTCTCGCTGCGTCCATTCTCGCTGTCTCCATTATCGCTGTGTCCATTATCACTGTGTCCACTCTGTGTGTATCCGGTATGTGTGTATCCAGTCTGTGTGTGTCCAGTCTGTGTGTCTCCAGCCTGTGAGTACCCAGTCTGTCATTCTCCAGTCTGTATGTCATTTTTGTTTGTGTTCAGCATATGTTTGCCTGTTCTGAGTGTCCACTCTGTTTTCGTCCTGTTTGTATGTGTCCAGTCTGTGCATGACCAGTCTGTGAGTGATCTGCCAGTGTATTTCCAATTCTTTTGAGACAAGTCTGTGTATCCATTATCGCTGTATCTATTCTCGCTGTTTCCATTCTCGCTGTGTCCATTCTCGCTGTGTCCATTATCGCTGTTCTTTTTTGCCTCTTCCGGTCTGTATTTTCGTGTCCAGTCTGTGCATGTCCACTCTGTGTACTTTCAGTCTGTGAGAGTCCATTCTGCGACATGCCCAGTCTGCGTGTGTCCAGTCTGTGTGTGTCCAATCTGTGCATGTCCAGTCTGCTCGTAACCTGTCTATGCGTTTTGAGCCTGAGTCTCTAGCCTTTGTTTGTCCAGGCTGTGTGAGTCCAGTCTCTCAGTATCCAGTCTGTGTGTATCCAGTTTGTGTGTGTCTAGTCTGTTTTTGTCCATTTGTAGCGTTACTAGTCTCTGCGTAATGAGTCTGTGCATGATCAGTTTCTCTGTGTCCACTTTATCTATATCCGGTCTGCTGTGTTCAGTTCCTTTCACAACCCCTCACATAATGAAGCAGTCCGTGCCCGCGTGCAGCAACTCCTGGACAACATCCAGGCTTGGGCTGATAAGTGGCAAGTGACATTCATGCCACACAAGTGACAGGGAATGATCATGTCCAACAAGAGCGAATCCACCCACCACCCCTTCGCATTCAACGGCATTACCATCGCCAGAACCCCCACCATGAACATCCTGGGGGTCACCATTGACCAGAAACTTAACTGGACCAGCCATATAAATACTGTCGCTACAATAGCAGGTCAGAGGCGGGGTATTCTGCGGCGAGTGACTCACCTCCTGACTCCCCAAATCATTTCCACCATCGACAAGGCACAAGTCAGGAGTGTGATAGAATACTCTCCACTTGCCTGGATGAGTGCAGCTCCAACAACACTCAAGAAGCTCGGCACCATCCAGGACAAAGCTGCCCTCATGATTGGAATCCCATCCAGCACCATAAACATTCACTCCCTTCACGACCGGCGCACAGTGGCTGCAGTGTGTACCATCCACAGAATGCACTTTTAGCAAGTTGCTACGGCTTCTTCGACAGAACCTCCCAAACCCGCGACCTCTACCACCTAGAAGGACAAGGGCAGCAGGCTGTGTCATTTCTCGCTGTTTCCATTCTCGCTGTCTCCATTATCGCTGTGTCCATTCTCGCTGTGTCCATTCTCGCTGTGTCCATTATCACTGTGTCCGTTATCACTGTGTCCATAATCGCTGCGTCCATTCTCACTGCGTTCCCCTCCTGCACGTTCCCCTCCAAGTCACACACCATCCCGACTTGGAAATATATCGCCGTTCCTTCATCGTTGCTGGGTCAAAATCCTGGAAATCCCTTCCCAACCGAACTGAGGGAGAACCTTCACCAAACGGACTGCAGAGGTTCCAGAAGGCGGCTCACCACCACCTTCTCAAGGGCAATTAGGGATGGGCAATGATATCTGGTCTGTGTATGTCCGGTCTGTGTGTGTCCAGTCTGTGTGTGTCCAGTCTTTGTGCCACCAGTCTGTGTGTGTCCAGCCTGTGTGTCCAGCCTGTGTTTTCAGTCTGTGTGTGTTCAGACTGTTCGTGTCTGGTGTGTGTGTGTCCAGTCTGTGTTTGCCCAGTCCTAGTGTCCAGTCTGTATGCGTCCTGTCTGTCTCTCCAGTCTACGTATATCCTGTCTGTTGGTGACCAGTCTGTGAGTGACCTGTCTGAGTGTGTCCAGTTTCTCTGCGTCCAGTTTATCTGTGCCAGTCTTTGTGTGTCCAGTCTGTGCCTGTCCATTCTCGGTGTGTCCAGTCTGTCTGTGTCCAGGGTCTGCGTGTTCAGACTGTACGAGTCCAGTCTGTCTATGTCCAGTCTATGTGTGTCCAGTATGTGCATTTCCAGTCTGTGCGCATCCAGTCCGTGTACACCCAGTCTGAGAGTGTTCATTCTGTTTTGTATCCAATCTGTGTATGTCAGTCCTGTATTTGTGCAGCCTGTGTGTGCCCCGTGTGTGCAGTTCGAACTGCGTGTTTCCAGTCTGTGCATGCCCAGTTTGTGTGTGTGCGTGTCAAGTCTGCGTTTGTGCAGTCAAAGTGTCCAGTCTGTGTGTGTCCAGTCTGCTAATGTCCATCGGATGCGTGACTAGTCTCTGTGTATCCAGTCTGTGTGTGTTCAGTTTATCATCATCCAGTTTATATGCATCCAGCCTGTGTAGATCCAGTCTGTGCATGTCATGCCTCTGCGTGTCCAGCCTGTGTTTGTTCAGACTGAGTGTCCATTCTCTCTGTGTCCAGCCTGTGAGTGTCTGCAATACCAGTACCGTCTGCGTATGTCCGGTCTGTATGTGTCCAATATGTGTGTGTCCAGTCTATGTGTGTGCTCTGTGTGTGTGTGTTCTCTGTGTGTCCAGTCTCTGTGTGTTCCCAGTCTCTCATTATCCAGTCTGTGTGTGTCCGGTCTATGTGAGTCCAGTCTGTGTGTCCAGTCTGTGTTTGTTCAGCCTGTTTGTGTCCAGTCTCTGTGTGCCCAGTCTCTCAGTATCCAGTCTGTGCGAGCTCAGACTGTGTGTGTCCATTCTCTGTGTCCAGTCTGTGTGTGTCCAGTCTCCGTCCGCCTATTCTCTCAGTATCCAGTCTGTGTGTGTCCAGTCTGTGTGTCTCCAGTCTGTATGTGTTCAGTCTGTCAGTCCTGCCTGTGAGTGTCCAGGCTGTGTGTCCAGTCTGTGTGAGTCCAGTCTCTGTGTGTCCAGTCTGTGTGTCCAGTCTATGTGAGTCCAGTCTTGTGTCCAGTCTGTGTGTGTTCAGTCTACGTGAGTCCAGTCTGTGTGTCCAATCTGTGTGTTCAGTCTGTTTGTGTCCAGTGTGTGTGAGTTCAGTCTGTGTGTGTTCAGACTATGTGTTTACAGCCTCTGTGTCCAGTCTGTGTGCGTCCAGTCTGCGTGCGCCCATTCTCTCAGTATCCAGTCTGTGTGTGTCTTTTCTGTGTGTCTCCAGTTTGTAGGTGTCCAGTCTGTGTGTCCTGTCTGTGAGTGTCCAGTCTGAGTGTGTTCAGTCTGTGCGTGCCCAGTCTATGAGTATCCAGTTTATGTGTACAGCAATTGGTTCTTGTCTACGTGTCCCCTCTGATTGTCTGTGTTTGTCCAGTCTGTGTGTGTCTAGGCTCTGTGTCCAGTCTGTGTGTGTCCAGTCTGTGTGTGAGCGGTCTGTGTATGTCCATTCTGTTTTGTTCGGCCTGTGTGTGGCCAGTCTGTGTGTGTCCCGTCTGTGTTTGTCCAGTCTGTGAGTGTCCAGTCTGTGACTGTTCAGTCTGTGTTTGTCCAGACTGCCTGTCTCCCATATGTGCGTGTCCAGTCTGTGTGTGCCCAGTCTGTGTTTGACCAGGCTTTGTGTGTCCAGTCTGTGTGTGTCCAGGCTGTGTGTGCCCAGTTGGTTTGTGTCCAGTCGGTGTTTGTCCAGTCTGTGTGTGTCCAGGCTCTGTGTCCAGTCTTTGTCTGTCCAGTCTTTGTGCGTCAAGTTTGTGTATGCCCAGTCTGTGCCTGACGGTCTGTCCGTATCCAGTCTGTGTCTGTCCAGTCTGTCATTGTCCAGTCTGTGTGTCAAGTCTGTGTCTGTCCAGCTTCTCTCAGTCCAGTCAGTATGTGAATTCTCGTTGTGTCCATTCTCACTGTGTCCAGCCTCTGTGTCTCCAGAATGTGAGTGTTATATTTTGCGTCATCCGGTCTGTGTCTGTCCAGTCTTTGCGTGTCCAGTCTGTGCATGTCCACTCTGTGTACATTGTGCATGTGAGAGTTCATTCTGTGACATGTTCAGTCTCTGTATGTTCAGTCTCTGCGTGTCCACTATATGCATGTCCACACAGTGTACATTCAGTTTGTGAGATTCCATTCTGTGATGTGCCCAGTCTGTGTGTCCCGTCTGTTTTTTTGTCCATTTGTTGTGTTATTGGTATCTGCATAATGAGTCTGTGCATGGCCAGTTTCTCTGTGTCCACTTTATCTATATCCGGCCTATTGTGTTCAGTTCCATTCTCAACCCCTCAGATAATGAAGCAGTCCGTGCCCGTATGCAGCAAGGTCGGAAAGTGGAGTTGATTTTGAAGATCAGCCATGATCTGATTGAATGGCAGAGCAGGATCAAGGGGCAGTATGGCCTACTCCTGCACCTATTTCTTATGTTCTTATGTTCATTTTTAGAGGGAGGCAGGGAGGACAGGCAGGAGCAATGAAATGATAAAAGGGAGACAGGCAGGAAGTCAGAGTGAAAGAAGTAGACACACAGACACAGACTCAATCAGGTGGAGCCAGAAAGAGAGGCAGGGAGAGACAGCTAAAGGCAGAGAGAGAGACATAAACACACAGACAGACATAGGGAGAGAGAAAATGAGCCACCATTCATATCCAGCTAAAATCGAGATTTTTCCAACAGTGTTGGAGAGCGAGAGGAGAGGTGAGAGTGGGCGCAAGCGAGCGAGAGCGAGCAGAAGATCAAGGGTCCATACACTTGCCCATTGGATTGGACTGGGCAGGCCTGGGTGGAAGGCAGGTGTTGAGACCAAAGCCACCCCACCTCCACCCCCACCCACCTCCCTCCCTGCACGCCATGACTTTGGTCCCAGCTTTGTTGAGGTGCAAGCCGCTCACATTGAACACAACCCTCCCTCTCTCACTCCTGCCCCACAACTGGACCCAATGCCCCAGAAATGAAGATCTCCCTCCCTCGCTACCTCCCTCTTGCTGCACCATGTCATCAGCATTAAACTGTCTTATCCTACTATTCCTTTACTCACTGGCCCATGGCACTGGGAGTAATCCACAGATTACTACTATTATTAACCTCTGCTGTAAATGTTATCCCCTTCTTACTTCATGATTTGATTCATTATTGACCCATTTTTGAAGATAGTTCTCCCTCAATCAACGATAAACCAGTACAATTAATATTGCAAATGTTACACTCTTGTTCAAAAAAGAATGTAAGGATAAACCCGGCAACGACAGGCCAGTCAATTTAACCTCTGTGGTGGGGAAACTTGTAGAAACGACAACCGGGGACAGAATTAACAGTCACTTGGATAACGGTGGATTAACAAAAGAAAGCCAGCACGGATTTGTTAAAGGCAAATCGTGTTTAGCTAACTTGATAGAGTTTTTTTGATGAGGTGGCAGACAGGGTCGATGAGGGCAATGAGTTTGACATTGAATGGCAGAGCAGGATCAAGGCGCCGAATGGCCGACTCCTGCTTCTATTTCTTATGTTCTTATCAGCACCATACAGGTACAATAAACAATGAGTAAATGGGAATGATTTACTCCCGTCTCATACTGTACGGCCCTTGTGTGTCTCAGTGTTAGCTCCTGTACTTGAACAGTGCACAGAGGAAAAAAGGGAACGATTCACTCTTGTCTTGTACTGTACGGCCCTTCGAGCCTGCTCTACCATTCCATCAGCGGCCTGAACTCCACTTTCCCTCCCGATCCCCATATCCCTTGTGTCCCCGATATTCCAAAAATCTATCGATCTCAGCTTTCAATATACTCAACGACTGAGCATCCACAGCGCTCTGGGGTAGAGAATTCCAAAGATTCAAAACCCTCTGAGTCAAGATATTGCTCCTCACCTCAGTCTTGAATGTCTGACCCCCTATCCTGAGACAATGCTCCCCTCGATCGAGACCCTCCTGCCAGGGGAAACACCCTCTCGGTGACAGCTCCTACACATGTACAGTACACAGCGGGTAAATGGGAACCCACCACCTCTGGGTAAAAAAAGTGTTTCCTCATGTCCCCTCTAATCCTTCCGCCAATCAGCTTAAATCTATGTCGTCTGGTTGTTGACCTCTCCGCAAGGGCAAACAGATACTTCCTGTCGACTGATCTGGGTCCCTCATAATTTTGTACACCTCAATCAAGTCTCCACTCAGCCGACTCAGCTCCCAGGCAAACAACCTCATCCTATCCAATCTCTCCTCGTAGCTGCAATTTTCAAGCCATGACAACGTTCTTGAAAATCTTCTCTGCATTCTCTCCAGATCAATTATGAACTTCCTGTAATGCTGCGACCAGAACTTCGCGCAATACTCCAGCTGTGGCCTTACCAGCGTTTTATACTGTCCCATCATTACATCCCTGCTTTTGTATTCGATACCTCGGCTAATAATGGCGAGCGTTCCGGATGCCTTCATCACAACCTTATCAACCTTGTCACCTTCAGGGACCTGTGCATATGCACTCCAAGGCTTCTCACGTCCTCGACCCCTCTCAATTCCAACCCCATTTACTGCGTATTCCCTTTTACTGTTTGCCCTCCCCAAGTGCATTACCTCACACTTCTCCAGTTTGAACTCCATCTGTCACTTTTCCACCCACTCCACCAACCTATTTATATCTTCTCGGAGTCTACAGCTCTCCTCTTAACTATCAACTGCACGCTCAATTTTTGTGTCGGTTGCAAATTTGCCAATCATGCCCCCTACATTCAAGTCCAAATCATTAATATATACGACAAACAGCAAAGGACCCAACACTGAGCCCTGTGGCACACCACTGGAAACGAATTTCCATTTGCAAAGACATCCATCGACTTTTACCCTTTGTTCACTGTGACTGAGCCAATTTTGGATCCAATTCGCCACATTTCCGAGTATAACATGGGATTTTACTTTTCCGACCAGTCTGCTACGTGGGACCTTGTCAAATGCCTTACTAAAATCCATGTAGATAACATACACTGCACTACCCTCATCAATCCTCCTTGTCACTTCCTCAAAGAATTCACTCAGATTTGTTAGGCATGACCGTCCCTGCACAAATCCTGAACAAATAATCGTGAGGTCGTGGAATTCACTTGTAGGGTTAGTGGTCGAGGCAGAAACTATCTCAACATTCTAGCCTGAGTTGGACAGGTGGATGAACAAACATCAGACATTGCTCCCATGATAAGTGGACAGTCGGAATCCAGCAACAGACATGATTCCAGGTGTGACGAATTGACGTCTCCAGAACACCTGAATGAGGCGCTCTCTCTGCCTTGGTAAAGGACAGACAGGCAGCGACCCAATTGCATTGTCCACAACCACAGAGGTGAGAATCAAGTTTATTCAATCAAAAATTATTCGATTTAAATTTCACTTTACAATTCGGAAATTTGCAAATTGGAAGTAAAATGGCAGATCAGGCCGGAAGACCCATTGGATAATCCACAATGTTAACACTTTGAAGAGTCCAGCTGGCAGTTTCAGCAGATGTGTGTTTCTGATGGGGAGGGGGAGGGAGGGGTTTGAGGGATATGTTCTGGAAACCAGTGTCCGGTTTAGACCGGTCAAAAGCAGCAGCTAAATTTGCATAATTGATTTGTTTCGATACTAAATAATCGCCATGTGTTTGTTCCAATCCGAGACCGCCTGGCTGAGATCATCGGCCAAGTTAATATTACCCCAAGTACCTTTGATCTCAAACAGTATGATGTCTGAAATGAGGACCAGATGGCCGCTACCATTGGAGATTCCGTGCACATGTCAAGTGGACAACCTCTGCGAGGTTCCCATAGATGGAATTACGTTTTAGTCCTGTGCGGTTACTTAACGGATTTGAATAAATTAATAATGAGGGTCACGGGACTCGTAATAAGATTCTTCAATTGCTCTCGGAACTTACTCTGGGACACTGCATAAATAAACGTGTTTGTGCATGAACTCAAATACCTGAGCATATAGCCGGTCTGCTCCATGATAGTGAAAGGAGCATTGTAATTTGTTTCGGTAAGTTGAGCGTCTGTAAAATTTACAAATATGAACATGACGAATATTACCGCCCATAAGATCATGAAACTAGCAGATATGGTCAGCAGCAAAACGATGGACTTCCTTCGATTTTCCACCTCTGGATCATGCTGATCCTCACTCTTATTTTTTCCACGGAGTCCCCTCCTCACTCTATTGGCCTGCACAATGTGCCTGATGGTTTGAACATTGAGCAGTAAAATCAAGAGAAATGGGAGAAATGGGGTAAGAATAATTTCAAAACACGTGAATGCTATCCATATGGTTAAGGTGTAGAAGCTTGGTTTTATACAGCAGTACCATGGAACATCGTTAATTATCTCACGAGGTTCGAATATAAAGTTGAATGGAGCGTTTTCTATAACACTAAAGGAACACACAACTGTTATAACCACAGCCGCAGTTTTCTCTGTGCAATATTTTTTGGAGAAAGTTTGGTGACAGATGGCCACGAATCGGTCAAATGTGAAAGCGACAGTTAACCAGACAGACCAATCGATGGACATGAAAAGTAGGGCAATATTGACGCTGCAAATAGGAGTGTAGTTCAGGAATGAAAATGGGAAATAAGAGTCCATAATTTCAGACATGACCACTCCAAATATCAGTACAAGTAGATCAGCCACCGCCATGCCCAACAGGTAACGGGTAATGCATTTGGAAAGGCCACAGTTTCCACGGAACAGAACCACAATCGTCATCAAATTAGCTGTAAATAATAGAAAGGGCAATTAATAACTGAAAATGTATTGCTTATTTTTTGGTCACTCGAAACTCTCTCTCTCTCTCGCTTTAAGTTTAGGATTTCTTAAAAGATAAATCCCTTTATGTTTATGGAATCACAGAAAGGTTACGGTACGGAGGGAGGCCATTCGGCCCATCGAGTCCGCGTTGGCTGTAAGCAGGAACAATCCAGCCTCTCCCATTCCCCCCCGTAACCCGCCTTCGCCGCCCGACCCCTGTCGCCGTGCATTTTTTTTTTCCCTTCAAGTATTTCTCCAATTCCCCTTTTGAAAGTTATTATTGAATCTGTTTCCACCGCCCTTTCAGGCAGTGGATTCCAGATCATCACAACTCGCTGCGTAACAGAATGATTCCTCATGTCCCCTCTGGTTCTTTTGCCAATTATCTGAAATCTGTGTCCTCTGGTTACCGAACCTCCTGCCAATGGAAACACTTTCTCCTTATTCACTCTATCAAAACCTTCATGATTTTGAACACCTCAATTAAATCTCCCCTTAACCTTCTCTGCTCTGAGGAGAACAAACCAGTTTCACCAGTCTCTACATGACTTTTGATCCTCATCTCTGGTACCATTCTAGTAAATCTCCTCTGCAGCCTCTGTAAGGCCTTGACATTTTCCTATAGTGTGGTGCCCAGAATTGTACAAAATACTCCAGATGAGCTCTAAACCAGCATTTTTAACGCTTTAACACAGCCTTCTTGCTTTTTTACTCTATGCCTCTCTTAATAAATTATATAAACAATTTTACAAAGCTTGTGAATTTCAAATAAAATTGCTGGACTATAACTTGGTGTTGTAAAATTGTTTACAATTGTCAACCCCAGTCCATCACCGGCATCTCCACATCATCTCTTAATAAAGACCATGTTTCCATATGCTGCAAATGAAACCCATCAAAGTAGACATGTGATGTTATCACACCGACGGCAGCAGCAGTGCTACAGATAAAGACTGTTAAAAATTAATAAGACCTGATTAGAACAGGCTTACCGGGAACACCTATCACTGCAAGGATAGGGTAGTAGTTTTTTTCAACCTCTCTGATCACTGGCAGTCCCATTTTCGGAGAGAAGTTACTTTGTTTGTTGCCGTTATAGACTGGTAGTTCTTCTGTTTTCAAAAGAGTCTTATTTATACCAGAGGGAAACCTCAATTGAGGCACAAGCATTAGTTACAGTCCAGATAACAAACAAATTAAGCCAAGCTACATTGACTTCTACTGCCCAGGGTGGAGGACGTTTTGCAGTGATATTTCCTCGTTGAAAGAGTAAGCAGTCCAGAATATTATTTGCAATGAAAAAATATTTCATATTACAACACAATAAGACAGAGAATGGAGAAGTCCAACTCCTGCATGAGTGAAATTGTGGATCAGGTACGGGAGGATATCTCTGAGATTCTGTCACAAGGACGTGAGGGCATCTCTGCGATAGCGTCATCGGGACTTGAGGGCATCTCTGAGATAGTGTTGCGGGCAAGTGCGGCAATGTCTGCGATGGAGAGAAGTCCAGCCTCCGTTGAGCTTCAAGCACGGCTCACAAATGATGCCATTCAGGCCCTGACAATGGCCGTTCAGACTCAGGGTGAACAAGATTGTCGCCTTAAATAGGCAGGCAGATACTCTCGCACTGGCCTGAAAAGGCTTCATACATGTCCTCCAAACTGATGTCCAGCAGGGTGGTAGTAGTGGTGTGGGCTTGACCCAGGGGAGGGATGATTGCGAAACGGGACGTGGAAGTGGGGACGCCAGTCAAAGCGCTCCCAAGTCTCAACCATTGCCCCCCAGACCGTCTCAACCAATACCACAATGCTGCCTCCTCCCCAGCTGGCCGAGTCTGCCCCTGCACAGGTGCAGATGGAGCAGTCTATTGGGGGCCCCTAACGGTCACCGAAATCCAGAGGGCTCAAGCCCAAAGCATCAAATCGGTCAGGGCATGAACAAGAGCAACCTGACACTACCTCTGCTGCAGCCAAAGGGGAGGCATCACGTAGGAGTAGTCGAGAGGGTAAGGCGAAGATTTTGTGTGCACAAAGGGGTTGCAGAATGTTGTTTGACAGTCGGTCATGGTTTTTTATTTATATTTGCTTTTTGTTAAACTCACATTAAATATTATTATTGTCACTACTACTGCCACTTCTTCGCCATGCTTGACTGGCTTGTGCAATAAGGCCCTTTCATGGGGTTCACCATGAACGCCAGCATTTGATTCCACCCATTGGGTCACTCTACAGTGGGTCCATGTGTCGTTGCTGGACTCTTTTGTGCAGGGACGGGTGGGGAGGTTCTGGGCTTTTATGGGCGCTCCTGTGTCCAGATGGTGAGGACTGGACTCTCCACACTGGCCCGATATTAGTGCAGCTCCAACAACACTCAAGAAGCTCGACACCATTCTGGACAAAGCAGCCAGCTTGATTAGCACCCCACCCACCACCCTAAACATTCACTCCGTTCACCACCAGCGCATAGTGGCTGCAGTGTGTACTATCCACAGGATGCACTGCAGCAACTCGCCAAGGCTTCTTCGACAGCACCTCCCAAACCCGCGACCTCTGCGACCTCGAAGGACAAGAGCAGCAGGTACATGGGAACAGCACCACCTGCACGTTCCCCTCCAAGTCACACACCATCCCGACTTGGAAATATATTGCCGTTCCTTCATCGTCGCTCGGTCTAAATCCTGGAACTCCCTTCCCAACAGCACTGTGGGAGAACCTTCACCACAGCGACTGCAGCGGTTCAAGAAGGCGGCTCACCACCACCTTCGCAAGGGAAATTAGGGATGGGCAATAAATGCCGGCCTCGCCAGTGACACTCACATCCCATGAACGAATAAAACATTTTTCGGGTATATCCACTCAGTTCTGGTATAACCTCTCAGTCCAGTATATCCTCTGACTGCTGGAACAAATCATGAGAAATGAAACGGATCAGATAAGCAAAGTAAGTTCAGTGGAACATCTCGGCAATAGCAATCATAATATAGTGAGGATTAAAATAATGATTGAGAAAAACGGCCACAAGATTGTCTCCAGCACTCTCTGCTTGCATCTGACGGCCATAAAGACGCTTCTCAGAAAGGCAGACAAGAGATGAATCGCAGCTGGACCTGCTGACGGGAAGTGAAACGGAGCAGATCAGAAATGTCAGCTGTCGGAGAACATCGAGGCAATAGTGATCATAACATAATAAGATTTAAAATAATGATTGAGAAAGACGGCCACACGCCTGTCGGCCCCAATTTATCCCTCTATCTGATGGACAAAAATAGATTTATTAGCATTTTCCACTTTCATTTGCTCGATAATTCACACTTTGGACACTCACACCCTCTTATTTCATGGCCAGGATGTGTATTCTGCAATTTACACACTTTTCCATTCGTTAAGACCCAATTCTGTACCGCAACCTGCAACTGAATATATTGACTGAACACATGTTAAAATCACTTCACACACTCACTCCTCCTGTCCGCACTTGCCTAATGCCTGCTGGGTGCTTATTTATTACATTGATGCGATACTCTGTCCACTTACATATGTGGCACTGATAGCATGACCTTGTGAACTGCACATTGATCCTGGTGTTTCTTGTGATGACTGCAAATATCGAAATAGCTGGGGGCAGAGCACAGTGAGAGAGCAGCAGAAATTCAGGTGTCGTTTGCCTGGTGCTTCTTGATCCACGTTCTGTGGTAAGGATACATCACATCATCTGTATTGCCCTCATCTTCCCTCTCTGTTACCTCCAGTTGCTGGGTTTATCCTTGCACCATTTTTTGAACAAGGGTTTAACATTTGCAATTCTCCAGGCCTCTGGCTCCAACCCCGTATCTATGAATGTTTGAAAGACTCGGGCCAATACTTCCGCAATGTCGACCCGAATTACTGATGAAGCTTTTGTTCAGGTTGGTTATGGCAACACTGGTGACTGCCAGGTACTGAGCTCCGTTACCTTGAATGTGCAAGAAATCGGCACAGATGTGTGGGTGTACCTCAGTGGTACAGCATTTAACTGCAGCTTAAGAGTTCTTTGGTTCAAATCCAGACGTTCCCTTTTAAGTTCTTATCTTGGGACTGAAACCGTCACTCTGCCTTCTCTGTAGCAGCAGGATTGATGTTTACATCGAATTTACAGCAGGGAAACAGGCCGACTAGTCTCGTTTGGCTCATGCCGTCCTTGATGCTCCACACGAGCATCCACCCTTTTACTTTTTAACTGCATCCTGTTGGGAGTAATACAGTGAGTATGCCTTCCTTGCAGAAGCAGGATTGTTGTTTACATTGAGTTTACAGCACAGATACAGACTGTTTGACCCAACTGGTCTGTGCCAGACTTCATGCTCCACACAAGTCTCCTCGCTCCCTAATTCACTTAACCCAAACTGCACAGTCTTCCATTCCTTTCTCCCCCGTGTGCTTATCGAGTTTCCCATTTAATGTATCGATGTTATTTGTCTCAACTACTACTTAGAGTAGCGAGTTCTACATTCTTGTAACTCTTTGGTAAAGAAGTTTCTCATGAATTCCCTATTGGATTTATGAGTGACTATCTAATATTGATAACCTCTAGTTTTGGAATGTGCTACGAGTGGAAACATTTTCTCCACGTCTTTTTTTTATTCTTTCGTGGACTGTGGGTGTCCTTGGCAAGGTCAGCATTTATTGCCCATCGCTAATTGCCCTTGAGATGGTGATGGTAAGCCGCCTTCTTGAAACGCTGCACTACACGTCGTGAAGGTTCGCCCATAGTGCTGTTAGGTGGAGAGTTCCAGAATTTTGACCCAGCGACGATGAAGGAACGGCGATATATTTCCAAGTTGGGATGGTGTGTGACTTGGAGGGGAACGTGCAGGTGGTGTTGTTCCCATAATTCATCCACCCGATCAAAGCTATTTATTATGCTAATACCACCACCATGTTAACCATCAGCCTTCTGTTTTCCAGAGAATAGAGCCCCAGCCTGTTCAATCTTTACTGATAGGTATTATTTTTCAGCTTTGGCATCATCCTGCTGAATTTTTTTGCACCTTCGCCAATTCCTCTATATCCTTTTTATAATAGGGAGAGCTGAACTGTTCGCAGCACACCAAGTGTGAGATGGAAACCAGAACTGTGCACAGTGCTCCAAGTGTGGTCTTACCAAGGTTCTATATATTCTTAACATAACTTCTTTGCTTTTCAATTCTTTCACCCAAGAAATGAACCCCAGTGTTTGGTTTGCATTTTTTATGGCGTGACTACTTTCAGCGATTTGTTTATCTGTAGTCCGAGATCCATTTGCTGCTCTGTCCCATTTCGACTCCTGTTATCCCAGTAATATGTGGTCCCCTTCGTCTTTCAACCAAAATGCAACATCTCACACTTAATCAGATTGAAATTCATTTGCCAATTACAGGCCCATTCTGCAAGTTTATAAATGTTTTCTTGCACTTTAACCCATTCTCCCTTTGCATTTACTCTCCTCCCCAATATCGTGCTGTGCGCAAATTTTGAAATTGTACTTCCGATTCCTGAGTCCAAATCGTTGACATAAATGGTGAATAACAGTGCTTCCAGCACAGATCACTGTGCAATACCACTTCACACGTTTGCCAACCTGTGTAGCCACGCTTAACCCCAACTCTCTTATTTTCTGTTTTGCAGCCAGCTTACTACCCATTCTGCCAGCTGTCCCCGAACTCCACACTCTCTGACCTTAGTCATGAGTCGACAATGCGATAACTGATCGAAGGTATTTTGAAAATTCCAAGAAATTACATCTACTACATTACCCTTGTCTACTTTTTCTGTTACTACTTCATATAATTCAGTAAAGTTGATCATGCATGCGTTTCGTTTGTGACATCCGTGCTGACTGCTCTTAGTTATATTTTTGTTATGTAGATTGTGTTCTTTTACCTCATTGAGTAAAGATTCCATTATCTTTCCCATCACTGTCGTTAAGCTACCTGCTCCGTTATTCCCTGGACTCGTTGCATCTTCCCTTTCTATTTTAGGACTCACGTTACCTGTCCACCAGTCCTCTGGCAATATTCATATTCTAATAATTTTTATATGAATGCAATAGTGCCTCTTCTATCTCTTCCCTAACTCCTTTTAACATGCAATCCATCCGGACAGGGGGTATTATTCACTCTAAGTTTGATTAGTTTATTAATGATCTCGCCCTTTCTTTCTAAACAGTCTTTATACCTTTTCTGATCTCTTCTTCTAATGTCTTAGTGAATGGAAATCCGTTTCCAGTGGTGTGCCACAGGGCTCAGTGTTGGGTCCCTTGCTGTTTGTGGTATATATTAATGATTTGCACTTAAATATAGGGGGAATCATTTGCAAATTTGCCAGACGACACAAAAAGTGGCTGTGCATTTGACAGTGAAGAGGATAGCTGTAGATTCCAAGAAGATATCAATGGGTTGGTGGAGTGGGTGCAAAAGTGGAAAATAGAGTTCAACCCGGTGGAGTGTGAGTTAATGCACTGAGGGAGGGCAAACAGTAAAAGGGAATACGCAGTAAACGGGAATAGATTGAGAGCGGGAGAGGAAGTGAGAGACCTTGGAGTGCATGGGCACAGGCCCCTCAAGTTGGCAGTACGGGTCGATAAGGTTGTCAAGAAGGCATACGGAATGCTCTCCTATTAGCCGAGGTATAGAATGCAAAAGCAGGGATGTAATGATGGAACTGTATAAAACTCTGGTAAGGTCACAGTTGGAGTATTATGCACAGTTCTGCTCACCACATTACAGGAATGATGTAATTGTCTGTAGAGAGTGCAGAGAAGATTTACAAGAATGTTGCCAGGGCTTGAAAATTGCAGCTACCAGGAGAGATTGGATGGGCTGGGGTTGTTTTCCTTGGAGCAGAGGAGGCTGAGGGGAGACTTGATTAAGGTGCACAACATTTTGAGGAACCTCGACAGAGTAGACAGGAAGTACCTGTTTCCCCTAGCGGAGAGTTCAAGAACTAGAAGGTATAGATTTAAGCTGATTGGCGGACGGATTGGAGGGGACATGAGAAAACAATTTTTTACCCCGAAGGTGATGAGTGTATGGAATTCGCTGCCCGAATTCGTGGTAGAGGCAGGGCCCGCCAACTCTTTTAAAAAGCACCTGCACCTGCACCTAATGTGCTGTAAGCTGCAGGACGACAGACTGGGTGCTGGAAGGTGGGATTCGTACGGTCATCTGGTTGTTCTTAGAGATGGTGCGGACTCGATGGGACGAATGGACACTATCTGTGCTGTATCTTTTCTATGGTTCTATGGTTCTATGTCCTGCCCACATTGTTCTCCTCCCTGGTAAATACTGTGGCAAAGTAATAATTCAATATCCCTGCCGTTTCATTGTCATTACCTGTGACTTTAGCTCGTCTATCCCCTGTTGGCCCCATCCCTATCCTTATTTTTTTTTGTTATTGATGAGTCTATAGAATAATTCACTATTTCTTATTATATTTCTTGGTAATTTAATTTTGTAGTTCCTTTCTGATTTCCTGATTGTTTTTTAGACATCCTTCCCAACCTCTTCGTTTTCCCCTTTGTCATCCTTTCCTTTAGTGTCCATGTACTTAGGATATGCCTTTGTTTAGTTTTAATTTTACCCTCATCTCTTTATTCATTCATGGTTTTCCATTATTGGCTTGTTTGTTCTTGTTTTTTAGAGGAATATATTTCTCTTGAACTCGAATGATCACCGTTTCAAATAATTCCCACTCCTGTTCGACATGTTTTCAATTAATTTTCCGAGTTCACCTTCCCGAGTTCCATTCTAGTCCCCTCAAATTTAGTGTGTTTCCAATCTATTAATTTGGGCTTTGTCTTTCTTCATACTTTCTCAATCTTTTACGGTGGAAGGATTGAAGGAATGAGTGTGTGAGTGAGTGATCGTGTGAGTGAGTGACTTCGAGAGGGCGACATAAAGAGCAGGCAGGTGCGATGAAATGACAAAAGTGAGGCAGGCAGACAAGAGAGGAATCACTGCTGGATCCAGTAATGGGAAATGAAACGGAGCAGATAAGAGAAGTTAAAGTAGGAGAATATCTTTGTTTGTGCATCGTATCTGTACACAGTAGTGTGACTCACTGCATTCATGAAACATTTCTGATTGCCGTAATTATTTGACTCCCAGAATAACTGATAAAGTATTATTTTTCGGTAGGTCCAATCAAAATTGATGACGGCCAGTTGCTGATATCCGTTACCTTGTGTGTGCAACAGTACTCGATAGTGGTGGGGGTGTAGCTCAGTGGTAGAGCATTTGATTGCAGATATAGAGGTCTTTGGTTCGAATCCAACCACGCCCTTGCATTTTTAAATGCTAATTTTGGGAATCAAAGATTCAGTCTGCCTTCCCTGCAGCAGCAGAATTGTTGTTTGCATCGTGTTGCATTGAATCCACAGCACATAAAGAAGCGACTCATCTCGATTTGACGTTCTCGGTTGCTAAGCACGAGCCTCCTCCCTCCCTATTTTATCTCACTCTCTCACCCTTCCCTTCCATTCCTTTCTCCTTCATCTGCATATCTCGCTTCCCCTTTAATGTATCTATGCCATTTGCTTCAACTATCCCTTTTGGTAGAGAGTTCTACATTCTTACCAAGCTTTGGATAAATAAATTTAGCCTCAATTCCCTATTGGATTTATGAGTGACTATCTTATATTTATGACCTCTAGTTTTGGACGCACCCACAATTGGAAATATTTTATCTACGTCAACCCTATCAAACCCTTTCATAATCTTAAAGATCTCTCTCAGGCCACCACTCAACATTCTCTTTTCGAGTGAAAACAGCTCCAACCTGTTTAGTATTATTGGTAAGTCTATCCTCAATTTCTACTATGATCTGTGGGAATCTTTTTTGTTCCTTTGCGAATTCCTCGCTTTTCTGCTTGAATCTCGAGAATAAGAACTGTTCGCATTACTCCAAGTGTAGTCTAACCAAGGTTATTTACCAATCTAAAATAACTTCTCTGCTTTTCAATTGCATTCTTTCGCAGTCCCAGCAGCGATCCTTTTGGAACACAACTTTTCATTTTTGCCAGTCTGAGTAACAACCCTTAACCCCTACTCTCTCTTTTCTGTTTTGCAGCCAGCTTGCTCTCCATTCTGCTACCTGTCATCTGACTCCACAGCCTCTGACCTTAGTCATGAGTCGACATTGAGGTAGCTCAGCAAAGGCCTTTTTAAAATCCAAATATATCACATCTACTACATTACCCTACTCTTTCTGTTACTTCTTCAAATGTATCAATAAGTTCGGTCAAGCGTCAATTTCCCTTCTGAAATTCATGCTGATTATTCTTTCTTATATTTTAGTTTTCTGGATATTTTTTGATTACATCTTTGAATGATGATTCCATTATCTTTACTAACACTTTAAGCTAACTGGTTTGTAGTTCCCTGGGTTTGTTGTATCTCCCCTTCTTATTTTCGAATAACATTAGCCGTCCGCCTATCCTCTGGCACTATTCCCTTTTTTATTGAATGTTTACAGATATGTAATAGTACCTCTGCTGTCTCTTCTCTAACTTCATTAAATGTGCGCGAGGACAATCGATCCTGATCGGGGCTCTTATCCTTTCTAAGTTTGATTCGTTTATCAATTATCTTTTATCTGTTGTATTGAAATTGCCAGCCTTTCTACTTCCTCATTTTTTACTGTGACTTGGGCAGCATCTTCTTCCTTGATAAAGACAAATGGAAATTACTCATTTAGTACCTCTGCCTCCATGTATAGATTTCCTTTTTGGTCCCGAATCGGCCCCATCCGTCCTCTGACCACTCGTCTACAATTTATATGCCTTTCAAAGACTTTTGGATTCCATTTTATATTCGTTACCAGTTTATTCTCAATCTCTCTCTTTGCCCCTCTTATTTCCATTGTCACTTCATAGAAACATCGAAATAATGGCTGATCCTCCATCTCAATACCATATTCTCGATCTTTCCCCATACCGCTTGATGCCTTTTGTATCGAGAAATCCATCCAGCTCCTTGTTAAATATAATCAGTGATTTGGAATCCACAGCCTTCTGTGGTGGAGAATTCCACAGGTTCACCACCCTCTGAGTGAAGAAATGTGTTCTCATCTCAGTCCTAAATGTCCTACCACGTATCCTGAGATTGTGACCCCTCGTTCTGGCCACCCCAGCCATGGGAAACGTCCTCCATGTATGTAGTTTGTCTAGCCCTGTCAGAATTTTGTATGTTTCAATGAGATCCCATCTCATTCTTCAAAACTAAAGCGAATACAGGAGGAGCCGATCTAATCTCTCCTCATAAAACAGTCCTGCCATTCCAGGAATCAGTCAGGTGAACCTTCGCTGCACCCCTCTCCATTGCAAGTATATCCTTTCTTAGGTAAGGAGACCAAAACTGCACACAATAGTCCAGGTGTGGTCTCAACAAGGCTCTGTATAAATGCAGGAAGATATCCTTGCTCCTGGAGTCAAATCCTCTTTCAAGTAAGGCCAAATTACCATTTGCCTTCCTAACTGCTTGCTGCACCTCCATGTTTGCTTTCAGTGACTGGTGTACAAGGCCACCCAGGTTCCTTTGTGTACAAACTTTTCCCAATCTATCACCATTTAAATAATTGTCTGCCTTTCTGATTTTCCTTACGAAGTGGATAACTTCACATTTATCCACATTAACCTGCATCTCCCACTCACTCATCTTGTCTGAATCCTCCTCACAACATAAAGTCCCACCGAGTTTTGTGTCGTCAAAAAAGTTGCAAATATTACATTTGGTTCTCTCATCCAAATCATTGATGTATACATATATATATATATATATATTGTGAATAAATGGGGCCCAAACACTGATCCCTGCGGTACCTCTCTAGTCACAACCTGCCACCCCGAAAACGATCCATTTATTACTACTCCCTGTTTCCAGTCTGTTAACCATTTCTCAATCCATGCCATTATATTACACCAATCCCATGTCCTTTAATTTTGCACACTAACCTCTTATGTGGGACTTTATCAAACCTCTAAACTTTCCGTACTCAGCCTGGTTCTCACTTGGATTAACAACCTGACATCTGTCAGGCGCCCCCTTTCTCTGCTTCATCATACTCTCTATCTCTTTCGTCATCCAAGGAGCTCTGGCTTTAGTTGCCCTACCTTTCCCGGTCGTGGGAATGTCCCCAGACTGTACCCGAACCATCAACTCCTCAAAGGCCGCCCATTGACTGATTACAGTTTTGATTCCAATTTCCCCGGGCCGGATCCCTTCTCAACGCATTGAAATTGACGCTCTTCCAATCAAGAATTTTGAATCTTGATTGCTCCTTCTCCTTTTCCATTGCTATTCAAAAAATTATGATACACTGATCACTGTTCCATAAATGTTACCCCAATGAATCTTGCACCATATTAACCACCTCATTCCCTCGAACCAGTTCACGCATTGCCTCCGAACTAACAGGTTACAGTTGCTTCACACACGAGCTCCTCCTGCCACACTTGCCTAATGCCTGCTGGCTGCATCTTTATTATATTCTGTACACTTACATATGTGGCACTGATAGCATGATCTTGGAAAACTAAACATCGATCCTGGCATTGCATTTATTGATTGCAAGTTTCTAAAGAGCTGGGGGCAGAGCACAGTGAGAGAGCATTTAACTGCAGCTGGAGAAACCTCTCGTTGAATTTCAGGTGTTGTTTGGCTGGTGCTTCCAGTTCCGCGTTCTGTGGTAAGGATGTGTTCAGTGAAGCTGAGTGACCAGGCTTTCCATGTGGGGTTGTGCATCACATCTGTACACAATAGTGTGACTAACTCCATTCATGAATCATTGCTGATTGCCTTAATTATTTGTCTCACACAATAACTGATGAAGCTACTTTTTATGTTGGTAATATCAACATTGGTGACTGCCAGCGACTGAATGCCATTACATTGTGTGTGAGTGTAGTTCATTGGCGGAGCGTTTACGTGCAGATTTTAGAGATCGTTGGTACAAATCTAAGCGCGGCCTTTTAAAGTGCATCTTTTGGGGAGTCAGACAGTCATTCTGCCTTCGCTACAGCTTTCGGATTGTTGTTTGTTTGAATTTGCCGCACAGATACAAGCCATTTGACCCAACGGGTCTGTTCCAGCCTTTATGCTTCACACAAGACTCCTCCCTCCCTACTTCACTTACCCCTATCCGCACACTCTCCCATTCCTTTCTCCCGCGTCAGCTTATCTAGTTTCCCATTTTATGTATCTGTATTATTTGCCTCAACTACTCCTTATGGCAGCGAGTTCCACATTCTTGCAACTCTTTGGGTAAATAATTTTCTCATGAATTCTCTATTGGGTTGATTAGTGACTATCTTATATTGATAAACTCGAGTCCCCGAAGAGTGGAAATATTTTCTCGACGTCTACCCGATCAAACCCTTTTGTTATCCACAGACCTCTATCATGTCAGCCATCAGCCTTCTCTTTTCCAGAGAAAAGAGCCCCAGCCTGTTTAATCTTTCCTGATTGGTATTATCTTTCAGTTCTGGCATCATCCTTATAAATATTTCTTGCAACTTCGCCAAATCCTCTATTTTCGTTTTATAATTGGGAGACCAGAACTGTTCACAGTACTCCAAGTGTGATATGGAGATGGGAACTGTGCACAGTACGACAAGTGTGGTGTAACCAAGGCGCTATACATGCGAAACATAACTTCTCTGTTTTCAATTCTATTGTTTTTTGTAGGAATATATTTCTGTTGAACTCTACTGATCACCGTTTCAAATATTTCCCACTCCTGTTCTACATTTTTGTCAACGTATTTTCCGAGTTCACCTTCCCGAGTTCCAGTCTAATCCCCTCAAAATTAATGTGTTTCAAATATATTAATTTAGTCTTTGTCTTTCTTAATACTTTCTCAATCTTTCACGGTGGAAGGATTGAGGGAGTGAGTGTGTGAGTGAGTGAGTGCGAGAGGGCGACATATGGAGCAGGCAGGAGCGATGAAATGACAAAGGGAGGCAGGCAGATAAGGGAGGACTCACTGTTGGATCGAGTAATGGGAAATGAAACGGTGCAGATAAGAAAAGTAAGTGTAGGAGAATATCGAGGCACAAGTGTTCAGGTTTAAAATAGTGATTGTGAAAGACGACCACAATCCTGTCGCCAGCACTTTCTGCTTGCATCTGACGGACGAAAGGAGACTTTTCAGCATTTTCCACTTTTATTTCCTGGAGGATTCACACTTTGGACACTCGCAGCCGCTTATATCATGGTCAGGATGTGAATTCTGCATTTTACACACTTTTCCATTCGTTAAAACCCACTTCTGTTCCGTAACCTGTAACTGAATGTATTGAGTTATCAAAGGTTACAGTCACTTCACACACCATCTCCTCCTTTCGGCACTTGACGAATGCCTGCTCGATGCTTATTTATTACAATGATTGGATATTCTGTGCACTTCCATATATGGCACTGAGAGTATGATATTTTGAAACTGCTCATTGAACACCGTGTTTCTTGTGTTGACTGCAAAGATCTAAGGAGCTGGGGCCAGAGCACAGTGAGAGAGCATTTGACAGCAGTTGGAGAATCCTCTGGTTAAATTCAGCTGTTCCTGGTGCTTCTCATTCCACGGTCTGTGGTAAGGATGTGTTCACTGAAGCTCAGTGACAAGGCTTTCCATGTTGGGTTGTGCATCGGATCTGTACACAACAGTGTGACTCACTCCATTCATGAAACATTTCTGATTGCCGTAATTATTTGACTCCCAGAATAACTGATGAAGTTTCTTTTTCGGTTGGTCCAATCAACATTGATGACGGCCAGTTGTTGAGATCTGTTAACTTTGAGTGCAAGAATATTAACCAGAAGTGGCAGAGCATTTGACTGCAAGATCAAGAGGTCTTTGGTTCAAATCCAAGCGCCCCTTTGCATTTTTAAATGCTTATTTTGGGAGTCGTACATTAATTCTGCCTTCCCTGCAGCAGCAGGATTGTTGTTGATATTTTGTTGCATTGAGTCCACAGCGGATTAAAAGGCGACTCATTTCGATTGGTCTTTCACGGTGTTTGTGCTGCACATAAGCCGACTTCATCTCACGCTATCACCCTTCCCTCCCATTCCTTTCTCCTTCGTCTGCTTATCCTGCTTCCCCTTGAAAGTATCTATGCCATTTGCATCAACTATTCCTTTTGGTAACGAGTTCCACATTCTTCCCAAGCTTTGATATATAAATTCATCCTCAATTCTCTATTGGATTTATTAGTGACTATCTTAAATTTATGACCTCTAGTTTTGGACGCACCCACAAGTGGAAACATTTCCTCTCCGTCTACCCTGTCAAACCGTTTCATTATCTGAGAGATCTCTGTCAGGTCACCCCACAGCCTTCTCTTTTCTGGAGAAAAGTTCTCCAACCTGTTTAGTATTGTTGATAAGTTAATCCTCAAATTCTACTATGACCTGTGTGAATCGTTTTTGCTGCTTTGCAAATTCTTCGCTATTCTTCTTATAATCTGGAGACCCCAGAAATGTTCACATTACTCGAAGTGTGGTCGAACCAAGGGACTAACGTCTCTGCTTCTCAATTATATTCCTTCGTGTTCTCAATCCCGGTTCTTGTGGAACGCCACTTTTCATTTTTGCCAGTCGAAGTAACTACCCTTAACCCATCCTCTCTCTATTTTGTTTTGTAGCCAGCTTTCGATCCATTCTGCTCCCTGTCATCTGACTCCACATTCTCCGACATTAGTCATGAGTCGACAATGAGGTAGCTTCTCGAAGGCCTTTTTAAAATCCAAATATATTACAACAACTACATTACCCTACGCTTTCTGTTACTTCTTCAAAGGATTCAATAGGTTTGGTTAAGCGTAAATTTCCCTTCTGAAATTTGTGCTGATTATTCTTTATTATATTTTATTTTTCGAGATATTTTTCCATTGCATCTTTGATTGAAGATTGCATTATCTTTGCTAACACTTTAAACTAACTGGTTTGTAGTTCGCTGGGCTTGTTGTATCTCCACTTTTTATTTCAGAATAACATTAGCCGTCCGCCTATCCTCTGTCATTATTCCCTTTTCCAATGATTGTTTACAGATATGTAATATTACCTCTGCTGTCTCATCTCTAACTTCATTAAATGAGCGCGAGTACAATCGATCCTGATCGAGGCTCTTATCCTTTCTAAGTTTGATTGGTTTATCAATTATCTTTTATCTGTTGTAGTGAAATTGACAGCATTTCTACTTCCTCCTTTTTTACGGTGACTTGGGCAGCATCTTCTTCCTTGATAAAGACAGATGGAAAGCACTGATTTAGTACCTCTGCCTCCATGTGTAGTTCTCCTTTTTGGTCCCTAATCGGCCCCATCCCTCCTCTTACCACTCGTTTACTATTTATATGCCTTTCAAACACTTTTGGATTCCATTTTATGTTCGTCACCAATTTATTCTCAATCTCTCTCTTTGCCCCTCTTATTTCCATTTTCACTTTCTGGAAACATAGAATCATGGAAAATTGGAGCAGGAGTAGGCCATTCGGCCCTTCGGGCCTGCTCCACCATTCAATTTGATCATTGCTGATTCTCCATTTCAATACCATATTCCCGCTCTCTCCCCATACCCCTTGATGTCTTTTGTGTGTTGAAATATATCTAGTTCCTTCTTAAATATATACAGTGACTTGGCCTCCACAGCCTTCAGTGATAGAGAATTCCACAGGTTCACCACCCTCTGAATGAAGAAATTTGATCTCATCTCAGTCCTAAATGTCCTACCCCGTATCCTGAGACTGTGACATATCATTCTGGTCCCCACAGCCAGGGGAACACCCTCCCTGCATGCAGTCTGTCTAGCCCTGTCAGAATTTTATATGTTTCAATGAGTTCCCATCTCATTCTTCTAAACTCGAGCGAATACAGGACGAGACGTTCCAATCTCTCCTCTTACGACAGTCATGCGATCCCAGGAATCAGTCTGGTGAACCTTGGTGCACTACCTCTATGGTAAGTATATACTTTCTTAGTTAAGGAGACCAAAACTGCACACAATACTGCAGGTGTGGTCTCACCAAGGCTCTGCATAACTGCAGTAAGACATTCCTTGCTCCTGTACTCAAATTCTCTTGAAATGAAGGCCAACATATCATTTGCCTTCCTAACTGCTTGTTCCCCCGGCTGTTTGCTTTCATTGACTGGTGTACAAGGCCACCCAGGTCACTTTGTACATCCACTTTTAACAATCTATCACCATTTACATCATTGTCTGCCTTTCAGTTTTTCCTTCCGAAGTGGATAACTTCACATTTTTCCACATTATACAGCATCTGCCATGTATTTGCCCATTCCCTCAACTTGTCCAAATAGTCTTGAAGTCTCTTTGCATCCTCCTCACAACTCACAATCCCACCTTGTTTTGTGTCGTTAGCAAACTTGGAAATATTACATTTGGTTCTCTCATCCAATTCATTGATATATATTGTGAATAGCTGGGACCCAACTACTGATCCTTGCGGTACCCGACCAATCATAGCCTGCCACCCCGTAAAAGACCCACTCATTCCTACTCTCTGTTTCCAGCCTGTTAACCAATTTTCAATCCAGGCCATTATATTACCCCAATCCCATGTGCTTTAATTTTGCACACTAACCTCTTATGTCGGACTTTATCAAACCTCTGAACTTTCTGTACTCAGCCTGGTTCTCACTTGTATTATCAACCTGACATCTGTCATTCGCCCCCTTCCTCTGCTTCATCTTACTCTCTGTCTCTTTCGTCATCCAGGGAGTTCTGGCTTTAGTTGCCCTACCTTTCCCCGTCGTGGGAATGCACCTCGTCTGTATCCGAACCATCTCCTCCTTACAGGCCGCCCATTGACTGATTACAGTTTAGATTCCAATTTACCCGGGCCGGATCCGTTCTCAACGCATTGAAATTGACCCTCTTCCAATTAAATATTTTTACTCTGGATTACTCCTTCTCCTTTTCCATTGCTATTCTAAACCTTTGATACTCTGATCACTGTTCCCTAAATGTTCCCCCAGTGACTCTTGCACCACATTAACGACCTCATTCCCGAGAACCAGATCCAGCATTGCCTCCTAACTAACAGGTTACAGTTGCTTCACAAACGAGCTCCTCATGCCACACTTGCATAATGCCTGCTGGATGCATCTTTATTATATTCTGTACACTTACATATGTGGACACTGATAGCATGATCTTGGAAAACGAAACATCGATCCTGGCATTGCATTTGTTGATTGCAAGTCTCTGAAGAGCTGGGGGCAGAGCACAGTGAGAGAGCATTTTACTGCAGCTGGAGAAACCTCTGTTTGAATTTCAGGTGTTGTTTGGCTGTTGCTTCCAGTTCACCGTTCTGTGGTAAGGATGTGTTCAGTGAAGCTGAGTGACAAGGCTTTCCATCTTAGGTTGTGCATCACATCTATACACAATAGTGTGACTCACTCCATTCATGAAACATTTCTGATTGCCTTAATTATTTGTCTCACAGAATAACTCATGAAGCTTCTTTTCAAGATGGTTCTATCTAAATTGGTGACTGTCAGGTACTGAACTCCATTGCATTGTGTGTGCAAGAATAATGGGGGGATGTGGGTGTGTAGTGCAGTAGCAGAGCAGTTCAATGCAGATCAAGAGGCCTTTGGTTCAAATCCTAGCGCCCCCTTGTACTTACTGAGTGCATCTTTTGGGGAGTCATACAGTCAATCTGCCTTCCCTGCAGCTGTCGGATTGTTGTTTCTGTGAATTTGCCGCACAGATACAGGCCATTTGACCAGACGGATCTGTGCCAGCCTTTATGCTTCACACAAGACTCCTCCCTCCCTCCTTCACTTACTCCTCTCCACACACTCTTCCATTCCATCTCTCGCGTGTGCTTATCTAGTTTTCCATTTAATGTATCTGTGTTATTTGCCTCAACTATTCCGTGTGGTAGCGAGTTCCACCTTCTTGCAACTCTTTGGGTAAAGAAGTTTCTCATGAATTCTCTATTGGATTCATAAGTAACTATCTTATATTGATAACCTCTCGTTTTGGACTCCCTTACAGGTGGAAATATTTTCTATACGTCTACCCGATCAAACCCTTTTATTATCCTAAGACCTACAATATATCAACCTTCAGAATTCTCTTTTCCAGAGAAAAGAGCCCCAGCCTGTTCAATCTTTCCTGATAGGTATTATCCTTCAGTTCTGGCATCATCCTTATGAATCTTTTTTTGCACCTTCGTTAATTCCTCGATATCCGTTTTATAAAAGGGAGACAAGAACTGTTCACAGTACTCCAAATGTGATATGGAAACCGGAACTATGCACAGTACGCCAAGTGTGCTGTAACCAAGGTTCTATACATGCTTGGCATAACTTCTCTGCTTTTCAATTCTATCCCCCTAGAAATGAACCCCAGTGCTTGGTTTGCTTTTTTTATGGCGTCACGACTTTCAGAGATTTGTGTACTATACCGGAGAGCCATTTGCTCCTCTATCTCATTTCAACTGCTGTTATCCACCAGTATGTGGCCCCCTTAATCTTTCAACCACAAAGCAATACCTCACACTTATCTATATTGATATTCATTTGGAAGTTGCAGGCCCATTCTGCAAGTTTATTAATGTCTTCTTATAATTTAACCCATTCTTTCTTTGCATGAACTGTAATCCTCAATATCACGCTCGCTACAAATTTGAAATTGTACTTCCGAATCCTGAGTCCAAATCGTTGATGTAAATGGTGAATAATAGTGGCCACAGCACCGATCATCTGTGGGGGCAGCACTTCCCGTCGTTTGACAGTCTGAGTAACCACGCTTAACCCCTACTCTCTGCTTTCTGGTTCGTAGCCAACTTGCTATCCATTCTGCTCCCTGTTCCCTAACTCCACACACACTGAACTTATTCATGAGTCCACAATGTCGTACCTTATCGAAGGCCTTTCGAAAATACAAATATATTACATCTTCGACATGATCCCTGCCTATCTTTATGTTACTTCTTCAAAGAAATCAATTAGGCTGAACAAGTGCGAGTTTCATTTCTGACATCCGTGTTGAATATTCTTAGTTATATTTTTGTGATGTACATGTTGTTCTATTACATCATTGAGTAAAGATTCCATCAGATTTCCTGTCACTGACGTTAAGCCAACTGCTCCGTTATTCCCTCGACTCGTTGTATCTCCCCTTCCTATTTTAAGAATCACATTATCTGTCCGCCTATCCTCTGGCAGTATTATCTTTTCTAATGAATGTTTATTTTTATGCTACAGTGCCTCGGCTATCTCTTCGCTAACTCATTTTAATATGCCAGAATGTAATCTGTCTGGACCGGGGGTCTTATCCTCTCTAAATTTGATTAGTTTATCAATTATCTCCACCCTTTCTATCTCTAAATACCTTTATACCTTTTTTGATCTCTTCTTCTAATCTCCTGCCCACCTTGTTCGTCTCCATGGAAAATACTGAGGCAAAGTAACTGCTCAATATTCCAGCCATTTCACTGTTATTACGTGTGCGTTTATCGTGTGTATCCTGTGTTGTCCTTATCCCTATCCTGATATTCATTTGTTATTGATATTTCAGCGTGAAAACTAACTATTTCTTGATATATTTCTTGATAATTTAATTTCGTAGCTCCTTTCTGCTTTCCTGATTGTTTTTTTTTCATCCTTCCTAACCTCTTCATTTTCCCCTTTGTCATCCTCTCCATTATTGTCCATTTACTTAGAATATGCCTTTGTTTATTTTCAATTTTACACTTGTCTCTTTATTCATCCACAATGTTTCATTATTGGCTATTTTGTCCTTGCTTTTTAGAGAAACATATTTCTATTGAACTCTATTGATCACCGTTTTAAATATTTCCCTCTCCTGTTCTATCTCTATATTGATATTTCCCCAAATTTACCTTCCCTAGTTCCATTTTCATCCCTTCAAAATGAGCTTGGACCCAATCTATTACTTTGGTCATTGTCTTACTTATGTATTTCTCAATCTTTTATGTTGGAGGGAGTGCGGGAGCAAGTGAGTAGGTGAGTGAATTTGTGAGTGAGTGAGTATGAGTGAGTGAGTAATTGAGTGAGTGAGTGAATGAGCGAGTGAGTAATTGAATGAGGGAGTGTATGAGTGATTGAGTGAGTGAGTGATTGAGTGAGTGAATGAGTGAATAAGTGAGTGAGTGGACGAATAAGTGAGAGCGAGAGGGAGGCGGGGAGAGCAGTCAGGAGCAATGAAATGACAAAACGGAGACAGGCAGACAAGAGAGGAATCATTGCTGGATCTAGTAATGGGAAGTGAAATGAAGCAGATACGAGAGTTAAAGGTAGGGGAACATTTAGGCACTAGCGACCATAACATAATAAGGTTTATAAATATAATTGAGATATACGGCCACAGGTCTGTCGACCGAACTTTCTGACTGCATTTGACGGCCAAAATGAGTTTTTAGAGAATTTCCATATTTATTTCCCGGAAATAACACACATTGGACACTCACAGCCTCACATTTGATGGCTAGGATGTAATTTCTGCAATATACACACTTCTCCATTCGTTCAGACCCACTTCTGTTCTGCAAACAACAATTGAATGTATTGAGTTAACACATCGAATTATAGAATCACAGAAAAGTGACAGCACAGAAGGAGATCATTCGGCCCATCTGGCCAGTGCCGGCTCCCTGCAAGTGCAACCCAGTGACACTCACCCCTCCTATCCCCGTAGCCCTGCACATTTTTCCCTTCAAGTACTTATCCAGTTCCCTTTTGAAGACCATTATTGAATCTGCTTCCACCACCTCCTCGGACAATGCATTCCAGATTCTAACCACTCAATGCATAAAACAATTTCTCTCTATCTACTCTGGCAAGAACCTTCATGGTTTTGAAAATCTCTATCAAATTTCATCTTAACCTTCTCTGCTCTGAGGAGAACAACCCCAGCTTCTCCAGTCTATCCACATAATTAAAGTCCCTCATCCCTGGAATCATTCTAGTAAATATTTCCCGCACCCTCTCTAAGGCCTTCACATCCTTCCTAAAGTGTGGTCCCTACAATTGGACATAATACTCCAGTTGAGGCCGAAACATTGTTTTATAAAGATTCATGATAACTTTCTGAATTTTGTACTCTATGCCTCTATTTATAAAGCCCAGGGTCCCGTATGTTTTTTGAACCACTTTCTCAACCTGTCCTGCCAACTTCAACGATTTGTGCACATAAACCCCCAGGTCTCTCTCTTCCTGTACCCTTTTTAGAATTGTTTCCTTTAGCTTATATTGCCTGTCCTCGTTCCTCCAAACCAAAATGTATCACTTTCCACTTCTCTGCGTTAAATGTCATCTGCCATGTTTTCGCCCATGCCACCAGCCTGTCTATATCCTCTTGAAGTCTTTCACTATCCTCCTTACTGTTGACTACACCACCCTCTAGTCCGAAAAACAACCTTCACCACCACTTTCTGTTTCCTTTCTCTTAGCCAATTCTGTATCCATGCTGCCACTGCCCTTTTATTCCATGGACTTCAAATTTGCTGTCAAGCCGATTCCGTGGCACTTTATCCAACGTCTTTTGAATGTCCATACACACCACATCAACTGCATTGCCCTCAACATCCCTCTCTGTCACCTCATCAAAAAACACAATCAAGTTAGCTAATTACGTTTTGCCTTTAACAAAATCCGTGCTGGCTTTCCCTATTTAATCCCTACTTGACCAAGTGACTGATAATGTTGTCCCAGATTATCGTTTCTGAGCGTTTCTCCACCACCGGTGTTAAACTGACAGGCCTGTATTTGCCGGTTTTATGCTTGCATCTTTTTCTGAAGAAGGGTATAACATTTTCAATTCTCCAGTCCTCTGGCACCACCCCATATCTAAGGATGATTGGAAGATTATGGCCAGTATCTCCTCAATGTCCACCCTTATTTCCCTCAACAACCTAGGAGACATCCCATCCGGACAGGAAGACTTATCGACTTAAAGTACAGCTGGTCTTTCCAGTACCTCCTCGTTATCAATTTTAAGCATATCCAGTATCTCAACAGTTTCTTCCTTTACTCCTTTACTATGACTCTGGCAGCATCTTCTTCCTTGATAAAGACAGATGCAAAGTACTCATTTAGTACTTCAGCCATGCTCTCTGCCTCGATGTGCATATCTCCTTTATGGTCCCTTATCGGCCCCATCCCTCCTCTTACTTCCCCCTTTACTATTTATATGCCTTTCGAAGGCTTTTGGATTCCATTTTATGTTAGTTACCAGTCTCTGATCTTACTCTCTCTTTGCCCCTCTTACTTCATTTTACACTTCCCCTCTGAAATTTCCATATTCAGCATGGTTCTCACTTGTATGATCAACTGGACATCTGTCATAAGCCGCCTTTCTCTGATTCATCATACTCACAATCTATTTCGTCATCCAGGGTGCTCTGGCTTTCGTTGCTCAACCTATCCCCCTCGTGGGAATGGACCTAGACTGTACCCGAACCATCTCCTCTTTGAAAGCCGCCGATTGTTCAATGACAGTTTTGATTGCAAATTACCCGGGCAAGATCCGTTCTCAACCCACTGAAATTGGCCTCCCTCCAATTAAGTATTTTTACCCTAGATTGCTCCTTCTCCTTTTCCATCGCTATTCTAAACCTTATGATTCTCTGATCGCTGTTCGCTAAATGTTCCCCCAATGACACTTGCTCCACATTAACGATCGTATTCTACAGAACCTGATCCAGCATTGGCTCCTAACTAACAGGTTACAGTTGCTTCACACACGAGCTCCTGCTGCCACACTTGCATAATGCCTGCTGGATGGTTCTTTATTATATTCTGTACACTGACATATATGGCACTGAGAGCATGATCTTGTGAAACTGCATATTGAACCTGGTGTTTCTTGTGTTGACTGCAACGATCTAAAGAACTGGGGGCAGAGCACAGTGAGTGAGTATTTGAATGCAGCTTGAGAAAACTCTGGCTTATATTCTTGTGTCGCTGGTTGGTGCTTCGAGTACCACGTTCTTTTGTAAGAATGTGTTCACTGAAGCTTAGTGACAAGGCTTTCAATGTTGGATTGTGCATCGCATCTGTACACAATAGTGTGACTCACTCAATTCATGAAACATTTCTGATTACCGTACTTATTTGACTCCAAGAATAACTGATGATGCTTCTTTTTCGGTTGGTGCAAGCAACATTGAAGTCGGCCAATTACTGACATCCGTTACCTTGTGTATGCAGGACGGCGAAGCATATGTGGGAGTGTAGCTCAGTGGCAGAGCATTTGACTGCAGATCAAGAGGTCCTTGGTTCAAATCCAAGCGCTCTCTTGCATTTTTAAAAGCAAATCGTGGGAGTCGGACTTTCAGTCTCGCTTCTCTGCAGCATCAGGATTGTTATTTCTGGTGTGTTCGATTGAGTCCACAGCAGATGAGAAAGCGACTCATCTCGATTGTTTTTTCTCGGTATTTATGTTGAACTTCCTCTCACCCTATCACCTTCCCTTCCATTCCTTTCTCCTTCATCTGCTTATCTAACTTCCCCTTTAAAGTATCCATGCCACTTGCCTCAACGATTCCATTTGGTAACGAGTTCGACATTCTTACCAAGCTTTGGGGAAAGCAATTTCGCCGGAATTCCCTCTTGGATTTATTAGTGACTATCTTATAATTATGACCTCTAGTTTTGGACGCACCCACAAGTGGAAACATTTTCTCTGCGTCTACCCTATCAAATCCTTTAATCATCTTAAAGACCTCTATCAGGTCAACCCTCAGCCTTCTCTTTTCCAGAGAAAAGAGCTCCAACCTGTTTAGTATTCTTGACTCCAAGTGCGTTGTAACCAAGCTTCTATACGAATTTAAAATAACTTCTCTGCTTTACAATTGTATTCCTTAGTCTTCTCAATCCCGATTCTTGTGGAACACCACTTTTCTTTTTTGCCAGTCTGAGTAACTACCCCTAAACCCGACTCTCTCTTTTGTGTTTTGTAGCCAGCTTGCTATCCATTCGGCTACCTGTCATCTGACTCCACATCCTCTGACCTTCGTCATGAGGCTACAATAAGGGAGCATATCAAAGGCCTTTTTGAAATCCAAATATATTACATCTACTACATTACCCTACTCTTTCTGTTACTTCTTCACAGGATTCAATAAGTTTGGTCAAGCGTAAATTTCCCTTCTGAAATTCATGCTGATTAATCTTTATTATATTTTAATTTTCTAGATATTTTTCTATTACATCTTTGAGTGAAGATTCCATTATCTTTCCTCACACTTTAAGCTAACTGATTTGTAGTTCCCTCGGATTGTTGTTTCTCCCCTTTTTAGTTTAGAATAATATTAGCCGTCCTCCTATCCCCTGGCATCATCCACTTTTCGAATGGAAGTTGACAGATATGTAATAGTACCTCTGCAATCTCTTCCCGAACTCCTTTAAATGTGCGTGAATACAATCGATCCTGATCGGGGCTCTTAACCTCTCTAAGTTTGATTCGTTTATCAATTATCTTTTACCTGTTGTCGTGAAATTGCCAGCCTTTCTAATTCCTCCTTTTTTACTGTGACTTAGGCAGCATCTTCTTCCTTGATAAAGGCAGATGGAAAGTATTCATTTAGTACCTCTGCCTCCATGTGTGGATCTCCATTTTGGTCCCAAATCGGCCCCACCCCTCCTCTTACCACTCGTTTACTATTTACATGCTTTTAAAAGACTTTTGGATTCCATTTTATGCTGGTTACCAGTTTATTCTCAATGTCTCTCTTTGCCCCTCTTATTTCCATTTTCACTTCATAGAAACATTGTAAGATTCTCAAAATTCACAAATTCCCCCAAAACTCGGAGAAAAACCCTAATAAAACCCTGAGTATGGGAATACTTTAGCCATTGACGATAATCCTAAAATGGAAGGATAGGTGAGAGGTCACCAGACGAAATCCACAACACACACACCGTGGAACCTCGGAGAATTAATGCTTCAGACATGTCTCTGTTTAAATACAAAACCAACAGCAGGTGGTCGACACTCAGCACGAATTCGAAAGGCAGTCAGCCATTGAAAGAGGCAACTGCTCCAGACATGGTGGGGCCATGTTATTTTTTTCATTGCAAAACCTATCAAGGCCGAGGTCGTTCGATACAAAAGGAAGCCTGGAGATCAGGTGATCAGCAAATCGGAATTAACAATGACCCATCGGGAGAAGCAATGGCAACATGATGAGGCACCATCAAAAAGTCATCAAAGATTCTTAAGGACTTTGTAAGAACTGTTTAAACAGACATGAAGTGTTCTTTTTTAAAGTGTCGAAGACCAATTGTAAGAGAGACAACCACAAGTGGAAACTCGAAACCTCTCTCTCTGGCTTGCTGGCTCTGGTGGGCTGCTTGTCTTGGTTCTGCCTGTGTCTGGAAAGAAGAGCAGCTTCCAGCAAAACAACAAGGCGAGGGGAAGGCAGTTCGACAGGGAAGGTCAGCAGCTCTAGAAGAAGACCGACACACACGAAGAAACCAGAGCATCAGCCCCAGTGACCATCAGACACCTTGCGGCAACAAGGGCCTTACGAAACAAACAACCGAATATGACCACCAACCAACCGGATAATATTGAGCCACCGCGACCAAAGTAAACCAACTCGGGAGAAAATCGAAGATCCGCAAAGTTTCCACTCTATAATCTATTTCTGACTTACCTCTGGGTGAATTATTGTCAAGGATTCGTTTGGTGAGCATTCTCTCTGGCCCTTTGGAGTCCAACTTAGCTAGTACAGTGGGATTGGGAGCGGTGAGGTATCTTTCCACTTTAATTTCCCTCGTGTGTACCGAAGTGTTCCCCATTTTATTAGAGTGTTAAGATTGTTGAGTTGTATTTCCTTTCTTGAATTTTGGTCAAAGTTTCTTGCACCAAAACCAGTTATCTGCTGCACTTTGTCACGCCACCCAAATAAGTCCAAGGTCTAGTACCCAGGGAGTGGGTGCTATTCGGACCGCTCAGAAGTCAGAAGTGAAGATGACACACACCACCACCCCCGACAACAGAGAAACATGGAAAATTGCAGCAGGAGGAGGCCTTTCGGCCCTTCGGACCTGCTCCGCCATTCAATATGATCAAGGCTGATCCTCTATCTCAATACCATATTCCCGCTCTCTCCCCTTACCCCTTGGTGTCTTTTGCGACTAGAAATACATATAGCTCCTTCTTAAATATATTCAGTGACTTGTCCTCCACAGCCTTCTGTGGTAAAAAATTCGACAGGTTCACCACCCTCTGAATGAAGAAATTTGTACTCATCAAACTCCTAAATGTCCTACCCCGTATTCTGAGACTGTGACCTCTCGTTCAGGATCCCCCAGCCAAGGGAAACATCCTCCCTGCATCCAGTCTATCTAGCCCTGTCAGAATTTCATATGTTTCAATGAGATCCCCTCTCATTCTTCTAAACTCGAGTGAATAGAGTCCGAGTCGACCCAATCTCTCCTCATACGACAGTCCTGCCATTCCAGGGATCAATCTGGTGCACCTTCGCTGCACTCCCTCAATGGCAAGTATATCCGTTCTTAGGTAAGGAGACCAAAACTGCACACAATACTCCAGATGTGGTCTCAACAATACCCTGTATAACTGCAGGAAGTCATTCTTGCTCCTGTACTCAAATCATCTTGAAATGAAGGCCAACATATAATTTGCCTTCCGAACTGCTTGCTGCACCTGCATGTTTGCTTTCAGTGACTGGTGTGCAAGGACACCCAGGTCCCTTATACACCAATACTTCACAATCTATCACCATTTAAGTAATACTCTGCCTTTCTGTTTTTCCTTCCGAAGTGGATAACTTCACATTTATTCACATTATACGGCATCTGCCATGTATTTGCCCAATCACTCAACTTGTCGAAATCGCATTGAAGTGTCTTTGCATCCTCATCGAAACTTACAACCCCACCTAGTTTTGTGTCTTCAGAAAACTTGCAAATATTACATCCAAATCATTGATATATATTGTGAATAGCTGAGACCCAAGCACTGATCCCTGCTGTACCCCACTTGTCACTGCCTGCCATCTCGAAAAAGACCCATTTATTCCGAATCTCTGTTTCCAGTCTGTTAACCAATTTTCAACCCATGCCAGTATGCTACTCCAAATCCCATGTGCTTTAATTTTGCACACTAACCTCTTTTGTTGGACTTTATCAAACCTCTGAACTTTCTGTACTCAGCCTGGTTCTCACTTGGATTATCAACCTGACATCTGTCGTACTCCCCCTCTCTCTGCTTCATCTTACTCTCTATCTTTTTCGTCATCCAGGGAGCTCTGGCTTTAGTTTCCCTCCCTTTCCCCGTCGTGGGAATGTACCTGGACTGTACCCCAACCACCTCCTCCTTGAAGGCCGCCTATAGACTGATTACAGTTTTGATTCCAATTTACCCGGGCCGGATCCGTTCTCAACGCATTGAAATTGACCCTCTTCCAATCAAGAATTTTTACTCCAGATTGCTCCTTCTCATTTTCTATAGCTATTCTAAACCTTATGATAATCTGATCACTGTTCCTTAAATGTTCCCGCAATGACACTTGCATCATATTAACCACCTCATTCCCTCGAACAAGTTCCTTGTGTGTAGTACCAAACAGAACACTTGTCGGGGGGAAGCTTAGTGGTCGAGCATTTCACGATAGATGAAGAGGTCTTAGGATCAAATCCAAACGCTACCTCTCACTTTGAAATGGCTATTTTTTTAACTTCATTCCAAGGATTTGGGCATCGCTGGCATGGCCAGAATTTATTGCCCAACCCTAATTGCTCATCACAAGGTGCGGATGAGCCACTTTCTTGAACCGCTGCAGTCCGTGTGGTGAAGTTTCTCGCACAGTGCTGATAAGTAGTGAGTTCCAGGATTTTGACCCAACGACGATGAAGGAACGGCCTTTTCATTCCAGGTCGGGTTGGTGTGTGACTTGGAGGGGAGTGTGCAGGTTGTGCCGTTCTGAAGCGCATGCTGCCCTTGCCCATCTCGGTGGTAGAGGTTGCGGGTTTGGGAGGTGCTTTTAAAGAAGTTTTGGCACATAAAATTCGGACAGGGCTAGACATGCTGGATGCAGGGAAGATGTTTGCCCTGGCTGGGTTTCCAGAACGAGGGGGAACAGTCTCAGGATACGGGTTATGTCATTTAGCAGTTAGATGAGTAGAATTTCTTCATTCAGAGGGTGGAGAACCTGTGGAATTCTCTACCACAGGTGGCTGTGGAGGACAAGTCACTGAACATATTTAAGAAGGAGCCAGGTAGATTTCGAGACACAAAAGGCTTCAATGGGCATGGGGAGAGAATGGGAATATGGGATTGAGATGGAGGATCAGCCATGATCATATTGAATGGCAGAGCAGGTTCAAACGGCTGAGTGGCCTACGACTGTTCCTATTTTTGATGTTTCTATGTTTCAAGTTGCTCCACTGCATCATGTGCATGGTACACACTGCAGCCGCGGTGCAGCGGTGGAGGAGGGAGTGAATGTTTAATGCAGTGGATGGGGTGCCAATCAAGTGAGCTGTTTTGTCGTGGATGGAGTCGAGCCTCTTGAGTGCTATTGGAGCTGCACTCATCCAGTGGAGAGTATTCAGTCACACCCTTGACTTGTGCCTTGTCGATGGTGGAAAGGCTTTTGGGGGTCAGGAGAGGAGTCACTCGCGGCAGGATACCCAGCGTCTGACCTGCTCTGGTAGAATCCTAGCATCATTGAAAGGTTACAAAACGGAAGGAGCCCATTTGGACCATCCAGCCCATGCCGGCTCGATGCAAGAGCAGTCTAGTTAGCACAAAATCTCCACCCTCCCTCCGCTTCTCCCGATAGCTCTGCAAATTTCGTCTTTGCAAATACTTATTCAGTTCCCTTTTGAAGCCCATGATTGAATCTGCCTCCACCACCCCCTCGGGCAGTGCATTTCAGATCCTAACCATTCGCTGTGTTATAAAGTTTTTCCTCATGTTACCTTTGGTTATTTTGCCAATCACCTTAAATCTAGGTCCTCTGCTTCTTGACCCTTCCGCCATTGGGAACAGTTACTCTCCATCTACTCTGTCTGGATCCCTCATTATTTTGAACACCTCCATCAAATCTCCTCTCAAACGACTCTGTTCCAAGGAGAACAACCCCAGCTTCTCCAGCCTATCCACGTAAATGAAGTCTTTCATCCCTGGAATAATTTTACGAAATCTCTTCTGCACCCTCTCAAAGGCCTTCACATATTTCCTAAAGTGCGGTGCCCAGAACTGGACACAATACTCATGTTGTGGCCGAACCAGTGTTTTGTAAAGGTTAATCATAACTTCCTTGCTTTTGTACTCTATGCCTCTATTTATAAAGCCCAGGATCCCGTATGCTTTGTGAACCACTTTCTCAACCTGCCCTGCCACCTTCAACGACTTGTGCACATTCACCCCCAGATCTCTGGACTGCTGTACCACTTTTAGAGTTGTGCCCTCTCGTTTATTGTGCCTTCTGAACGAAATTTATCATTTCTTATTTTTCTGTGTTAAATTTCATCTGCCACGTATCCGCCAATGTCTTCAGCCTGTCTGTATCCTCTTGAAATATATCACTATCTTCCTCACTGTTTTTGACACTTCCAAGTTTTTATCGCATGCAAATTTTGAAATTGTGCCCTGTAGACCCAAGTCCAAATCATTAATAGATGTCAAGAAAATCAGTGGTCCCAGCACCGACCCCTGGGGAACACTACTGTACACCTCCCTTCAGTCCGAAAAATAACCGTTCACCACTACTCTCTTTTTCCTGTCCCTTAGCCAATTCTGCATCTATGTTGCTACTGCCGGCTTGATTCCATGGGCCGCAATATTGATAAAAATCCTGAAATGCGGCACTTTATCAAACGCCATTTGAAAGTCCATATACACCAACTCAACCGCATTGCCCTCATCTATCCTCTCTGTTACCTCATCAAAAAACTCTATCAGATTATTTAAACATGAATTGCCTTTAACAATCCGTGCTGGCTTCCCCCAATCAATTCACACTCGACCAAGTGACTATTAATTCTGTCCTGGATTATCGTTTCTAAAAGTTTCCCCACCACTGAGGTTAAACTGACTGGCTTGTAGTTGCTCGTTTATGCTTACAACTTTTTTGAACAAGGGTGTAACTTTTGCAATTTTCCGGCAGCACCCCCGTATCTATGGATGTTTGGAAGATTATGGCCAGTACCTCCTTAATTTCCACCCTTACTTCACTCAGCAACCAAGGATGCATCCCATCTGCACCGTGTGACTTGTCTACGTTAAATACAGCTAGCCTTTCAATTACCTCTTCTTTATAAGACCATAAGACCATCAGAGATAGGAGCAGGAGTTGGCCATTCGGCCCCTCGAGCATGCTCCGCCATTGAAATAGATCATGCCTGATCCGATTTTTACCGCTAGTCCAATTTCCCGCCCTTTCCCCATACCCTTTGACTCCCTTGCTGATCAAAAATTTACCCAACTCAGCCTTGAATGTATTCAATGACTCAGCCTCCACAGCTTTTTGAGGTAAAGAATTCCAAAGATTCACGACCCTCTGGGAGAAGAAATCCATCCTCATTTCCGTCTTAAACGGGCGATCCCTGATTCTGAGACTATGCCCCCGAGTTTTAGATTCCCCCATGAGGGGTAAGATTCTCTCAGCATCTACCCTATCGGATCCCCTCTGAATCTTGTATGTTTCAATAAGATCTCCTCTCATTCTTCTAAACTCCAGTGAGTATAGACCCAACCTGTTCAATCTTTCCTCATAAGACAACACTTCCACACCCGGGATCAGCCGAGTGAAACTTCTCTGAACTGCCTTCACTGCAAGTATGTCCTACCTTAAATAAGGGTATCCGAACTGTACGCAGTACTCCAGGTGTGGTCTCACAAGCAGTCTGTACAGTCGTAGCATGACTTCCCTGCTTTTATACTCCATCGCCCTCAAAATAAAGGCCAATATTCCGTTTGCCTTCCGGATTATCTGCTGTACCTGTATGTTGACTTCTTAATTTAAATTTTCATCAATTTCTAGTCCTTGCAGCAACTCAAATGTATCTTCTTTCACTGAGTATCTGGCAGCATCTTCTTCCTTGTTAAGGACAGATGCAAAGTTTTCGTTTCGTACCTCGGCCATTCTCTCTGCCTCCATAAGTAGATCTCCTTTATGGTCCCGAATCGGCCCCTGCTCTCATCTTACTACCCATTTACTGTTTACATGCCTGTGGAAGAGATTTGGATTCGCTTTTATGTTGGCTGCCAGTCCTTTCTCATACTCTCTTTTGCCCCTCTTACTTGCATTTTCACTTCCTCTCTGAACTTTCTAGCTGGTTCTTCCTTTTGTTATCAACCTGACATCAGTCATATGCCCCTTTCTTCCGTGTCATCTTACTCACTATCTCATTTGTCATCCAGGGAGCTCTGGCTTTCGTTGTCCTACCTTTCTCCCTCGGGGGATAATGCCTAGACTGTATCCAAACCATCTCGTCTTTAAAGGACGCCCACTGTTCAATTACAGTTTTGACTGCCAATCTTTGATTCCAATTTACCCGGGCCAGAACTGTTCTCATCCCATTGAAATTGGCGATCCTCCAATTGAGTATTTTTACTTTGGAGTGGGCCGTGCCCTTTTCCATAGCGATTCGAAACCTTACGATACTCTGGTCGCTGCTCACTAAATGCTCCCCCACTGACACTTGCTCCACTTGGTCCATGATTTCCCTGCACATTTTCTCCTCGAGCTCCTTCCCACGAGTTGGTAGCCGATAGTATACACCCAGTAGTGTAATGGCACCTTATTTATTTCTTAACCCGAACCAAAGAGATTCTATCCTTGACCCCTCAAGGACATCCTCTCTCTCTCCAGTTCTGCAATATTCTCCTTGATCAATACTGCCACCCCTTCCCATCTTTCCTTGCCTATCTTTCCTGAACACCTCGTATCCAGGAATATTTAGTACCCAACCCGAATGATTTTTGAGCCTGATCCCCGTTATTGCGACAACATCGTATTCACATGTGGCTATTTGGGCCTGCAGCTCACCAACCTTATTTACCATGCTTCGTGCGTTTACACACATGCACTGCAATGAGTATAACCTCTCAGTTCTATGACATCCTCTCAGTTCAAGTATATCCTCTCAGTTCTTGTATATCCTCTTACTACTGGATCGAGTAATGGGAATTGAAACGGAGCGAATAGAAGCAGTTTTGGGGAACATCGAGGCAATAGTGATCATAACATAATTAGGCTTAAAATAATGATTGAGAAAGACAGCCACAAGCCTGTCGCCAGCAATTTCTGCTTGCCTCTGACGAGGAAAAAGACGCTTTTTAGCATTTTCCACTTTCATTTCATGGTGAACTCACACTTTGGGCACACACGGTCTCTTATTTCATGGTCAGGATGTGAATTCTGGAATTTACACACGTTTCCATTGGTTAAGACTCACTTCCGTTCCGTGACCTGAAACTGAATATATTGACTTCAAACATTTGACTGCAGCTGGAGAAACCTCTGGTTGAAATTCAGGTGTTGTTTGGCTGCTGCTTCTAGTTCCACGTCCTGTGGTAAGGATGTGTTCACTGAAGCTCATTGACAAGGCTTTCCATGTTGGGTTGTGCAAATTAGTGTGACTCACGGTATTCATGAATGTACAGTTCACGGTGTACCGTTCTGGTCACCCTATTATAGAAAGGATATGATTAAACTGGAAAGAGTGCAGAAAAGATTTACTAGGATGCTACCGGGACTTGATGGTTTGACTTATAGGGAGAGGTTGGATAGACTGAGACTTTTTTTCCCTGGAGAGTAGGAGGTTTAGGGGTGATCTTATAGAAGTCTATAAAAAAATGAGGGGCATAGAAAAGGTAGATAGTCAAAATCTTTTCCCAAAGGTAGGGGGGTCTGTAACGAGGGGGCATAGATTTAAGGTCAGAGGGGAGAGATACAAAAGGGTCCAGAGGGGCAATTTTTTCACTCAAAGTGTGGTGTGTGTCTGGAACAAGCTGCCAGAGGCAGTAGTAGAGGCGGGTGCAATTTTGTCTTTCAAAAAGCATTTGGATAGTTACATGGATAAGATGGGAAAAGAGGGATATTGGCCAAGTGCAGGCAATTGGGACCAGCTTAGTGGTATAAACTGGGCGACATGGACATGTTGGGCCGAAAGGCCTGTTTCCATGTTGTAATCTTCTATGATTCTATTCTATTCCTGATTACCGGAGTTATTTGTCTCCCAGATTAACTGATGAACGTTGTATTCACGTTGGACCTGTCAATGGTGATAACTGCCAGTTACTGAAACTTGTGTGTAGCATAAATAGCAACAGATGTGGCGATGTAGATCAGTGGTAGAGCATTTGACCACAGATCAAGAAGTCTTTGGTACAACTCCAAATGCCGACTCTAATTTTTGAATGCTTCCCTTTATTAAAATTCATTCCGAGGATGTGGGCATCGCTGGCCTGGCCAGCATTTATTGCCCATCCCTAATTGCTCATGATAAGGTGGTGATGAGTCACTTTCTTGAAGCGCTGCAGTCCGTGTGCTGAAGGTTCTCCCACAGTGCTGTTAGGTAGGGAGTTCGAGGATTTTGATCCAGCGACGATGAAGGAACGGCGATATAATTCCAGATCGGGATAGTGTGTGACTTGGAGGGGAGCGTGCACGTTGTGTTGTTCCGAAATGCCTGCTGACATTGTCCTTCTAGGTGGTAGAGGTCGCGGGTTTGGGAGATGCTTTCATAGAAGTCTTGGCATGTAAAATTGTGACACGGCTCGACAGGCTGGATGCAGGGACGATGTTCCCGATGGCTGGGGAATCCAGAACGAGGGGTCACAGTCTCAGAATACGAGGTATGAAATTTACGACTTAGATGAGGAGAAATTTATTCATTCAGAGGGTGATGAACCTCTGGAATTCTCTGCCACAGAAGGCTGTGGAGTTCATTCACTGAATATATTCAAGAAGGAGCGAGATAGATTTCTAGACACAAAAGGCATCAATGGGTAACGGTAGAGAATGGGAATATGTTACTGAGATAAAGAATCATCCATGATCATATTGAATGACGTAGAAGGATCGATGGGCCGAATGGCCGACTCCTGCTCATATTTTGATGCTTTTGTATGTTTCTATGTTTCAAATTGCTGCAGTGCATCCTGTGGATGGTAAACACTGCAGCCACGGTGCGGCGGTGGAGGAGGCAGTGAATGTTTAATGCAGTGGATGGGGTGCCAATCAAGCGAGCTGTTTTGTCCTGGATGGAAGCGACCCTCTTGAGTGCTGTTGAAGCTGCACTCATCCAGTGGGGAGTATTCAGTCACACCCTTGGATTGTGCCTTGTAGATGGTGGAAAGGCTTTGTGGGGACAGGAGATGAGTCATTCGCGGCAGCATACCCAGCCACAGACCTGCTCTTGTAGAATCAAAGCATCATAGAAAGGTTACAGCAAGGAAGGATCCCATTTTGTCCATCCAGCCCAAGCTGGCTCTGTGCAAGAGCAGTCCAGTTAGTCGAAAACCCCCCACCCCACCCGCCACCCGCCCTCTGCTTCTCCCTGTAGCCCTGCAAATTTCTTGTTTTCAAATGCTTATCCAGTTCACTTTTTAATGCCATGATTGAATCTGCCTCCACCACCCCCGCCCCGGGCAGTACATTCCAGATCCTAACCACTTGCTGCGATAAAAAAGTTTTTCCTCATGTCACCTCTGGTTCTTTTGCCAAAGACTTTAAATCTGTGTCCACTGCATCTTGACCCTTCCGCCAATGGGAACAGTTTCTCTCCGTCTACTCTGAATACACCCTTCATGATTTGGAACACATCTGTCAAATCTCCTCTCAACTTTCTCTGTTCCAAGGAGAACAACCCCAGCTTCTTCAGTCTCTCCACGTAACTGAATTCCCTCATCCCTGGAATCATTCTATTAATCTCTTTTGCACCCTCACTGAGGTCTTCAAATATTTCCTAAAGTGCGGTGCCCAGAACTGGACACAATACTCAGTTTTTCGCCAAACCAAGTTTATTATTAAGGTTCATCATGACTTCCTTGCTTTTGTAATCTGTGCCTCTATTTATAAAGCCCAGGATCCCGTATCCTTTTTTAACCACTTTCTCAACCTGCCCTGCCACCTTCAACGATTAGTCGCATACACCTCCAGTTTTCTCTGTTCCTGTACCCCCTTTTAGAGTTGAGCCCTCTATTTTATATTGCCTCTCCTCGTTCTTTCTAACGAAATGTATCACTTCACGTTTTTCTGCCTTAAATTTCATCTGCCAAGTGTCCGCCCGTGCCAACAGCCTGTTGAAGTCTATCACTTGCCGCTTGACAGCACTGTCGGCGACACCTTCCATCACTTTGCTGATGATTGAGAGTAGACTGATTTGGCGGTAATTGGCCGGATTGGATTGGTCCTGCTTTTTGTGGATGGAAATAACTGGGTAATTTTCCACATTGTCGGGGAGATACCGGTGTTGCAGCTGTGCTGGAACAGTTTGGCTAGAGACGCGGCTAATTTTGGACCACAATTCGTCAGCACGACAGCCGGAATGTAAGTAATGGGTGGGTTCGAATCACCTCCCCCTTACACAGTCCTGGATGACGGGAATTACAGTGAACAGAATTGACTCACAGACAATTTTTTCGCACAGTGTTTATTCAGGATAACACACACGGCCGTCGACCATATATTAAAAAAAAACGGCGGCGTAAGACAATACAGTACACTACATCACTACCCAGAGAAGAGTATACGCTATATCCAACGCCACAGGACCTTCCCACCAAACACCTATGGCCTGGTTGGGAACACAGAACACCCACTCACACAATACCGGTGGTCTCAAAGATGTGGACTTGGACAGTGCTCAACCTGATTGTCCCTTGACTTTATCTCTGCTTTCCCTTGGAGAAAACGAATCTCCTGGTTCTGTACCGCCAGTATTCAAGTCTCAGTTAGAAGTTCGTCCATACAGATGAAGAGCGAGGCTCTGATTTTCGTTGTGATTTCTTCTCTCCGTCCCAGGCAGAGTGTTCGGTTCTTGTTGTGAAGATGACGACAAGCGAAGATGAGAGCCGGCAGGAAGCAAGAGAGCGAAAAGTCCCAATACTGCATCCTCTTATACTCCCCAAAGTTCCAAACTTCTTCGTGAATCAGAGGCGATCTCATTGAAAAATAGAAGATTCTGAGGTGTCTTGACAGGGTAAATGCTGAGAGGATGTTTCCCCTGGCTGCAGAGTCTGGAACTTGGCGGCATAGTCTCAGGATAAGGGGTCGGCAATTCAAGACTGAGGTGAGGAGGAATTTCTTCACTCGGAGGGTTGTCAATCTTTCGAATTCTCTACTGCAGAGGGCTGTGGATACTGAGTCGTTGAATGTATTCTAAGCTGAATTCGATAGATTTTAGGACGATCGGTGAATCAAGGGATATGAGCATCGGGAGGGAAAATGGAGTTGAGCCCTCTGGTGGAATGGTATAGCAGGCTCGAGGGACCGAATGGCCTACTCCTGCTTCTATTTCTTATGTTCTTATCAGCACCATACAGGTACAATAGACAACGAGTAAAAGGGAACGATTCTCTCCTCCTGGCATGTACTGTAAGGCCCGTGTGTTTCTCGGTGTCAGTTCCTGTACATATACAGTACATAGCGGGTAAAAGGGAACCCACCACCCTCTGGGTAAAAAAGGTTTTCATCATGTTCCCTCGAATCCTTCCACCAATCAACTTAAAGCTCTGTCCTCGAGTTCTTGAACTCTCCGCAAGGGCAAACAGGTCCTTCCTCTCGACTCTATCGAAGTCCTTCATAACTTTGTATACATCAATCAAGTCTCCCCTCAGCCTCCCCTGCTGCAAGGAAAACAACCCCAGCCGATCCATTCTGTCCTCCCAGCTGCAATTTTCATGCCCCAGCAACGTTCTTGTAAATCTTCTCTGCACTCTCTCCAGAGCAATTATGTCCTTCCTGTAATGTGGTGACCAGAACTGCGCACAATACTCCAGGTGTGGCCTTACCAGCGTTTTATACAGTTCCATCATTACATCCCTGCTTTTGTATTCTCAGCCTCGGCTGAGAATTGCCAGCGTTCCGTCTGCCTTCTTCAAAACCCAATCTACCTCTACTGCCACCTTCAGGGACCTGTGCATATGGACTCCAACGTCTCTCACTTCATCGAACGCTCTCAATTGAAACCCGTTGGCTGCGTATTTCCTTTTATTGCTTGCCCTCCCTAAGTGCATTACCTCACACTTCTCCGGGTTGAACTCCATTTGCCACTTTTACACCCACTCCGCCAACCCATTGATATCTTCTTGGAGTCCACAGTGATCCTCTTCACGATCAACAAAACGCGCAATTTTTGTGTCGCTTGCAAATATGCCAATCATGCCCTCGACATTCAAGTCAAAATCATCAATATATACCATAAACAGCAATGGGCCTAACACTGTGCCCTATGGTACAACACTGGAAACGGATTTCCATTCGCAAAGACATCCATCGACTTTTACCCTTTGTTTTCTGTGACTGAGCCAATGTTGGATCCAATTCGCCACATTTCCCAATATAACATGGGTTTTTACCTTTCTGACCAGTCTGCCATGTGGGACCTTGTCAAATGTCTTACTAAAATCCATGTTGGTAACATCCACTGCACTACCCTCATCAATCCTCCTTGTCACTTCCTCAAATAATTCAATCAGATTTGGAAGGCATGACCTTTCCTGAACAAATCCTGAGCAAATAATCGTGAGTCCGTGGAATTCACTTGTAGGGTTAGTGGTCGAGGCAGAATCTATCGCAACATTCGAGCCTGATTTGGACAGGTGGATGAAGAAACATCAGACATTGCTCCCATGACAAGTGGACATTCGGAATCCAGCAACAGAAATGATTCCAGGCGTGATGAATTTACGTCTCCAGACCACCTGAAGGGGGCGCTCTCTCTGCCTTGGAGAAGTGCAGATTGGCAGCGACCCAATTGCAGTGCCCACAACCACGGAGATGAGAAGCAAGTTTATTCAACCAAAATTATTCCTATTATATTTCACTTTGCAAGTCGGAAATTTGCAACTTGAAGCAAAATGGCAGATCAGACAAAACGAACCAATGGATAATTCACAAGGTTAACCAGTTGAAAAGACGAGCGAGCAGTTTCAGCAGATATGTGTTTCTAACGGGAGGAGGAGGGAGGGGGTTGAGGGATATGCTCGGGCAACCAGTGTCGGGTTTTCATCGGTCAAAAGCAGCAGCAAATTTTGCATAATTGATTTGTTTCAGTGCTAAAAAGTCGTCATGTGTTTGTTCCAATCCGATACCGTTTGGCTTACAGTGTAGGCCAAGTTAATATTACCCCAAGTATCTTTGATCTCACACAGCATGACGTCTGATATGAGGACCAGATGGCATCTCCCATTGGAGATTCCTTTACGTACTGTCCAGAGGTTGTCAACTGGACAACCTGTGCTTGGTTCCGATGGATGGAATTACGTTTTAGTCCAGTGCGGTTACTTAAAGTATTTGAATAAATTAATAATGAGGGTCACGGGACTCGAAATAAGATTCTTCAATTGCTCTCGGAACTTACTCTGGGACACTGCATAAATAAACGTGTTTCTGCATGAACTCAAATTCCTAAGCATGTAGCCGGTCTGCTCCATGATTGTGAAAGGCGCATTGTAACTTGGTTCGGAAATTTGAGCGTCTGTAAAATTTACAAATATGAAAAAGACGAACATTACCGCCCATAAGAGCATGAAACTAGCAGATATGGTCAGCAGTAAAATGATGGACTTCCTTCGATTCTCCACCTCTGGATCATTGTGATCCTCACTGTTATTTTTTCCACGGAGTCCCCTCCTCACTCTATTGGCCTGCACAATGTGCCTGATGGTTTGAGCATTGAACAGTAAAATCAAGAGAAATGGGACACATGGGGTAAGAATAATTTCCAACCACAGGAATGCTATCCATACGGTTAAGGTATAGAAGCTTGGTATCACATAGCAGGACCATGGAACATCGTTAATTATCGCCCGAGGTTCTAATATAAAGTTGATTGGAGCGTTTTGTACAATACTTAAGGAAAACACAACTGTTATAACGATAGCCGCAGTTCTTTCTGTGCAATATTTTTTGCTGAAAGTTTGGTGACAGATGGCCACGAATCGGTCAAAGCTGAAAGCGACAGTTAACCAGACAGACCAATCGATGGACATGAAAAGCAGGGCGATATTGAGGCTGCAAATAGGAGTGTAGTTCAGGAATGAAAATGGGAAATAAGAGTCCTTAATTTCATACAAGACCACTCCAAATATCAGGACCAGTAGATCAGCCACCGCCATGCCCAACAAGTAACGGGAAATGCATTTGGAGAGGCCGCAGTTTCCGCGGAACAGAACCACAATCGTCATCAAATTAGCTGAAAAAATAGAAAGGGCAATTACTAACTGAAAATTAATTGATTATTTTTGGTCACTCGAACCTCGCTCTCTCTCTCTCCATCTTAGCTTACGAATTCTGAATAGATAAATCCTTTTTTGTTTATGGAATCAGAGAAAGGTTACGGAACGGAGGGTGGCCATTCGGTCCATCGAGTCCGCGCTGGCTGTATGCCTGATCAATCCAGCCAGTCCCATTCACACCCCTACCCCGCAACCTGCCTTCGCCGCCCTATCCCTGCAGCCGTGCATTTTTTTTCCCTTCAAGTATTTCTCCAATTCCCCTTTTGAAAGTTATTATTGAATCTGTTTCCACCGCCCTTTCAGGCTGTGAATTCCAGATCATCACAACTCGCTGCATAAAGGACTGATTCCTCATGTCCCCTCTGGTTCTTTTGTCAATTATCTTAAATCTGTGTCCTCCGGTTACCGAACATCCTGCCACTGGAAACACTTTCTCCTTGTTTACTCCATCAAACCCGTCATGATTTTGTGGAGCCTAGAATTGAACAAAATACTCCAGATGAGTTCTAAACCAGCATTTTATATCGCTTTAGCAGAACTTCCTTGCTTTTTTACTCCATGGCCTCTATTAATTAATTTTAAAATCACAAGCTGACGAAGGGGATAATCTCCGAAAGCTTGTGATTTTAAAATAAATTTGTTGGACTATAACCTGGTGTTGTAAGATTCCTTACATTTGTCCACCCCAGTCCATCACCGGCATCTCCACATCATGTCTATTAATTAAGACCAGGATTCCATATGCTACAAATGAAACCCATCAAAGTAGACAGGTGATGTTATCACACCGACGGCAGCAGCAGTGCTACAGATAAAGACTGTTAAAAATTAATAAGACCTGATTAGAACAGGCTTACCGGGAACACCTATCACTGCAAGGATAGGGTAGTAAATGTTTTCTATCTCTACGATTACTGGCATTCCCATTTTCGGAGAGAAGTGACTTTGTTTGTTGACGTGAAAGAAAGGTCGTTCTTCTGTTTTCAACAGAGTCTTATTTATACCAAAGGGAAACCTCAAGTGAGGCAAGACATTAATTACAGTCCAGGTAACAAAAAATTAAGCCAAGCTGCGTTGACTCCTACTGCCCAGGCTGGAGGACGCTTTGCATTGATATTTCCTCGTTGAAAGAATAAGCGGTCCAGAATAATATTTTCAGAAGAAAATATTTCCTACTTTCACACAATAAGACAGAGAATGGAGGAGTCCAACTCGTGCATGAGTGAAATTGTGAATCAGCGATGGGAGGGTATCTCTGAGATACTGTCACAAGGAGGTGAGGTCATCCCGGCGATAGCGTCACAGGGACATGAGGGCATCTCTGAGATCGTGTCTCGGGCAAGTGCGGGAATGTCTGCGATGGAGAGAAGTCCAGCCTCCGTTGAGCTTCAAGCACGGCTCACAAACAAGTCCATTCAGGCCCTGACAATGGCCGGCCAGACGCAGGGTGAACAACAGTCTGTGGCCTTAAAGAGGCAGGCAGATACTCTCGCACTGGACTGAAAAGGCTTCATACATGTTCTCCAAACTGATGTCCAGCAGCGTGGTAGGAGTGGTCTGGACCTGAGCCAGGTGTGGGATGATGACGAAAGGGGACATGGAAGTGGGGACGCCACTCAATGCGCTCCTACATCTCACCTATTGCCCACCCCCGGCCCCCGCTCTCAACCAATACCCGAAATGCTGCCTCCTCTCCAGGTGACCGAGTCTGCCCCTGCACAGTTGCAGGTGAGCAATCTTTGGAGGGACCCTCACGGGCACCGAAATCCAGAGGGCGTAGGCCCAAAGCATGTAATCGGTCTGGGCATGAACAAGAGCAACCTGACACAACCTCTGCTACAGCCACAGGGGAGGCACCACGTAGGAGTAGTCAGATGTGAAAGGCGAAGGTTTTGTGAGCAAAAAGGGGATACACAAGTGTGTTTGACGTTTGGTCATGTTTTATATTTGTATTTGCTTTTTGTTAAACTCACGTTAAATATTATTATTGTCACCACTACTGCGACGTCTTGGCCATGCTTGACTGGTTTGTGTAATAAGGCCCTTTCATGAGGATCACCATGAACGCCCACACTTGATGCCACCCATTGGGTCACTCTACAGTGGGCCTTTGTGTCGTTGCAGGACTGTTTTGTGCAGGGACGTGTGGGGAGGTTCTGGGCTGGTGTGGGCGCTGCTCAATCCAAGTGGTGAGGACTGGACTCTCCACACTGGCCCGATATTAGGAGGGAGGCGGGTTGCCAGCGGGGGGTCGACTGGGCCCGGTGAAATCGGTGGTTGCCCCACGTGATTCTAAATAAATTGAAGCCACTTAACTTGGCTTCCCAGTTTCACGCTGGATAGCTGTGCAGCGGGCGGACTGCGCCCCCGCATCATCGGCTGTCAGCTGGAGGAGCCCTATTTAAAGGGGCAGTCCTCCGCTGACTGATGCTGCAGAAAGGAGCCAAAATTACAGCATTGAGCAGCCCATGGTTAAAGGCTGCTCCCAGGTTTAATGATGCCTCACTCCTGGTCTTACTGGATGGGGTGAGGAGGAGGAGGAGGAGGAGGGAGATTTTCCACCCGGCGGACGGGAAGAATTGGCCTCCGTCTGCCACCACGAAGGCCCGGCTCGAGGTGGCCCAGGAGGTCACCAGCACCACCAGCACATCACGGACCAGCATACACTCCGCCTGCAACATCACCGCCCCCACCCCACATCTCCTTCTGCTGTGCCAACACTACTCTATCACATCACTCCTCGCACCCACTCAAAGGTCATCCTCATCTGACTCACTTACTCACCTCGCCAGTGCTCATTCCACCACTAACACTCAACCCAATTCTCATACAATCTCATGGCTCTGTCTCATACTCATCCTCTCATGCATCTCTTTAACGGTCAGCCTCACCCCATCTGCCACTACCTGCGCTGCAGCCACAAGGCATTCATCACATATGTGTCGTAGGAAGCGTAAGGCAAACGTGTGAGCATGAAGAGGATGCACAAGGGTGTTTGAGGGTATGTCATGGTTTTTACTTCTGTTTGATTTCTGATCAACTCACATAACATATTGTATTGTCACCGCTTCTGCCACGTCTTGGCCATTCTTGACTGGCTTGTGTAATAATGCCCTTTCATGAGGTTATCCATGAACACCATTGATGCCACCCATTGTGTCACCCGACATTGGTTGTATGTGTAGTTGCATGACTGCTTTGAGCAGGTGCCTGTTGCGTAGCACTGTGTTGTTTAGCTCCATGTGGCGGAGTTGGACGGCGTGCCTGGCAAGGCTGGTGATGTTGCTCATCCTCCAATGGAGTGATTAATGCAGCTATGGAACCCACACACCCCAAACTGATCCTGACGGTTTGAGAGTGAGGGGATCCGCAAAGTAGGTAAATGTGTTTGGAAAGCAGAGTTTAGGGCATGATGTAATAATTTTGAGTGTGGAGACAACGGTATGACAGTCACAACTTTGTCTGAGTTGACAGAGTGCCTTGCAGCAATGAATGAGGTATTCCCCACAACTGTCATGGAATGCTTTGCATCCCCCAATGGCTGCTGACTGAAACACGTCTGCAACAACAGGGAGTGCTTCCCACAGCATGGGAAACACGCCGAGGAGAGTCCAAAATCACATCCCAGCTAAAATCTCTTCCCAATGAGGTCTGTCAATGACCTCAAGTACCTCCCCAGCGATCCAAACTGTCATCCCGCCGGCTTTAATTGCCGTTGGGAGACCTGCATGCAGGGGCTGCGTGCGCACCAATTCGCGTCATTGGGGAACCCGGAAGAGGGCGGGTCCGAGCCAGGCTCTGGACTCGCTCCGGTGTTCTCCAATTTTATTCACCCCCCCACCCCCCGCCGACCCCCGCCATGGATGCACCTGTTCGGTCTTCCGAAAATTGACCCCATTATATTCGCCTGTTGTCCCCTGGCACAACAGAGAGGGGGCTGTTTGAGGAGGCCCCATCCACATCTGCCATCCACATTGAGGAGGAGGAAGAGGAGCAGGAGCAACGCCTGGGCAGAACAGCGCCTCACCTCGGTAATACTGAGGCCAGGGAGTCACTGATACGTGAACGGTTCTCCGAACATCAGACAGTGTGAAGAGTCCAGTCCTCACCACCTGGACAGAGCAGCGCTGACATCAGCACCCCACCATCCCTCCCTGCACAAAACAGTCCTGCAACTACATATAGACCCACTGTCGAGTGACTCAATGGGAGGCATCAAGTGTGGGCGTTGATGGTGAAACTCATGAAAGGGCTTTATTACACAAACCAGTCAAGCATGGCCAAGAGACGTGCGAGTAGTGGTGACAATCATAATATTGAATGTGAGTTTAACGAAAAGCAAATATAAGTAAAAAAAAAACATGACCAACGGCCAAACACCGTTCTGCATCCCATTTTTGCTCAGGAAACCTTCGCCTTTCACTTCCGACTTCTCCTACGTGATGCCTCCCCTGTGGCTGCTGCAGAGGTAGTCGCAGGTTGCTATTGTTCATGCCCTGACCGATTAAATGCTTTGGGTCTACGCCCTCTGGGTTTCAGTGCCCGTGAGTGTCCCTCCAAAGACTGCTCCAACTGCACCTGTGCAGTGGCAGACTCGGCCACCTGGAGTGGAGAGGGGGGCAATGGGTGAGACGTGGGAGCGCTTTGAGATGCGTCCCCAATTCAATGTCCCCTTTCACCATCATCCCTCCCCCGGGCCAGGCCCACACCACTCCAACTACTCTGCTGGACAAAAGTTTGGAGGACATGTTTGAAGCCTTGTCAGGCCGGTGCCAGAGTATCTGCCTGCCTCTTTCAGGCGGCAGACTGTTGTTCACCCTGAGTCTCAAAGGCCATTGTCAGGGCCTGAATGGACTGATTTGTGATCCGTGCCTGAAGCTCAATGGAGCCTAGCCTTCTCTCCATTGCAGACATTCCCGCAATTGCACACGACATTATCTCAGAGATGCTCTCACGTCCCTGTGACACAATCTCAGAGATTCCCTCCAGTATATATTTTTTTATTTCGTTCATGGGATGTGGGCACCGCTAGCGAGGCCAGCATTTATTGTCCATCCCTAATTGCCCTTGGGAAGGTGGTGGTGAGCCGCCTTCGTGAACCGCTGCAGTCCATGTGGTGAAGGTTCTCCCACAGTTCTGTTACGAAGGGAGTTCCAGGATTTTGACCCAACGACGATGAAGGAACCGCGATATATTTCCAAGTCGGGATGGTGTGTGACTTGAAGGGGAAAGTGCAGGTGGTGTTCATCCCCCTGTACCTGCTGCCCTTGTCCTTCGAGGTGGTAGAGGTCCCGGGGTTGAGAGGTGCTGTCGAAGAAGCCTTGGCGAGTTGGTGCAGTGCATCCTGCAGCCACTGTGCGCTGGTGGTGTAGGGAATGAATGTTTAAGGTGGTGGAGTGGTGCCAAACAAGCGGGCTGCATTGTCCTGGATGGTGTCGAGCTTCTTGAGTGTTGGAGCTGCACTCAACCAGTCAAGTGGAGATTATTCCATCACACTTCTGACTTGTGCCTTGTAAATGGTGGAAAGGCTTTGTGGAGTCAGGAGGTGAGTCACTCACCGCAGAATTTCCAGCCTCTGACCTGTTCTTGTAGTCACAGTATCGATGTGGCTGTTCGAATTAAGTTTCTAGTCAGTAGTGACCCCAGGATGTTGATGGTGCGTGACTCGGCGATGGTAATGCCGTTGAATGTCAAGGGGAGGTGGTTTGACTCACTCTTGTTGGAAATGGTCATTGCCTGGCACTTGTTTGGCGCGAATGTCACTTGCCACTTATCAGCCCAAGCCTGGATGTTGTCCAGGTATTGCTGCATTTGGGCTCGGACTGTTTCATTATTTGAGGGGTTGCGAATGGAACTGAACACCGTGCAATCTTCAGCGAACATCCCCATTTCTGACCTTATGATGGAGGGAAGGTCATTGATGAAGCAGCTGAAGATGCTTGGGCCTAGGACACGACCCAAAGGAACTCCTGCAGCAATGCCCTGCGGCTGAGATGATTGGCCTCCAAAAACCACTACCATCTTCCTTTCTTATAGGTATGACTCCAGCCACTGGAGAGTTTTCCCCTTGATTCACATTGACGTCAATTTTACGAGGGCTCCTTGATGCCACACTCAGTCAAATGCCACCTTTCCAGTCATGCAGGAGATGGACTCCTCCATCCTCTGCGCTATTGTTTTATAATATGAAATACTATGTCTGGAAATAATATTCTAAACCCCTTACTCTTTCAACGATGAAATATCACTGCAAAACGACCAACACCCTGGGCAGTTAGAGTCAACGCAGCATGGCTAAATTTTTTGTTAAATGGATTGTAACTAATGCTCGTGCCCCACTTGAGGTTTCCCTCTGGTATAAATAAGACTGTTTTGAAATCAGAAGAACTACCTGTCTATAACGGCAACAAACAAAGTCACTTCTCTCCGAAAATGGGAGCGCCAGTCATCGTAGAGGTAAAAAAAATATACTACCCTATCCTTGCAGTGATAGGTGTTCCCGGTAAGTCTGTTCCAATCAGGTCTCATTAATTATTAACAGTGTTTAACTGTATCACTGCTGCTGCCGTCGGTGTGATAACATCACCCGTCCACTTGGACGGGTTTCTTTCGCAGCCAATGGGGTCCTGGTCTTTCTTAATTGAGGCACGGAGAACAAAATCAAGGAATTCATGCTAAAGCTTCATAAAACGTTGGTTTAGACCTCAGCTATAGTGTTGTGATCAATTCTGGGCACCACACTTTCGGAAGGATGTCTATGCCTTAGGGAAGGTCCAGAGGAGATTTACCAGAATGGTACCAGGGATGACGGACTTCCATCATGTGGAGAGTCTGAAGAAGCTGGGATTGTTCTCCTTAGAGCAGAGAATGTTCGGGGAGATTTAACAGAGGTGTTCAAAATCATGAAGGGTTTTGATAGAGTAAAGAAGGAGAAAGTGTTTCCTGTGGCAGGAGGGTCGGTAACCAGAGGACACAGATGTAAGATAATTGGCAAAAGAACCAGAGGCGACATGAGGAGACATGTTTTTATGTAGCGAGTTGTGATGATCTGGAATTCACTGCCTGAAAGGGCGGTGGGAGCAGATTCAATAATAACTTTTATAAGTGGGAATTGGAGAAATAGTTGAAGGGAAACAATTTGCAGGGCTACGGGGATCGGGCGGAGAGTGCGTGTTGTGGGGTGGGAATGGGACTGGCTGGATTGCTCCTGCATCGAACCAGAGCGGACTCGATGGGCTGAATGGCCTCCCTCCGTGCTGTAACCTTTCTGTGATTCTGTAAACATAAAGGGATTTATCCTTTCAGAATTCCGAAGCTTAGAGAGAGAGAGAGATTCGAGTGACGAAAAAGTAATCAATACATTCGCAGTTAGTAATTGCCCTTTTTATTATTTGCAGCTAATTTGATGACGATTGTGGTTCTCTCCCGCGGAAACTGCGGCCTCTCCAAATGCATTACGCGTTACCTGTTGGGCATGGCGGTGGCTGATCTACTTGTCCTGATATTTGAAGTGGTCCTGTATGAAATTAAGGATTCTTATTTCCCATTTTCATTCCTGAACTACACTCCTATTTGCAGCCTCAATATCGCCCTGCTTTTCATGTCCATCGATTGGTCTGTCTGGTTAACTGTCGCTTTCACCTTTGACCGATTCGTGGCCATCTGTCACCAAACTTTCAGCAAAAAATATTGCACCGAGAAAACTGCGGCTGTGGTTATAACAGTTGTGTGTTCCTTAAGTCTTATAGAAAACGCTCCAATCAACTTTGCATTTGAACCTCGGGCGATAATTAACGATGTTCCATGGTCCTGCTATGTAATACCAAGCTTCTATACCTTAACCATATGGATAGCATTCACGTGGTTTGAAATTATTCTTACCCCATTTGTCCCGTTTCTCTTGATTTTACTGTTCAATGCTCAAACCATCAGGCACATTGTGCAGGCCAATAGAATGAGAAGGGGACTCCGTGCAAAAAATAACCGTGAGAATCACAATGATCCAGAGGTGGAGAGCCGACGGAAGTCCATCGTTTTACTGCTGATCATATCTGCTAGTTTCATGATCTTATGGGCGGTAATATTCATCTTTTTCATGTTGGTATATTTTACAGAGGCTCAAATTTCCGAAACAAGTTACAATGCCCCTTTCACTATCATGGAGCAGACCGGCTACATGCTTCGGTCTTTGAGTTCATGCACAAACACGTTTATTTATGCAGTGTCCCAGAGTAAGTTCAGAGAGCAATTGAAGAATCTTATTACGAGTCCCGTGACACTCATTATAAATTTATTCAAATCAGTTAAGTAACCGCACTGGACTGAAACGTAATTCCAACCATCGGAACCGAGAAGAGGTTGTCCAGTTGACATGTACGTACAGGATTCTCCAATGGGAGCTTCCATCTTGTCCTCATCTCAGAAATCATACCGTGTGAGATCTAAGGTTCGTGGCTTGATATTAACTTGGCCGATAATGGAAGCCAAGCGGTCTCGGATTGGAGCAAACACTTGGGAACCATTTAGGATCGAAACAAATCAATTATGCAAATTTATCTGCTGCTTTTGACCAATCTAAAGCCGACACTGGTTACCCGAACATATCCCTCAACCCCCTCCCTCGCCCTCCCGTCAGAAACACATACCTGCTGAAACTGCGAGCTTGTCTCTTCAACGTGTTAACCTTTTGGATTATCTAATGGGCCTGCCTTCCTGATCTGCCATTTTATTATGCGAAATTTAAGATGAATAATTTTGGTTCAATAAACTTGATTCTCTCATCCGTGTTTGTGGACAATGCAAATGGGTCGCTGCCTATCTGTCCTTTTCCAAGGCAGAGAAGGCGCCTCCTTCAGGTGTTCTGGAGATGTAAATTCGTCACACCTGGAATCATGTCTGTTGCTGGATTCCGACTGTCCACTTATCATGTGAGCAATGTCTGATATTTCTACATCCACCTGTCCAAATCAGGCTCGAATGTTGAGATAGTTTCAGTAGTTTCAGCCTCGACCACTAACCCTACAAGCGAATTCCACGGCCTCACGACTATTTGTTGAGGATTTGTTCAGGGAAGGGCATGCCTAACAAATCTGAGTGAATTCTTTGAGGAACTGACAAGGAGGATTGATGAGGGTAGTGCAGTGCATGTTGTCTGCATGGATTTCAGTAAGGCATTTGACAAGGTCGCACATGGCAGACTGGTCCGAAAGGTAAAAGCTCACGGGACACTGGGAAATGTTGCGAATTGGATCCAAAATTGGCTCAGTCACAGTCAACAAAGAGCAAAAGTCGATGGATGTCTTTGCGAATGGAAATTCTTTTCCAATGTTATGCCAACGGGCTCAGTGTTGGGTCCCTTGCTGTTTGTGGGAGATATTAATGATCTGGACTTGAATGTAGGGTGCATGATTGGCAAATTGGAAGACGACACAAAAATTGGGCATGTAGTTTATAGTGAAGATGATAGCTGCAGACTCCGAGAAGATAGCAATGGGTTGTTGGATTGGGCGGAAAAGTGGCAAATGGAGTTCAACCCGGCGAAGTGTGAGGTAATGCAATTTGGGAGGGCAAACGGTAAAAGGGAATGCTCGGTAAACGGGGTGAGATTGAGAGGGGTGGAGGAAGTGAGAGATCTTTGAGTGCATGTGCACAGGTCCCTGAAGGTGGCAGTACAGGGAGATCAGGTTTTGAAGCAGGCATGCGGAACGCTCTCCGTTATTAGCCGAGGTATGGAATACAAAATCAGGGATGCAATGATGGAACTGTATAAAACGCTGGTAATTCCACAGCTGGAATTTTGTATGCAGTATTGTGCACCACATTACAGAAAGGACATAATTGCTCTGGAGAGAGTGCATAGAAGATTTACAAGAATGTTGCCAGGGCTTGAAAATTGCAGCTCCGAGGAGAGATTGGATTGGCAGGGGTTGTTTTCCTGGGAGCAGAGGAGGCTGAGGAGAGACTTGATTGGGGTGTACAAAATTATGAGGGGCCGAGATAGAGTAGACAGGAAGTACCTGTTTGCCCGAGTGGAGAGTTCGAGAACGAGAGGACAGAGATCTCAGCTGATTGGCGGAAGGATTAGAGGGGACATGTGGAAAAACTTTTTTACCGAGATGGTGGGGGTTTTGCTTTTACCCACTGTGTACTGTACATGTACAGGAGCTGACACCGAGACACACACCGGCCGTACAGTACAAGACAGGAGTGAATCGTTCCATTTTACCCACTGTTTACTGTTCATGTGCAAGAGCTGACACCGAGACACACACGGGCCGTACAGTTCAAGACAGGAGTGAATCGTTCCATTTTACCCACTGTTTCCTGTTCATGTACGGGGGCTGACACTGAGATACACATGGGCCGTACAGTGTGAAACGGGAGTAAGTCATTCCCTTTTACTCGTTGTCTATTGTACCTGTATGGTGCTCATAAGAACATAAGAAATGGAAGCAGGAGTTGTCCATTCGGCCCATCCAGCCTGCTCTACCATTCTATCAGCGGCCTCAACTCCACTTTCCCGCCCGATCCCCATATCCCTTCGTTCCACGATAGTCCAAAAATCTATCGATCTCAGCTTTGAATATACTCAACGACTGAGCATCCATAGCCCTCTGGGACAGATAATTCCAAAGATTCACATCCCTCAGAGTGAAGAAATTCCTCCTTCTCAGTCTTGGACGGCCGACCCGTTATCCTGAGAATATGCGCCCTAGTTCTAGACTCTCCAGCCAGGGGAAACACCCTCTCAGCATCCACCCCGTCAATCCCCCTCAGAATCTTACATTTTACAGTGAGATCACCTCTCATTCTTCTCAACTCCAGAGAGTATAGGCCCATTCTACTCAATCTCTCCTCATCGGTCAACCCTCTCATCCCAGGAATTAATCTTTTGAACCTTCATTGCACCGCCTCTGAGGCAATTTGTCCATAAGGAGACCAAAACTGAACACAGAACTCCAGGTGAGGTCTCACCAAAGTCCTTTGCAATTGTAGTGAGACTTCCTTACTCTTGTACTCCAACCGCCTTTCATTAAAGACCAACATATCATTTGCTTTGCTTATTACCTGCTGCACATGCATTTTAAAGCAGAAGGAGCAGGACCAGTGACCGAGAGCAGAGCTGGTATATAACGGATAGGGAGGAGTAACAGAGAACAGAGCAGGGATATAAAGGAGAGGGACCAGTAACCGATACCAGGACGGGAATATGAAGGAGAGGGATCAGTGACCGAGAGCAGTGCGGGGACATAAAGGAGAGGGACCAGGAATCGAGAGCAGGGCGGGGATTAAAAGGAAAGAGAGGAGTGACCGAGAGCAGAGCGGGGATATCACGGAGAGGGACCAGTGATCGAGAGCAGAGCGGGGGATAAAAGGTGATTGACTAGTGACCGAGAGCAGAGCGGGGATATAACGGAGAGGGACCAGTGATCGAGAGCAGGACGGGGATATAAAGGAAAGTGACCAGTGACCCAGAGCAGAGCGGGGATATAAAGGTGAGGGACTAGTGACCGAGAGCAGAGCGGGGATATAAAGGAGAGCGACCAGTGACCGAGAGCAGGACAGTGATATAACGGAGAGGGACCAGTGACCGATAGCAGGACAGTGATATAACGGAGAGGGTCCAGTGACCGAGAGCAGGGCGGGGATATAACGGATAGGCAGGAGTTACAGAGAGCAGAGAATGGATATGAAGGAGAGGGACCAGTAACCGATACCAGGACGGGGAAATAAAAGAGAGGGACCAGTGACCGAGAGCAGGGCAGTGAGAAAACGGAGAGTTTCCAGTGACCGAGAGCAGAGCGGGGATATGAATTATTGGTCCCTCTCATTTATATCCCCGCCCTGCTCTCAGTCTCTGGTCCCTCTCCCTTATATCCCCGCTCTGTTCTCGGTCTCTGGTCCCTCTCCTTTATATCCCCGCCCTGCTCTCGGTCACTCCTCCCTCTCCAATATATTCCCCACTGCTCAAGGTCACTGGCCCCTTTACTTTATATCCCCGCACTGGTCTAGGTCACTCCTCCCTTTGCTTTATGTCCCAACCCTGCTCTCGAACACTCCTCTCTCTCACTCTTTCCCCGCCCTGCTCTCGGTCACAGGTCCCTCTCCTTTATAAACCAGCTCTGCTCTTGGTCTCGGGTCTCTCTCCGTTTTATCCCCGCCCTGCTCTCGGTCACTGGTCCCTCTCCTTTATATCCCCGCTCTGCTCTCGGTCACTGGTCCCTCTCCTTCATATCCCCACTCTGCTCTAGGTCTCTGGTGCCTCTCCTTTATATCCCCTCCCTGCTCTCGGTCTCTGGTCCCTCTCCCTTATATCCCCGCTCTGCTCTCGGTCACTGGTCCCTCTCCTTTATATCCCCTCCCTGCTCTCGGTCTCTGGTCCCTCTCCCTTATATCCCCGCTCTGCTCTCGGTCATTGGTGCCTCTCCTTTATATCCCCGCCCTGCTCTCGGTCTCTGGTCCCTCTCCCTTATATCCCCGCTCTGCTCTCGGTCACTGGTCCCTCTCCTTTATATCCCCGCTCTGCTCTCGGTCACTGGTGCCTCTCCTTTATATCCCCGCCCTGCTCGCGGTCTCTAGTCCCTCTCCCTTATATCCCCGCTCTGCTCTCGGTCACTGGTCCCTCTCCTTTATAAACCAGCTGTGCTCTCGGTCACTGGTCCCTCTGATTTGTATTGTCGAATTGTGTTCCAGCACAATCTGTGACCTCATGGCCCGATATATTACTCACTCTACCATTGCCAAAAAGCCAGGGGTTCAACCCTTGTTCAATGAGGATTGTAGAAGAGCATGCCGGGAGCAGCACCAAGTGTACCTAAAAATGTGGTGCCAACCTGGTGAAGTAACAACTCAGGATTACATGCATGCCAAACAGTGGAAGCGACATGCTGTGGACAGAGCTAAGCGATTCCAACAACGGATCAGATCAAAGCTTTGCAGTCCTGCCACATCCAGTTGTGAATGGTGGTGCACAATTAAACAACTGAAGGGAGGAGGAGGATCTGTAAACATCCCCATCGTGAATGATGGCGGAGTCCAACATGTGAGTGCAGAAGACAAGGCTGAAGCGTTTACAACCATCTTCAGGCAGAAGTGCCGAGTGGATGATCCATCTGGGCCTCCTCCCAATATCCCCGCCATCACAGAAGCCAGTCTTCAGCCAATTGGATTCACTCAACGTGATAACAAGAAACGGCTGAGTGCACTGGGTACAGGAAAGTCCATGGGCCCCGACAACATCCCGGCTTTCGTCCTGAAGTCTTGTGCTCCAAAACTGGCCGCGCCACGAGCCAAGCTGTTCCAGTACAGCTGCAACACTGGCATGCAACCGACAATGTGGAAAATTGCCCAGGTGTGTCCTGTCCACAAAAAGCAGGACAAATCCAATCCAGCCAATTACTGCCCCATCAGACTACTCTCAATCATCAGCAAAGTAGTGGATGGTGTCGTCCACAGTGCTATCAAGCGGCACTTACTCACCAATAACCTGCTCACCGATGCTCACTTTGGGTTCCGCCAGGACCACTCGGCTCCAGACCTCATTACAGCCTTGATCCAAACATGGACAAAAGAGCTGAATTCCAGAGGTGAGGTGAGAGTGACTGCCCTTGACATCAAGGCAGCATTTGACCGAGTGTGGCACCAAGGAGCCCGAGAAAAATTGAAGTCAATTGGAATCAGGAGAAAACTCTCCAGTGGCTGGAGTCACACCTCGCACAAAGGTAGATGTTCGTGGTTGTTGGAGGTCAGTTATCTCAGCCCCAGGACATTGTTGCAGGAGTTCGTCAGGGCAGTGTCCTCGGCCAAAACATCTTCAACTGCTTCATCAATGAACATCAGTCAGTCTATAAGGTCAGAAATGGGGATGTTCACTGCTGATTGCACTGTGTTTATTTCCATTCGCAACCCCTCAGAGAATGAAATTGTCCATGCCCGCATGCAGCATTGGCTGGACAACATCCAGGCTTGGGCTGATAAGTAGCAAGTAACATTCGCGCCAGGCAACTGCAAGACAATGACCATCTCCAACAAGAGAGAGTCTAACCACCTCCCCTTGTCATTCAACGGCAATACCAGCGCCAAATTCCGCACCATCAATATCCTGGGGGGTCACCATTAACCAGAAACTTTACTGGACCAGATACATCAATACTGTGGCTCCAAGAGCAGATCAGAGGTGGGTATACTGCGGCGAGTCACACACCACCTGACTCCGCAAACGCTTTCCACCATCTACAAGGCACCAGTCAGGAGTGTGATGGAATATTCTCCACTTTCCCGGATGAATGCAGCTCCAACAACACTCAATAAGCTCGACACCATCCACGACAAAGCAGCCCGTTTGATTGGCACCCCATGCACCACCCTAAACATTCACTCCATTGACAACCGGCGCACAGAGGCTGCAGTGTGGACCATCCACAGGATGCACTGCAGCAACTCGCCAAGGCTTTTACGACAGCACCTCCCAAACCGGCGACCTCTACCAACTGGAAGGACAAGGGCAGAGGGCACATGGGGACAACACCACCTGCACGTCTCCATCCAAGTCACACACCATCCCGACTTGGAAATATATCGCCGTTCCTTCATCGTCGCTTCGTCAAAATCCTTGAACTCCCTTCCTCTCAGCACCGTGGGAGAACCTTCACCACACGGACTGCAGCGGTTCAAGAAGGTGACTCGCCACCACCTTCTCAAGGGGCAATTAGGGATGGGAGTAAATTCTGGCCTTGCCAGCGACACCTGCATCCCATGAAAGCATTTTTAAAGGGAAGCAATTGAAAAGGAGGAATCTGGATTTGAAATAAAGACCTTTTAATCTATAGTCAAATGCTCTACCACTGACCTACACACCCACGTACACGCAAGCTAATGGAGCTCTGTCCCGGGCAGTCATAACCATTGATAGGTCCAACGTGAATACAACGTTCATCACCTATTCTGGGAGACAAATAACTGCGGCAATCAGAAATGTTTCATGAATGGAGTGAGTCACACTATTGTGTACAGATACGATGCACAGTCCAACATGGAAAGCATTGTCACTGAGCTTCAGTGAACACATCCTCACCACAGGACGCGGAACTAGAAGCACCAGCCAATCGACACCTGAATTTGAAGCAGTTTTCTCCAGCTGCTCTTTCAAAACTGAGATGAGGAGAAACTTCTTCACTCAGAGGGTGGTAGGTCTGTGGAATTTGCTGCCCCAGGAAGCTGTGGAAGCTACATCATTAGATAAATTTAAAACAGAAATAGACAGTTTCCTAGAAGTAAAGGGAATTAGGGGTTATGGGGAGCGGGCAGGAAATTGGACATGAAGCTGAGCTCGGATCGGTCAATGCCCTGTGGGTAGCGGAGAGGGCCCAGGGGCTATGTGGCCGGGTCCTGCTCCGACTTCTTGTGTTCTTTAGATTTGTGGTTGGGATCAGATCAGCCATGATCTTATTGAATGGCGGAGCAGGCTCGAGGGGCCAATTGGCCTACTCCTGCTCCAATTTCTTATGTTCTTATGTTCTTAATGCTCTCTCACTGTGCTCTGCCCCCAGCTCTTCAGATCGTTGCAGGAAACACAAGAAACACCAGGTTCAGTGAGCAGTTTCACAAGATCATGCTCTCATTGCCATATATGGAAGTGTACAGAATATCCCATCAATATAATAAATAAGCATCCAGCAGGCATTAGGCAAGAATGGACAGGTGGAGATCGTGTGTGAAGTGACAGCAACAAGTGTTAATTCAATACAGTTGCAGGTTACAGAATAGTCGTGGGTCTTAACGAATGGAAACGTGTGTAAATTGTAGAATTCACATCCTGATCATGTCAGAAGAGACTGTGAGTGCACTTGCCAGGTAAAGCAGGAGTCCCGTTGGGCCGTCTCCCTCTCAAACCGATAATTCGCTTTGAATATTGTTGGGGGAGATGGCCCATTGGGGGATTGCAGCAAGAGCCAAGACCGTGGCACCACTAGTGACTCAGCTGCACAGGAAGGGAGGAAAAAGAATGGGAGAGCAATAGTGATGGGGGATTCCATCGAATGGGGAACAGATAGACGTTTCTGCGGCCGTAGACGTGACTCCAGGATGGTATGTTGCCTCCCTGGTGCAAGGGTCAAGGATGTCACGGAGCGGCTGCAGGACATTCTGAAGGGGGAGTGTGAACAACCAAATGTCATAATCCATATCGTTACCAACGACATCAGTAAAAAAAAAGGGAATGAGGCCCTGCAAGCAAAAACAAGGGAGTTAGGAAATAAATTAAAAAGCAGGACCTCTGAGATAGTAATCTCAGGATTACTCCCAGCACCACGAGCGAGCGAGACAAGAAATAGGACAACAGACCAGATGAATGCATGGCTTGAGAGATGGTGTCGGAGGGAGGGGTTTAAATTCCTGAGGCATTGGGACCGATTCTGGGAATGGCGGGGCCTGTACAAGCTGGACCGGTTGCACCAAAGCAAAACCGAGACCAATATCCTCGCGGGTGCATTTGCTATTTCTGTTGGGAAGGGTTTAAACTAATATGGCAGGAGGATGGGAACCAAAGGGCATTCATGGATAGGACAAATTCAGACCAGGAAACGGGAAGTAGAAAAGCAGTTAATGGCGGAGTTAGCGACATGAGAAAGGCAAAAGAAGCGAAGGTTAAACAGCGTTCAGCACATGAATTTGATGTGGGTTAAAGGGTATATACATCAATGCAATGAGTATTACAAACAAAGCAGATGAGCTGAGGGCACAGATAGACACATGGCAGCATGATTTCATTGCTATAACGGAAACCTGGCTTAAAGAGGGGGATAATTGGCAGCTCAATATCACTCGATATAGAGTTTTCAGGCAGGATTGAGTGGGTGATTAAAAAAGGAGGGGGGTAGCATTATTGGTTAAAGAATTAATTACAGTTCTGAGAAGGGATGATATGCTAAATGGATCATCAATCGAGGCCATGTGGGTTGAGCTAAGAAATAAAAAAGGGAAGTCACACTACTAGGAGTGAACTATAGGCCCCCGGATCGCGAAAGCGAGATAGAAGAACAAATATGTAGGCAAATTTCTGAGTGCAAAAATAAGAGGGAAATAATAGTCGGGGACTTCAACTACCCGAACATCAACTGGGATTCAAACAGTGTGAGGGGCACAGAAGGCGCAAAATTCTTGATCGGTGTCCAGGAGAACTTTTTTAGCAAGTACATGTCAAGCCCAACAAGAGGGGATGCAATTCTAGATTTAGTCCTGGGAAATGAAGATGTGCAAGTGGCTGAAGTGACAATGGGTGACCATATTGGGGATAGTGACCACAATTCAGTTCGTTTTAGCATTATTATGGAAAAGGACAAAGTTAAATCTGAAGTAAACGTTTTAAATTGGGGGAAGACAAAATTGACAGAACGAAGAGGTGATATGGCCGAAGTGGACTGGACATAACTGCTTGAGGAGAAATCAGTGGCAAGCCAGTAGGAGGCACTAAAAAGTGAAATTCTATGGGAACAATGCAGACACGTCCCCTCAAAGAAAAAAGGGTGGCACTGCCAAATTTAGAGCCCCCTGGTTGTCGAAAAGTATACAGGGCAAGATAAAGCAGAAAAATAAAGCTTATGACGGTCACAGAAAACTAAATATTGCAGAAAGCCTAGAGGTGTATAGAAAGGCTAAAGATGACGGAAAAAAAGGAAATGTAAAAAACAACGAGAGGGCACGAACAAATATTTGCAAATAAGATTAATGAAAACCCAAAGATGTTTTATCAGTACATTAAGAATAAGAGGATAGCAAAGGAAAAGGTGGGACCTATCAGGGATGATAAGGGTAACTTGTGTGCAGAAGCAGAGGATGTGGGTAGGATTTTACATGAATATTTTGTCTCCGTATTCACAAAGGAAAGGGATGATCCGGACGTAGTCGTTAAAGAGGAGGCGTGTGAAATATTGGATGAGGTAAACTTAACGATAGAGTAACTATGAGAGGGACTGGAATCCTTCAAAGTTGATAAGTCACCAGGGCCGGATGGATTGTTTCCGAGGCTATTGATGGAAGCCAGGGAGAAAATATTGGATGCTCTGAGGATCATTTTCGAATCCTCACTAGATATAGGCGAGGTACCGGAGGACTGGAAGACTGCAAACGTAGTACCATTGTTTAAAAAGGGTACAAGGCAAAGGCCGAACAATTATACGCCAGTCAGTCTTTCCTTCGTGGTGGGCGAACTATTCGAATCAATACTGAGAGATAGGATAAACTGTCACTGCGAAAGTCATGGTTCAATCAGGGTTAGTCAGCATGGATTTGTTCAGGGACGGCCATGCCTTACAGAAATACTGTGGCTGCAAGAGCAGGTCAGAGGCCGGGTATTCTGCGGCGAGAGACTCACCTCCTGACTCCACAAAGCCTTTCCACCACCTCAAAGGCACAAGTCAGGAGTTTGATGGAATGCTCTCCACTTGCGTAGATGAGTGCAGCTCCAACAACACTCAGGGTGCTCGACACCATCCAGGACAAAGCAGCCCGCTTGATTGGCACCCCATCCCCTACCCTAAATATTCACTCACTTCACCACCGGCTCACTGTGGCTGCAGTGTGTACCATCCACAGGATGCACTGCAGCAACTCGCCAAGGCTTCTTCGACAGCACCTCCCAAACCCGCGAACTCTACCACCGAGAAGGACAAGAGCAGCAGGCACATGGGAACAACACCACCTGCATGTTCCCCTCCAAGTCACACACCATCACGACTTGGAAATATATCGCCGTTCCTTCATCGTCGCTGGGTCAAAATCCTGGAACTGCTTCCGAACAGCACTGTGGGAGAACCTTCACCACACGGACCGCAGTGGTTCAAGAAGGTGGTTCACCACCACCTTCTCAAGGGGAATTAGGGATGGGCAATAAATGCTGGCCTTGCCAGCGACGCCCAAATCCCATGAACGAATAAAAAAAATCTGATTGATTTCTTTGAGGAAGTGACAAGGAGGATTGATGAGGGGAGTACAGTGGATGCAGTCTACACGGATTTTAATAAGGCATTTGACAAGGTCCCACATGGCAAACTGGTCAAAAAGGTAAACGCCCATGGGATACAGGGAAATGCGGCGAATTGGATCTAAAAACAATTGGCTCAGTAACAGGAACGAAAGGGTAAAAGTTGATAGGTGTCTTTGCGAATAGAAATCCGTTTGCAGTGGTGTGCCACAGGGCTCAGTGTTGTGTCCCTTGCTGTTTGTGGTATATATTAATGATTTGGACTTGAATGTAGGGGCATAATTGGCAAATTTGCAGACGACACATAAATTGGGCATGTAGTTGATAGTGAAGAGAATCGCTGTAGATTCCAATAAGATATCAATGGGTTGGTGGAGTGGGCTGAAAAGTGGCAAATGGAGTTCAACCCGGAGAAGTATGAGGTGATGCACTTCGTGAGGGCAAACAGTAAAAGGGAACAGGTGGTGAACGGGAATATATTGAGAGGGGTAGTGGAAGTGAGAGACCTTGGAGTGCATGTGGACAGGTCCCAGAAAGTGGCAGTACAGGCAGATAAGGTTGTGAAGAAAGCATACGGAATGCTCTCCATTATTAGCCGAGGTACAGAATACAAAAGCAGGGATTTAATGATGGAACTGTATAAAACGCTGGTAAGGCCACAGCTGGAGTATTGTGCACAGTTCTGGTCACCACATTACAGGAAGGATATAATTGTTCTGGAGAGAGTGCAGAGAAGATTTTACAATAGTGTTGGCAGGGCTTGAAAATTGCAGCTACGAGGAGAGATTGGATAGGCTGGGGTTGCTTTCCTTGGAGCAGAGGAGGCTGAGGGGAGATTTGATTGAGGTGATCCAAATTATGAGGGGTCTTCCAGTGCAGACAGGAAGTTCCTGTTTCCCCTAGCGGAGAGTTCAAGAAATGGAGGACATTGTTTGAAGCTGATTGGTGGAATGATAAGAGGGGGACATGAGGAAACACCTTTTTAACCAGAGGGTGGTGGGTGCATGGAATTCGCTGCCAGAATTGATGGTAGAGGCAGGGACCCTCATATTTTAAAAAGTACCTTGAGATGCGCCTAAAGTGGTGTAAGCTGCAGGGCAACGGACCGGGTGCTGGAAGGTGGGATCAGAATGGGCACCTGGTTGTTCTTCGAGCCGGCGCGGACACGATGGGCCGAATGGCCCCATTCTGTGCTGTATCTTTTCTATGATTCTATTCTATGGTTCTATTACTGCAAAGAAATATCTGTTGCCCTTTATTCCAAACGCAACATTTAATCTTGCGCCGATGGCTGCTCGTTCTTGGCCCCTCAACTATTGGAAACACTCTGTTTCAATCTCCCCTGATCCCCACTTGAACTATTTTTCAACTGTTGCACCATATTGCCATGCAGGATTGTTCCAACCTGAGATAAAATAAAATTTCAAGTGTGTTTAACTATTCCTGTGGTTCCACAATCATGGATAATTTTACACCAATCTATGTACTCGAGCATTCAAAGCAACCTTTAATGATGTGCTCGCATAAGAACTCGATAGCACAGTTTGGAACGCCTCGTTCCATCACACTGGAGGGGGTTTTGGACGAGTTGTCCAGTGTGGGACTGGCGCTCTGAATTGTACATACCTTGTTGGGATTGCTTGTCTTTCATCCCCATTGATTGCAACGGAACAGAAGATTGTCTGGTTTCTATAATGGGCGGCCGGTCGGCACCAGAAGCACACGAGCAGTTGTAAGACACACACGGGCCGTACAGTCCCAGACAGGAGTGAATCGTTCCCTTTTATCCACTGTGTACTGTACATGTCATAGAGTCATAGAGTTATACAGCACGGATAGAGGCCCTTCGGCCCATCGTGTCCGCGCCGGCCATCAGCCCTGTCTACTCTAATCCCATATTCCAGCATTTGGTCCGTAGCCTTGTATGCTATGGCATTTCAAGTGCTCATCAAAATGCTTCTTGAATGTTGTGAGGGTTCCTGCCTCCACAACCCTTTCAGGCAGTGAGTTCCAGACTCCAACCACCCTCTGGGTGAAAAAGTTCTTTCTCAAATCCCCTCTAAACCTCCCGCCTTTTACCTTGAATCTATGTCCCCTTGTTATAGTACACTCAACGAAGGGAAAAAGCTCCTTAGTATCCATCCTATCTGTGCCCCTCATAATTTTGTACACCTCAATCATGTCCCCCCTCAGCCTCCTCTGCTCCAAGGAAAACAAACCCAATCTTCACAGTCTCTCTTCATAGCTGAAGCGCTCCAGCCCTGGTAACATCCTGGTGAATCTCCTCTGCACCCTCTCCAAAGCGATCACATCCTTCCTGTAGTGTGGCGAACAGAACTGCACACAGTACTCCAGCTGTGGCCTAACCAGTGTTTTATACATGAGCTGACACTGAGACACACACGGGCCGTACAGTACCAGACTGGAGTGAATCGTTTCCTTTTACCCACTGTATACTGCACATGTACAGGAGAACACACTGAGGCACACACGGGCCGTACAGTACCAGACAGGAGTGAATCGTTCACTTTTACTCTGCTGGACATCAGTTTGGTGGACATGTATGAAGCTTTGTGTTGCCAGTGAGGGAGTATCTGCCTGCCCCTTTAAGGCGGCAGACTGTTGTTCATCCTGAGTCTGAACGGCCATTGTCCGGGCCTGAACGGACTCATGTGTGAGCCGTGCTTGAAGCTCAACGGAGGCTAGCCTTCTCTCCCTCGCATACATTTCCGCACTTGCCCACGACACTATCTCAGAGATGACCTCACGTCCCTGTGACAGTATGTCAGAGATTCCCTCCCACACCTGTGCCACAATTTGGAACATGCAGGAGTTGGCTCCTCCATTCCCTGTGCTAGTTTGTTACAATATGAAATATTTTATCTGAAAATAACATTCTGGACCCATTATTCTTTCAACGATGAAATATCACTGCAAATGGTCCCACACCCTGGGCAGAAGGAGTCAACGCAGATTGGCTTAATTTGTTTGTTAACTGGACTGTGACTAAAGCTTGTGCCTCACTTGAGGTTTCCCTCTGGTATAAATAAGACTGTTTTGAAAACTGAAGAACTACCAGTCTATAACGACAACAAATAAAGTAACTTCTCTCCGAAAATGGGACTGCCAGTAATCGTAGAGAGAGAAAAAATTTACTACCCTATCCTTGCAGTGATCGGTATTCCAGGTAAGCCTGTTCTAATCAGGTCTTATTAATTTTTAACAGTGTTTAATTTGATCACTGCTGCTGCCGTCGGTGTGATACCGTCACCTGTCCACTGTGACTGGTGTCATTTGCAGCATATGGGATCCTGGTCTTTATTGATAGAGGCGTAGAGTTGAAAAGCAAGGAAGTTATGCTGAAGCTTAATAAAACACTGGTTTAGACCTCAGCTGGAATATTTTGTTCAATTGTGTGCACCACACTTTAGGAAGGATGTCAAAGCCTTAGAGAAGGTTCAAGCGAGATTTACTAAAATGGTACCAGGGATGAATGACTTCAGTTATGTGGAGAGACTGGAGAAGCTGGGGTTCTTCTCCTGAAAGCAGAAAAGGTTGAGGGGAGATTTAATAGAGGTAGTCAAAATCATGAAGGGTTTTGATAGAGTAAATAAGGAGAAACTGTTTCCAGTGGCAGGATGGTTGTGAACCAAATGACACAGATTTAAGATAATTGGCAAAAGAACCAGAGGCGACATGAGGAAACATTTTTTTACGCAGCGAGTTGTGATTATCTGGAATTGACTGCCTGAACGGGCGGTGGAAACAGATTCAATAATAAATTTCAAAAGGGGAATTGGAGAAATATTTGAAAGGAAAAAAAATGCAGTGCTCCGGGGATATGGCGGCGAAGGCGGGTTGCGCGGGGAATCGGATTGTTGGATTGCTCTTGCATACAGCCAGCGCGGACTCGATGGGCCGAATGGCCTCCCTCCGTTCCGTAAGCTTTCTGTGATTCCATAAACATAAAGGGATTTATCTTTTCAGAATTCTTAAGCTTAGATGGAGAGAGAGAGAGAGACCAAAAAATAATCAATACATTTTCAGTTAGGAATTGCCCTTTCTATTATTTGCAGCTAATTTGATGACGATTGTGGTTCTGTTCCGCGGAAAATGTGGCCTCTCCAAATGCATTACCCGTTACCTGTTGGGCATGGCGGTGGCTGATCTACTGGTCCTAATATTTGGAGTGGTCATGTATGAAATTAAGGACTCTTATTTCCCATTTTCATTCTTGAACTACACTCCTATCTGCAGCCTCAATATCGCCCTGCTTTTCATGTCCATCGATTGGTCCATCTGGTTAACTGTCGCTTTCACCTTTGACCGATTCGTGGCCATCTGTCACGAAACTTTCCGCAAAAAATATTGCAGAGAAAACTGCGGCTGTGGTTATAACAGTTGTGTGTTCCTTAAGTCTGATAGAAAACGCTCCAATCAACTTTATATTTGAACCTCGGGAGATAATTAACAGTGCTCCATGGTCCTGCATAATAAAACCAAGCTTTTATGCCTTAACCATATGGATAGTATACCTGTGGTTGGAAATTATTCTTAGCGCATTTTTCCCATTTCTCTTCATTTTACTGTTCAATGCTCAAACCATCAGGCACATTGTGCAGGCCAATAGAGTGAGGCGGGGACTCCGTGGAAAAAATAACAGTGAGGATCACAATGATCCAGAGGTGGAGAACCGAAGGAAGTCCATCGTTTTACTGCTGACCATATCTGCTAGTTTCATGATCTTATGGACGGTAACGTTCGTCTTTTTCATATTTGTACAATTTACAGAGGCTCAAGTTACCGAAACAAGTTACAATGCTCCTTTCACTATCATGGAGCAGACCGGCTACATGCTTAGGAATTTGAGTTCATGCACAAACACGTTTATTTATGCAGTGTCCCAGAGTAAGTTCCGAGAGCAATTGAAGAATCTTATTACGAGTCCCGTGACCCTCATTATAAATGTATTCAAATCCGTTTAGTAACCGCACTGGAGTAAAACGTAATTCCATCCATCGGAACCTAGCAGAGGTTGTCCAGTTGACATGTACACGCAATCTCCAATGGGAGCTGCCATCTGGTCCTCATATCAGACGTCATACTGTGTGAGATCAAAGATACTTTGGGTAATATTAACTTGGCCGATAATGTAAGCCAAGCGGTATCGGATTGAAACAAACACATGCCAACTATTTAGTACTGAAACAAATCAATTATGCAAAGTTAGCTGCCGCTTTTGACCGGTCTGAACCCGACACTTGTTTCCCGAATATATCCCTCAAACTCCTTCCTCCTCCTCCCGTCAGAAACACATATCTGCTGAAACTGCGAGCTTGTCTTTTCAACGTGTTAACATTGTGGATTATCCAATGGGTCTTCCTGCCTGATCTGCCATTTTGCTTCCAATTTGCTAACTTCCGACTTGTAAAGTGAAATGTAATTCGAATAATTTTTGTTGAATAAACTTGCTTCTCACCTCCGTGGTTGTGGACAATCCAATTGCGTCGCTCCCTGTCTGCCCTGATCCATGGCAGAGAAAGCGCCTCCTTCAGGTGTTCTGGAGACGTAAATTCATCACACCTGGAATCATGTCTGCTGCTGGATTCCGACTGTCCACTTATCATGGGAGCAATGTCTGATGTTTCTTCATCCACCTGTCCAACTCAGGCTAGAATGTTGAGATAGTTTTTGCCTCGACCACTAACCCGACAAGTGAATTCCACGGCCTCACGACTATTTGTTCAGGATTTGTCGACGGAAGGTCATGCCTTACAAATCTGATTGAGTTCTTTGAGGAAGTGACAAGGAGGATTGATGAGGGTTTTGCAGTGCATGTTATCGACATGGATTTTAGTAAGGCATTTAACAAGGTCGCACCTGGCAGACTGGTCAGAAAGGGAAAAGCCCATGGGACACTGGGAAATGTGGCGAATTGGATCCAAAATTGGCTCAGTCACAGTAAACAAAAAGTAAAAGTCGATGGATTTCTTTGCGAATGGAAATTCGTTTTCAGTGGTGTTGGGTCCCTTGCTGTTTGTGGTATATATTAATGATTTGGCCTTGAAAGTAGGGGGCATGATTGGGAAATTGGCAGACGACACAAAAATTGGTCGTGCAGTTGATTGTGAGGAGGATCGCTGTGGACTCCGAGAAGATATCAATGGGTTGGTGGATTGGGTGAAAAAGTGGCAAATGGAGTTCAACCCGGAGAAGTGTGAGGTAATGCACTTAGGGAGGGCAAACAGTAAAAGGGAATACGCAGTAAACGGGGTTTCTTGAGAGGGGTCGAGGAAGTGAGAGACCTTGGAGTACATTTGCACAGGTCCCTGAAGGTGGCAGTACAGGTAGATAAGGTTTTGATGTCGGCAGACGGAACGCTCTCCGTTATTAGCCAAGGGACAGAATACAAAATCAGGGAAATAATTATCGAACTGTATAAAACGCTGGTATGCCACAGCTGGAGTATTGTGCGCAGTATTGTGCGCAGTTCTGGTCACGACATAACAGAAAGGATATAATTGCTCTGGATTGAGTGCAGACAAGATTTACAAGAATGTTGCCAGGGCTTGAAAATTGCAGCGCAGAGGAGAGATTGGACAGGCTGCGGTTGTTTTCCTTGGAGCAGTGGAGGCTGAGGGGAGACTTGATTGATGGATACAAAGTTATGAGGGACACAGATAGAGTAGACAGGAAGTAGCTTTTTGCGCTGATGGAGAGTTCGCGAAATAGAGGACATAGATTTAAGCTGATTGGCAGAAGGAGTAGAGCGCACATGAGGAAAAAACTTTTTTACCCAGAGTGTGGTGGGTTCTCTTTTACCCGCTGTGCACTGTACATGTACCGGAGCTGACACCGAGACACACACGGGCCGTACAGTAAAAGACAGGAGTGAATCGTTCCATTTTACACACTGTGTACTGTTCATGTACAGGAGCTGACACTGAGACACACATGGGCCGTACAGTATGAGACGGGAGTAAGTCATTCCCATTTACTCGATGTCTCTTGTACCTGTATGGTGCTGATAAGAACATAAGAAATAGAAGCATTCGTCGACCATTCGGCCCATCCAGCCTGCTCTACCATTCCATCAGCGGCCTCAACTCCACTTTCCCGCCCGATCCCCATATCCCTTGATTCCCCGATAGTCCAAAAATCTATCGATCTCAGCTTTGAATATACTCAACGACTGAGCATCCGCAGCCCTCTGGGGTGGAGAATTCCAAAGATTCACATCCCTGTGAGTGAAGAAATTCCTCCTTATCTCAGTCTTGAATGTTTGACCCCTTATCCTGACATGATGCCTCCGAGTTCTAAACTCTCCAGCCAGGGGAAACACCCTCTCAGCGTCTGCCCTGTCAAGCTCTCTCAGCATCGTATATGTTACAGTGAGATCACATCTCATTCTTCTGAACTCCAGAGAATATAGGCCAATTCTTCTCAATCTCTCCTCAGCGGACAACACTCTCATCCCAGGAATTAATCTAGTGAACCTTCATTGCACCGCCTCTAAGGCAAGTATATCCTTCCTTAGATAAGGAGAACAAAACTGTAAACAGTACTCCAGGTGAGGTCTCACCAAAGCCCTGCACAATTGTCGTAACACTTCCTTACTCTTGAACTCCAACCCCCTTTCAATAAAGACCAACATATCATTTGCTTTCCTAATTACCTGCTGCACATGCATTTTAAAGCAGAAGGAGCAGGGCCAGTGACCGAGAGCAGAGCGGGTATATGACGGATCGGGAGTAGTGACCGAGAGCAGAGCGGGGACAAAAAGGAGAGGGACCAGTGACCGAGAGCAGAGCGGGCATTTCAAGGAGAGGTACCAGTGACCGAGAGCAGACCGGGGAAAAAATGACAGGGACCAGTGGCCGAGAGCAGGGCGGGGATATAAAGGAGAGGGACCAGGAACCGAAAGCAGGTCAGGGATATAAAGGAGAGAGAGGAGTGACAGAGAGCCGGGCCGGGATGGAAAGGAAAGGGACCAGTGACCGAGAGTGGAGCGGGGATATAAAACGGAGAGAGAGGAGTGACCGAGAGCAGGGCGACAATGTAAAGGTAAGGGAGGATTGTCCGATACCAGGGCGGAGATACAAAGGAGCGGGACCATGACCGAGAGCAGAGCGGGGATAGAAAAGAGAGTGACCAATGACCAGAGCAGAGAGAGGAAAAAAGGAGAGGGACCAGTGACCGAGACCAGGGCGGGGATATGAAGTACTGGTCCCTCTCCTTTATATCCACGCCCTGCTCTCGGTCTCTGGTCCCTCTCCTTTATATCCCCGCTCTGCTCTCGGTCACTGGTCCCTGTCCTTGATATCCCAGCCCTACTCTCGGTCACTCCTCCCTCTCCTTTCTATTCCCCACTGCTCTCGGTCACAGGTCCCTTTCCTTTATATCCCCACCCTGTTTTCTGTCACTCCTCCCTTTCGTTTCGATCACCGCCCTGCTCTCGGTCACTCCTCCCTCTCCTTTAGATCCCCGCCCTGCTCTCGGTCACTACTCCCTCTCCTTTATATCCCCGCCCTGCTCTCGATCACTGGAACCTCTCCTTTATATCCCCGCTCTGCTCTCGGTCACTGGTGCTCTCCTTGAGAAATCATCTCTGCTCTCGGTTACTGGTACCTCTCATTTGTATTGTTGAATTGTATTCCAGCACAATCTGGAAACTGGAATGGAAAAGCAGTTAATGACGGAGTTAGCGATTCAAAAACGCAAAAGAAGCAAACGTTAAATAGCGTTCAGCACAGGAATTTGACGGGGTTAAAGGGCACATACTTCAATGCAATGAGTATTACAAACAAAGCAGATGAGCTAAGGGCACAGACAGACACACGGCAGCATGATTTCAGTGCTATAACGGAAACCTGGCTTAAAGAGGGGGATAATTGGAAGCTCAATATCCCTCGATATCGAGTTTTCAGGCAGGATTGAGTGGGAGATTAAAAAAGGAGCGGGGTAGCATTATTGGTTAAAGAATCAATTACAGTTCGAAGAAGGGATGATATGCGAAATGGATCATCAATAGAGGCCATGTGGGATGAGCTAAGAAAGAAAAATGGGGCAGTCACACTACTAGGAGTGTACTGTGAACCCCCGAATAGCGAAAGGGAGATTGAAGAACAAATATGTCGTCAAATATCTGAATGCAAAAATAAGAGGGAAATAATAGTCGGGGACTTCAACTCCCCGAACATCAACTGGGATTCAAACAGTGTGAGGGGCACAGAAGGCGGAAAATTCTTGATCGGTGTCCAGGAGAACTTTTTTCGCCAGTACATGTCAAGCCCAACAAGAGGGGATGCAATTCTCGATTTAGTCCTCGGAAATGAAGATGGGCAAGTGGGTGAAGTCACATTGGCTGACCATATTTGGGATAGTGACCACAATTCAGTTAGTTTTTGCATTATTATGCAAAAGGACAAAGTTAAATCAGAAGTAAACGTTTTAATTTGGGGGAAGACAAAATTAACAGAACTAAGAGCTGATTTGGCAGATGTGGACTGGACACAACTACTTGAAGTGAAATCAGTGGCAAGGCAGTCAGAGGCACTAAAAAGTGAAATTCTGTGGGTACAATGCAGACACGTCCCCTCAAAGAAAAAGGATGGCACTGCCAAATTTAGAGCCCCCTGGTTGTCTCGAAGTATACGGGGCAAGATAAATCAGAAAAAGTAAGCTTATGACTGTCGCAGAAAACGAAATATTGCAGAAAGCCGAGAGGTGTATAAAAATTATAAGCATAACGTTACAAAGGCAATGAAAAAAAGCAACGAGAGAGCACGAACAAATATTAGCAAATTAGATTAAGGAAAACCCAAAGATGTTTTATCAGCAGATTAAGAATAAGAGGATAGCGAAGGAAAAGGTGGGACCTATCAGGGATGATAAGGGTAACTTGTGTGCAGAAGCAGGGGATGTGGGTAGGATTTTAAATGAATGTTTAGTCTCCGTATTCACAAAGGAAAGGTATGTTCCGGACGTAGTATTTAAAGAGGAGGCGTGTGAAATATTGGATGAGGTAAACATGACGAGAGAGGACCTACTAGTGGGACTTGAATCCATGAAAGTTGATAAGTCACCAGGGCTGGACGGATTGTTTCCGAGGCTATTGAAGGAAGCCAGGGAGAAATTACTGGATGCTCTGAGGATCATTTTCCAATCCTCACTAGATATACGGGAGGTACCGGAGGACTGGAAGACTGCAAACATAGTACCATTGATTAAAAAGGGTACAAGGCAAAGGCCGAACAATTAAAGGCCAGTCAATCTTACCTTCGTGGTGGGCGAACTATTTGAATCAATACTGAGAGATAGGATAAACTGTAACTGCGAAAGGCATGGTTCAATCAGGGCTAGTCAGCATGGATTTGTTCAGGGAAGGCCATGCCTTACATAAATAATGTGGCTACAAGAGCAGGTCAGAGGCCGGGTATTCTACGGCGAGTGACTCAACTCCTGACTCCACAAAGCCTTTCCACCATCTACAAGGCACAAGTCAGGAGTGTGATGGAATACTCTCCACTTGCGTAGATGAGTGCAGCTCCAACAACACTCAAGATGCTCGGCACCATCCTGGACAAAGCAGCCCGATTGATTGGCACTCCATCCACCACACTAAATATTCGCTCCCTTCACCACCGTCTCACTGTGGCTGCAGTGTGTACCATCAACAGGATGCACTGCAGCATCTCGCCAAGGCTTCATCAACAGGACCTCCCAAACGCACGACCTCTACCATGTACAAGAGCAGCAGGCACATGGGAACAACACCACCTGCACGTTCCCCTCCAAGTCACACACCATCCCGACTTGGAAATATATCGCCGTTCCTTCATCGTCGCTGGGTCAAAATCCTGGAACTCTCTTCCCAACAGCACTGTGTGAGAATCTTCACCACACGGACCACAGCGGTTGAAGAAGGTGGCTCACCACCACCTTCTCAAGGGGGATTAGGGATGGGCAATAAATGCTGGCCTTGCCAGCGATGCCCACAACGCATTAACGAATAAAATAGATCTGATTGAATTCTTTGAGGGAGTGACAAGGAGGATTGATGAGGGGAGTGCAGTGGATGTTGTCTGCATGGATTTTAGTAAGGCATTTGTCAAGGTCCCACATGGCAAACTGGTCAAAAAGGTAAACGCCCATGGGATACAGGAAAACGTGGCGAATTGTATCCAAAAACATTTGGCTCAGTGACAGGAAAGAAAGGGTGAAAGTTGATGGATGACTTTGCGAATGGAAATCCGTTTCCAGTGGTGTGCCACAGGGCTCAGTGTCGGGTCCCTTGCTGTTTGTGGTATATATGAATGATTTGGACTTGAATGTAGGGGCATGATTGGCAAATTTGCAGACGACACAAAAATTGGCCATGTCGTTGATACTGAAGAGAATTGCTGTCGATTCCAATAAGATTTCAACGGGTTGGTGGAGTGGGCGGAAAAGTGGCAAATGGAGTTCAACCTGGAGAAGTGTGAGGTAATGCACCTAGGGAGGGCAAACAGTAAAAGGGAATACGGAGTGAACGGGAATATATTGCGAGGGGTGGTGGAAGTGAGACACCTTGGACTGCATGTTTACATGTCCCAGAAGGTGGCAGTACAGCAGATAAGGTTTTGAAGAAAGCAGACGGAGTGCTCTCCATTATTAGCCGAGGTATAGAATACAAAAGCAGGGATTTAATGATGGAACTGTATAAAACGATGGTAAGGCCACAGCTGGAGTCTTGTGCACAGTTCTGGTCACCAGATCACAGGAACAATATTATTGATCTGGACAGAGTGCAGAGAAGATTTACAAGAATGTTGCCAGGGCTTGAAAATTGCAGCTACGAGGAGAGATTGGATAGGCTGGGGTTGCTTTCCTTGGAGCAGAGGAGGCAAAGGGGAGATTTGTTTGAGGTGAAAAAAATTATGAGGGGCCTTGATCGTGTCGACAGGAAGTTCCTGTTTCCACTAGCGGAGAGTTCAAGAACTGGAGGACATCGTTTTAAGCTGATTGGTGGAAGGATTGGAGGGGGACATGAGGAAACACTTTTTTAACCAGTGGGTGGTGGGTGCATGGAATTCGCTGACTGAATTGGTGGTTGAGGCGGGGACCCACATCTTTTAAAAAGTACCTGGACTTGCAGCTCAAGTGCTGTCAGCTGCAGGGCAACGGACCGGGTGCTGGAAGGTGGGATTAGAATGGGCACCTGGTTGTTTTTCGAGCCGGCGCGGACACGATGGGCCGAATGGCCCCATTCTGTGCTGCATCTTTTCTATGATTCGACTCTATTGTTCTATTGGTGTAAAGAAATATCTGTTGCCCTTTATTCCAAACGCAACAATTAATCTTGCGCCGATGGCTGCTCGTTCTTGGCCCCTCAACTTTTGGAAACAGTCTGTTTCAATCTCCTCTGATCCCCACTTGAATTATTTTTAAACTGTTGTACCATATTGCCATGCAGGATTGTTCCAACGTGGGATAAAATAATATTTCAAGTGTGTTTAACTATTCCTGTGGTTCCACAATCATTGATAATTTTACACCAATCGATGTACTCGAGCATTCAAAGCAAACTTGAACGATGTGCTCGCATAAGAACTCGATTGGACAGTTTCGAACGCCAAGTTCCATCACACTGTGGGAGGTTTTGGACGAGCTGTCCAGTGTGAGACTGGGGCTCTGAATTATACAACCCTTGTAGGGATTGCTTGTCTTTCATCCTCATTGATTGCAACAGAACTGAAAATTGTCTCGTTTCTATAATGGGCGGCCGGTCGGCACCAGAAGCACACGAGCAGTTCGAAGACAGACACGGGCCGTACAGTCCCAGACAGGAGTGAATCGTTCCCTTTTACCCACTGTGTACTGTTCATGTACAGGAGCTGACACTGATACACACACGGGCCGAACAGTACCTGACAGGAGTGAATCGTTCCCTTTTACCCACTGTGTACTGTACATGTACAGGAGCTGACACTGAGACACACATGGGCCGTACAGTGCCAGTCAGGAGCGAATCGTTCCGTTTTACCTGCTTTGCACTGTTCATGTACGGGAACCGACACAGAGGCAGACACCGGCCGTACAGTATGAGACAGGAGTGAATCGTTCGCTTTTACTCGTTGTGTACTCTCCCTGTATAGGAGAGAGGGGCAATGGGTGAGGCGTGGGAGCACTTTGGGTGGCGTCCCGATTTCCATGTCCCCTTTCGACATTGTCCCTCCCCTTGGCCAGGCCCTCACCACTTCCCACCACCCTTCTGGACAACAGTTTGGAGGACATGTATGAAGCATTGTCAGGCTAGTGCGAGAGTATCTGCCTGCCTCTTTAAGGGGACAGACTGTTGTTCATCCTGAGTCAGAACGGCCATTGTCAGGGCCTGAATGGACTCAAGTGTGAGCCGTGCTTGAAGCTCAATGGAGGCTAGCCTTCTCTCCTTTGAGTACATTCCCGGACTTGCCCACGACACTATCTCAGAGATTCCCTCCCCTACCTGTGCCACAATTTCACTCATGCAGCAGATGGACTCCTCCATCCTCTGTGCCATTGTGTTGCAATATTAAATATTTTGTCTGAAAATGATATTCTAGTGCTCTTACTCGTTCAACGAGGAAATATCACTGCAAACCATCCTACACCCTAGGCAGGAGTAGTCAATGCAGCATGGCGTAATTTGTTTGTTAAATGGACGGTAACGAATGCTCGTGCCTCACTTGAGCTTTCCCTCTGGTATAAATAAGACTGTTTTGAAAACGGAAGAACTACCAATCTATAACGTCAGCAAACATCGTCACTTCTCTGCGAAAATGGGACTGCCAGTAATCGTGGTGGTGGCCCAAACACAATGGCCGCCGCTCTGGCATCACACTGGCATCCCCGGCTGCACTCTGGGCTCACTCTGGGCTGACTGGCTGCACTTTGGGATGTCTGGCTGCATTCTGCCATCACTCTGGGGTCACTGGGACATTCTGGGGTCACTGCGGGATCAACGGGGACACTCTGTTGGCCACTTGCCGCCATCTGACAAGATGGCAGCCGCGCCAACGGCAATCTTTTCCAAACTGGTGGCCGCATTGTCCGCCATTTTGTCCATGCTGGTGGCCACGCCAGCGGCCATTTTTTCAAAAATGGTGGCCGCGCTTACCGCCATTTTGTCCAAGATGGTGACCGCGTTGGCCGCCACTTTGTCCAAGATGGTGGCCGCGCTTGACTCCATTTGCAACATATAAACATAAGAAATAGGAGCGGGAGTAGGCCAATCGGCCCCTCGAGCCTGCTCCTCCATTCAATAAGATCATGGCTGATCTGATCCGAACCACAAATCTAAAGAACACAAGAAGGAGGAGCAGGACCCGGCCATTCAGCCCCTGGGCCCTCTCCGCCACCCACAGGACCTTGACCGATCCGAACTCAGCTTCATGTCCAATTTCCTGCCCGCTCCCCATAACCCCTAATTCCCTTTACTTCTAGGAAACTGTCTATTTCTGTTTTAAATTTATCGAATGATGTTGCTTCCACAGCTTCCCGGGGCAGCAAATTCCACAGACCTACTACCCTCTGAGTGAAGATGTTTCTCCTCATCTCCGTTTTGAAAGAGCAGCCCCTTATTATAAGGTTATGCCTCCTAGTTCTAGTTTCACCTATCTTTGGGAACATCCTTCCCGCATCCACCCGATCAAGCCAATTCACAATCTTATTTGTTTCAATAAGATCGCCCCTCATTCTTCTGAACTCCAATGAGTCGAGTCTCAATCTTCTCAACCCCTCCTCATATGTCCAGCCCCTAATCCCCGGGATGAGCCGAGTGAACCTTCTTTGCACTGCCTCGAGAGCAAGTATGTCTTTTCTTAAGTGTGGGCACCAAAACTGTATGCAGTATTCCAGGTGCGGTCTCACCAAGACCTTATATAACTGCAGCAATGCCTCCCTGTTTTTTTGATATTATATACCCCTAGGAATAAAAGCCAACATTCCGTTGGCCTCCTTGATCACCTGCTGCACCTGCACACTAACTTTTTGATTTTCTTGCACTGGGTCCCCCAGATCCCTTTGTACTGCAGTACTTTCCAGTTTCTCGCCATTAAGATCATAACTTGCTCTCTGATTTTTCCTGCCAAAGTGCATAACCTCACATTTTCCAATATTAAATTGCATCTGCCAAATCTCCTCCCACTCACCCAACCTGTCTATATCCATATGTAGGTTTTTTATGTCCTCCTCACTCTCTACTTTCCCTCCCATCTTTGTATCATCTGCAAATTTTGATATATTGCACTCGGACCCCTCCTCCAAATCGTTAATATAGATTGTAAAGAGTTGGGGACCCAGCACTGACCCCTGTGGAACACCACTGGTTACTGGTTGCCAGTCCGAGAATGAACCATTTATCCCAACTCTCTGCTTCCTGTTAGATAACCAATCCTCCACCCATGCCAGAATATTACCCCTAATCCCGTGTGTTTTTATCTTAAGCAATAATCTTTTATGTGGCACCTTGTCGAATGCCTTCTGGAAGTCCAAATACACTTCGTCCACTGGTTCCCCTTTATCCACACTGTACGTTATGTCCTCAAAGAACTGAAGCAAATTTGTCAGACATGACTTCCCCTTCATTAAGCCATGTTGACTTTGTCCTATTAAATTATGCTTATCAAAATGTTCCGTTACTGTCTCCTTAATAATGGACTCCAAAATTTTACCCACCACAGATGTTAGGCTAACTGGCCTATAATTTCCAGCCTTCTGCCTACTATCCTTTTTAAATAACGCTGTTGCATTAGCAGTTTTCCAATCTGCCGGGACCTTTCCTGAGTTCAGGGAATTTTGGAAAATTGTAACCAAAGCATCCACAATCCCGACTGCCACTTCCCTCAAGACCCTAGGATGTAAGCCATTAGGTCCAGGGGATTTATCCGCTTTGAGTCCCATTAATTTACTGAGTACCATCTCCTTAGTGATTTTAGTCGTATTTAGCTCCTCCCCCCGAGAGCCCCCTGTTTGTCCAGTGTTGGGATATTCTTAATGTCCTCTACCGTTAAGACTGAAACAAAATATTTGTTCAGCATTTTTGCCATCTCCATGTTTCCCACCATTAATTTCCTGGTCTCGTCCTCTAAGGGACCTACGTTTGCCTTGGCCACCCTTTTTATTTTTCCAAGATGGTGGCCGCTTTGGCCGCCATTTTGTCCAAGATGGTGGCTGCGCTTGCCGCCATTTTGTCCAAGGTGGTGTCGTGGTCTCCTGCATTTTGTCCAAGGTGGACTCAGCGCTTCCTGCCGTTTTGTCCAAGGTGGACTCAGTGCTTGCCGCCGTTTTTTCCAAGCTGTCCCCATGGCATAACACATAGAACTGGATAAATACATCATAAATATGTAGATAATATAAATAGTAAATACAAGTTGTTGTTGTGGTGGTGGTTGTTGTGCTGGTGGCCCCAACACAAAGGCCGCCGCTTTGGCATCACTCTGGCATCCCCGGCTGCACTCTGGGCTTACTCTGGGCTGACTGGCTCCATTCTGGGATGCCTGGATGCACTCTGCCATCACTCTGGGGTCACTGGGACATTCTGAGCTCATTGCGGGATCACCGGAGACATCCTGTTGGCCAATTTCCGCCATCTGATAAGATGGCGGCCGCCCCAGTGGCCATTTTTTCCAAAATGGTGGCTGCGTTGTCCGCCATTTTGTCCAAGATGGTGGCCGCGCTTGCTGCCATTTTGTCCAAGATGGTGGCCGCGTTGGCCGCCATTTTGTTCAAGATGTATCACTTCGTATTTTTCTGTGTTAAATTTCACCTGTCACGTGTCCGCCCACGTCACCAGCCTGTCTGTATCCTCTTGAAATGTATCACGAACCTCCTCACTCTTTACAACCCTTTCAAATTTTTATCATCAGCAAATTTTGAAATTGTTCCCTGTACACCCAAGTCTAAGTGATTAATATATGTCAGGAAAATCTGTGGGCCCATCACCAACACCTGTGGAACAACACTGTACAACCCCTCCAGTGCGAAATATAACTGTTCACCACTATTCTCTGTTCCCTGTTACTTTGCCAATTCTCTATCCGTGTTGCTACTGCCCCCTTTGTTCCATGGGCCGCAATTTTGATAAAAAGCCTGAAGTGCGGCACTTTATCAAACGCCTTTTGAAAATCCATACACACCACATCAACTGCTTGCCCTCATCGAGCCTCTCTGTTACCTCATCAAATACCTATCAGGTTATGTAGCACGAATTCTCTTTAACAAATCAGTGCTGGCATTCCCCAATCAATTCAAACTCGAACAAACGACTGTAAATTCTGACCCTTGGTTATCATTACTAAAAGTTTCCCCACCACTGAGGTTAAACTCACTGGCCTATATTTGCTGGGTTTGTCGTTACACCCTTTTCGGAAAAAAGGTGTAACATTCGCAATTCTCCATTCCTCCGGCGCCACCCCCATATCTGCAGGTGTTTGGAAGATTCTGGCCAGTACCTCCACAATTTCCACCCTTACTTCGCTCAGCAAGCGAGGATGCATCCCATCCGGACGGGGTGACTAAACTACTTTAAGAACAGCTAGCATTTCAATTACCTCTAAGACAAGAAGACAATAAGAGATAGAAACAGCAGACGGCCATTCGGCCCCTAGAGCCTGCTCCTCCATTTAATGAGATCATGGCTGATCTGATTTTTACCTCAACTCCACTTTCCCGCCCTTTCCCCATATCCTTTGACTCCCTTGCTGATCAAATATTTGTCTAACTCAGCCTTGAATGTATTCAGTGACTCAGCTCCACAGCTTTTTGGGGAAAAGAATTCCAAAGATTCCTCCACATTGCCGTCTTAAACGGGCGACCCCTGTTTCTGAGACTATGCCCCCTAGTTTTAGATTCCCCCATGAGGGGTAACATCCTCACAGCATCTACCCTATCGGGTCCCATTAGAATCGTGCAATTTTCAATAAGATCTCCTCTGATTAAATACAGCTAGCCTTTCAAGCACCTCTTCTTTAGCAATTTTTAGTCCTTCCAGTATCTCAACTATATCTTCCCTGACTGAGACTCTGGCAGCATCTTCTTCCTTGATAAAGACAGATGCAAAGTATTCATTTCGTACCTCAGCCATCCTCTCTGCCTCCATGAGCAGAGCTCCTTTCCGCCAAGTCACTGAATATATTTAAGAAAGAGTTAGATAGAATTCAAGACACAAAATGCATCAATGGGAATGGGGAGAGAGCGGGAATATGGTATTGAGACAGAGGATCAGACATAATCATAATAAATGGCTGAGCAGGCTCACAGGTCCAAATAGCTTGCTTCTGCCCCAATCTTTGATGTTTCTATGTTTCAAATTGCTGCAGTGCATCACGTGGGTGGTACACACTGCGGCCACGGTGCGCCGCTGGAGGAGGGAGTGAATGTTTAATGCAGTGGATGGGGTGCCAATCAAGCTGGCTGCTTTGTCCTGGATGGAGTCGAGCCTCTTGACTTGTGGCTTTTGGATGGTGGAAATGCTTTGGGGAGTCAGGAGATGAGTCACTCGCGGCAGTATACCCAGCCTCTGATCTGCTCTTGTTGAATCATAGCTACTTAGAAAGGTTAAAGCGTGGAAGGAGCCCATTTGGTCCTTCGAGTTCGTGCCTGCTCTATGCAACAGCAATCCAGCTAGTCCCATTCCCCCGCCCCATCCCCTGTAGCCATGCATTTTTTTTTCTTTCAAGTAAATATCCAATTCCCTTTTGAAGGCGATGACTGAATCTGCCTCCACCACCCACTCGGGCAGTGCATTCCAGATCTGTACCACTTGCTGCGTTCAGAAAGTATTTCCTCATGTCACATCTGGTTATTTTGTCAAACAACTAAAATCTGTGTTCTCTGCTTCTTGACACTTCCGCCAATGGGAACAGTTTCTCTCTATCTGCTCTGAATGGACCCTTCATGATTTGGAACACCTCGATCAAATCTCCTCTCAACCTGCTCTGTTCGAAGGAGAATAATCCCAGCTTCTCCAGTCTCTCCACGTCACTGAAGTCCCTCATCCGTGGAATCATTCTTTTAAATCTCTTCTGAACCCTCTCTAAGGTCTTCACAAATTTACTGAAGTGCGGTGTCCAGAACTGGACACAATACTCATGTTATCGCCAAATCAAGTTTATTATTAAAGTTCATCATGACTTCCTTGCTTTTGTACTCTTATGCATCTATTTATCAAGCCCAGGATCCCGTATGCTTTTTTAACCACTTTCTCAACCTGCCCTGCCACCTTCAACGATTAGTCACATATAACCCCAGTTCTCTCTGTTCCTGTACCCCCTTTTAGATTTGAGCCCACTATTTTATTTTGCCTCTTCTCGTTCTTCCCAACAAAATGTATCACTTCATGTTTTTCTGCCGTAAATTTCATCTACCAAGTTTCCGCCCGTGCCAGCAGCCTGTCCGTTGCCTCTTGAAGTTTATCACTTGCCTCATGATAGCACAGTCGACGACACCTTCCATCACTTTGCTGATGATTGAGAGTAGACTGATGGGGCGGTAATTGGCCGGATTAGATTGATCCTGCTTTTTGTGGACAGGACATACCTGGGTAATTTTCCACATTGTCGGGGAGATACCAGTGTTGCACCTGCACTGGAACAGTTTGGCTGGAGGCGCGGCTCGTTCTAGACCACAAGTCGTCAGCACGACAGACGGACTGTAATTGGATGGGTGGGTTCGAATCACCTCCCCCTTACACGTTCTGGATGACGGGAATAACAGTAAACAGAAATGACTCACGGACAAGTTTTTCAGACTCAACTGTACATTGTTTATACAGGTTAACACACACCGCCATCTTCAATACATAAATAAAAACGGTGGCGTAAGACAATACAGTGCACGACATCACTACCCAGAGTAGAGTATACGCTATATCCAACCCCACAGAACCTTCCCACCAAACCCCTATGGCTTGGTTGGGAACACACAACACCCCCTCACACAATCCCGGTGGTCTTAAGGATGTGGACGTGGACAATGCTCAACCTGATTGTCGCTTGACTTTATCACTGTTTCCCCTTGTAGAAAACGAGTCTCCTGTTTCTGTACCGCCGCGCAGTATTCAAGTCTCAGTTTGAGGTTCGTCCATACAGTTGAACAGCGGGGCTCTGCTTCTCGTTGTGATTTCTTCTCTCCGTCCCAAGCAGAGTGCTCGGTTCTTGTTGTGAAGGTGAGGACAAGCGAAGATGAGAGCAGGCAGGAAGCAAGAGAGCGAAAGGTCCCAATACTGCCTCCTCTTATACCCCCCAAAGTTCCAAACTTCTTCGTGAAAGAGAGGCAATCTCATTGCAAAATAGAAGATTCTGAGGTGTCTTGACAGGGTAAATGCTGAGAGGATGATTCCCTTGGCTGGAGAGTCCAGAACGAGGCGGCATAGTCTCAGAATAAGGGGTCGGTCATTCAAGACTGAGGTGAGGAGGAATTTCTTCACTCAGAGGGTTGTGAATCATTGGAATTCTCTGCCGCAGAGGGCTGTGGATACTGAATCGTTGAAAGTATTCAGTGCTGAGATCGATAGATTTTTGGACTATCGGGGAATAAAGGCATCTGAGGATCGGGAGGGAAAGTGGAGTTGAGCCCGCAGATGGAATGGTAGAGCAGGCTCGAGGGACCGAATGGCCTACTCATGCTTCTATTTCTTTTTTTTTTCTCAGCAACACAGGTAAAATAGATAACGAGTAAAAGGGAACGATTCTCTCCTCCTGTCTTGTACTGTACGGCTTATGTTTTTCTCGGTGTCAGCTCCTGTACATGTACAGTACATAGCGGGTAAAAGGGAACCCACCACCCTCTGGGTAAAAAAGTTTTTCATCATGTTCCCTCTAATCCTTCCGCCAATCAGCTTAATACTATGTCCTCTCGTTCTTGAACTCTCCGCGAGGGCAAACAGGTACTTCCTCTCTACTCTATCTGGGTCCTTAATAACTTTGTACACTTCAATCAAGTCTCCCCTCAGCCTCCACTGCTGCAAAGGAAAACAACTCCAGCCGATCCAATCTCTCCTCGTAGCTGCAATTTTCATGCCACGGCAACATTCTTGTAAATCTTCTCTGCACTCTCTCCAGAGCAATTATGTCCTTCCTGTAATGTGGTGACCAGAGCTGCGCACAATATTCCAGCTGTGGCCTTACCAGCGTTTCATAAAGTTCCATCATTCCATCCCTGCTTTTGTATTATGTGCCTCGGCTCATCATGGCGAGCTTTCTTCACAACCTAATCTACCTCTACTGCCACCTTCAGCGACCTGTCCGTATGCACTCCAAGGTCTCTCACTGCCTCTCCCCCTCTCAATATATTTCCGTTTACTGGGTGTTCCCTTTTGCTGTTTGGCCTCCATAAGTGCATTACCTCACACTTCTCCGACCTGAACTCCATTGGCCACTTTTCCACCCATGCCACCAACCCATTGATATCTTCTTGGAGTCCACAGCTGTCCTCTTCACAATCAACGACACGCCCAATTCTTGTGTCGTTTGCAAATTTGCCAAACATCCCATCTACATTCAAGTCCAAATCATCAATATATACCAAAAACAGCAAGGGGCCTAACACTGAGCCCTGTGGCACAATACTGGAAACGAATTTCCATTCGCAAAGACATCCATTGACTTTTACCCTTTGTTTCCTGTGACTGAGCCAATTTTGGATCCAATTCGCCACATTTCCCAGTATCCCATGGGCTTTTACCTTTCTGACCAGTCTGCCATGTGGGACCTTGTCAAACCCGTTGCAAAAATCCATGTAGGTAACATCCACTGCACTACCCTTATCAATCCTCCTTGTCACTTACTCAAATAATTCAATCAGATTTGGAAGGCATGACCTTTCCAGAACAAATCCTGAACAAACAGTCGGAAGGCCGCGGAATTCACTTGTAGGGTTATTGGTCGAGGCAGAATCTATCTCAACATTCTAGCCTGAGTTGGACAGGTGGATGAAGAAACATCAGACATTGTTCCCATGATAAGTGGACGTTCGGAATCCAGCAACAGACATGATTCCAGGTGTGATGAATTTTAGTCTCCAGAACACCTGAAGGGGGCGCTCTCTCTGCCTTTGAAAAGTGCAGATTGGCAGCGACCCAATTGCAGTGCCCACAACCACGGAGATGAGAAGAAAGTTTATTCAACCATAATTATTCCTATTATATTTCACTTTGCAAGTCGGAAATTAGCAACTTGTAAGCAAAATGGCAGATCAGACAAAAAGAACCAATGGATAATTCACAAGGTTAACCCGTTGAAAAGACGAGCGAGCAGTTTCAGCAGATATGTGTTTCTGAAGGGAGGAGGAGGGAGGGGGTTGAGGGATATGCTCGCGAAACCAGTGTCGGGTTTTGATCGGTCAAAAGCAGCAGCAAATTTTGCATAATTGATTTGTTTCAGTACTAAAAAGTCGTCATGTGTTTGTTCCAATCCGATACCGCTTGGCTTACATTGTAGACCAAGTTAATATTACCCCAAGTATCTTTGATCTCACACAGCATGACGTCTGATATGAGGACCAGATGGCATCTCCCATTGGAGATTCCTATACGTACTGTCCAGAGGTTGTCAACTGGACAACCTGTGCTTGGTTCCGATGGATGGAATTACGTTTTAGTCCAGTGCGGTTACTTAACGTATTTGAATAAATTAATAATGAGGGACACGGGACTCGAAATAAGATTCTTCAATTACTCTCGGAACTTACTCTGGGACACTGCATAAATAAACGTGTTTGTGCATGAACTCAAATTCCTAAGCATGTAGCCGGTCTGCTCCATGATTGTGAAAGGCGCATTGTAACTTGGTTCGGAAATGTGAGCGTCTGTAAAATTTACAAATATGAAAAAGACTAACATAACCGCCCATAAGAGCATGAAACTAGCAGATATGGTCAGCAGTAAAATGATGGACTTTCTTCGGTTCTCCACCTCTGGATCATTGTGATCCTCACTGTTATTTTTTTCCACGGAGTCCCCGCCTCACTCGATTGGCCTGCACAATGTGCCTGATGGTTTGAGCATTGAACAGTAAAATCAAGAGAAATGGGACACATGGGGTAAGAATAATTTCCAACCACAGGAATGCTATCCATACGGTTAAGGTATAGAAGCTTGGTTTTACATAGCAGGACCATGGAACATCGTTAATTATCGCCCGAGGTTCGAATATAAAGTCGATTGGAGCGTTTTCTCCAATACTTAAGGAACACACAACTGTTATAACGATAGCCGCAGTTCTTTCTGTGCAATATTTTTTGCTGAAAGTTTGGTGACAGATGGCCACGAATCGGTCAAAGGTGAAAGCGACATTTAACCAGACAGACCAATCGATGGACATGAAAAGCAGGGCAATATTGATGCTGCAAATAGGAGTGTAGTTCAGGAATGAAAATGGGAAATAAGAGTCCTTAATTTCATACAAGACCACTCCAAATATCAGGACCAGTAGATCAGCCACCGCCATGCCCAACAAGTAACGGGTAATGCATTTGGAGAGGCCGCAGTTTCCGCGGAACAGAACCACAATCGTCATCAAATTAGCTGAAAAAATTGAAAGGGCAATTACTAACTGAAAATTAATTGATTATTTTTGGTCACTCGAACCTCTCTCTCTCTCTCTCCATCTTAGCTTATGAATTCTGATTAGATAAATCCCTTTTTGTTTCTGGAATCACAGAAAGGTTACGGAACGGAGGGTGGCCATTCGGTCCATCGAGTCCGCGCTGGCTGTCTGCCGGATCAATCCAGCCAGTCCCATTCGCACCCCTACCCCGCAAACTGCCTTCGCCGCCCTATCCCTGCAGCCGTGCATTTTTTTTCCCTTCAAGTATTTCTCCAATTTCCCTTTTGAAAGTTATTATTGAATCTGTTTCCACCGCCCTTTCAGGCTGTGAATTCCAGATCATCACAACTCGCTGCATAAAGGACTGATTCCTCATGTCCCCTCTGGTTCTTTTGTCAATTATCTTAAATCTGTGTCCTCCGGTTACCGAACATCCTGCCACTGGAAACACTTTCTCCTTGTTTACTCCATCAAACCCGTCATGATTTTGTGGAGCCTAGAATTGAACAAAATACTCCAGATGAGTTCTAAACCAGCATTTTATATCGCTTTAGCAGAACTTCCTTGCTTTTTTACTCCATGGCCTCTATTAATTAATTTTAAAATCACAAGCTGACGAAGGGGATAATCTCCGAAAGCTTGTGATTTTAAAATAAATTTGTTGGACTATAACCTGGTGTTGTAAGATTCCTTACATTTGTCCACCCCAGTCCATCACCGGCATCTCCACATCATGTCTATTAATTAAGACCAGGATTCCATAGGCTGCAAATGAAACCCATCAAAGTAGACAGGTGATGTTATCACACCGACGGCAGCAGCAGTGCTACAGATAAAGACTGTTAAAAATTAATAAGACCTGATTAGAACAGGCTTACCGGGAACACCTATCACTGCATGGATAGGGTAGTAAATGTGTTCTACCTCTATGATTACTGGCATTCCCATTTTCGGAGAGAAGTTACTTTGTTTGTTGACGTGAAAGAAAGGTCGTTCTTCTGTTTTCAACACAGTCTTATTTATACCAGAGGGAAACCTCAAGTGAGGCAAGACATTAGTTACAGTCCAGTTGACAAAAAATTAAGCCAAGCTGCGTTGACTCCTACTGCCCAGGCTGGAGGACGCTTTGCATTGATATTTTCTCGTTGAAAGAATAAGCGGTCCAGAATAATATTTTCAGAAGAAAATATTTCATATTATAACACAATAAGACAGAGAATGGAAGAGTCCAACTCGTGCATGAGTGAAATTGTGAATCAGAGATGGGAGGGTATCTCTGAGATACTGTCACAAGGAGGTGAGGTCATCCCGGCGATAGCGTCACAGGGACATGAGGGCATCTCTGAGATAGTGGCTCGGGCAAGTGCGGGAATGTCTGCGATGGAGAGAAGTCCAGCCTCCGTTGAGCTTCAAGCACGGCTCACAAATAAGTCCATTCAGGCCCTGACAATGGCCGGCCAGACGCAGGGTGAACAACAGTCTGTGGCCTTAAAGAGGCAGGCAGATACTCTCGCACTGGACTGAAAAGGCTTCATACATGTTCTCCAAACTGATGTCCAGCAGCGTGGTAGGAGTGGTCTGGACCTGAGCCAGGTGTGGGATGATGACGAAAGGGGACATGGAAGTGGGGACGCCACTCAATGCGCTCCTACATCTCACCTATTGCCCACCCCCGGCCCCCGCTCTCAACCAATACCCGAAATGCTGCCTCCTCTCCAGGTGACCGAGTCTGCCCCTGCACAGTTGCAGGTGAGCAATCTTTGGAGGGACCCTCACGGGCACCGAAATCCAGAGGGCGTAGGCCCAAAGCATCTTATCGGTCTAGGCATGAACAAGAGCAACCTGACACTACCTCTGCTACAGCCACAGGGGAGGCACCACGTAGGAGTAGTCGGAAGTGAAAGGCAAAGATTTTGTGAGCAAAAAGAGAATGCACAACGGTGTTTGACGTTTGGTCATGTTTTATATTTGTATTTGCTTTTTGTTAAACTCACGTTAAATATTATTATTGTCACCACGACTGCGACGTCTTGGCCATGCTTGACTGGTTTGTGTAATGAGGCCCTTTCATGAGGATCACCATGAACGCCCACACTTTATGCCACCCATTGGGTCACTCTACAGTGGGCCTTTGTGTCGTTGCAGGACTGTTTTGTGCAGGGACGTGTGGGGAGGTTCTGGGCTGGTGTGGGCGCTGCTCAATCCAAGTGGTGAGGACTGGACTCTCCACACTGGCCCGATATTAGGAGGGAGGCGGTTTGCCAGCGGGGGGTCGACTGGGCCCGGTGAAATCGGTGGTTGCCCCACGTGATTCTAAATAAATTGAAGCCACTTAACTTGGCTTCCCAGTTTCACGCTGGACAGCTGTGCAGCGGGCGGACTGCGCCCCCGCATCATCGGCTGTCAGCTGGAGGAGCCCTATTTAAAGGGGCAGTCCTCTGCTGACTGATGCTGCAGAAAGGAGCCAAAATTACAGCATGGAGCAGCCCATGGTTAAAGGCTGCTCCCAGGTTTAATGATGCAACACTCCAGGTCTTACTGGATGGGGTGAGGAGGAGGAGGAGGAGGGAGATTTTCCACCCGGCGGACGGGAAGAATTGGCCTCCGTCTGCCACCACGAAGGCCCGGCTCGAGGTGGCCCAGGAGGTCACCAGCACCACCAGCACATCACGGACCAGCATACACTCCGCCTGCAACATCACCGCCCCCACCCCACATCTCCTTCTGCTGTGCCAACACTACTCTATCACATCACTCCTCGCACCCACTCAAAGGTCATCCTCATCTGACTCACTTACTCACCTCGCCAGTGCTCATTCCACCACTACCACTCAACCCAATCCTCATACAATCTCATGGCTCTGTCTCATACTCATCCTCTCATGCATCTCTTTCACGGTCAGCCTCACCCCATCTGCCCTACCTGCGCTGCAGCCACAAGGCATTCATCACATATGTGTAGTAGGAAGCGTAAGGCAAACGTGTGAGCATGAAGAGGATGCACAAGGGTGTTTGAGGGTATGTCATGGTTTTTACTTCTGTTTGATTTCTGATCAACTCACATAACATATTGTATTGTCACCGCTTCTGCCACGTCTTGGCCATTCTTGACTGGCTTGTGTAATAATGCCCTTTCATGAGGTTATCCATGAACACCATTGATGCCACCCATTGTGTCACCCGACATTGGGTGTATGTGTAGTTGCATGACTGCTTTGAGCAGGTGCCTGTTGCGTAGCACTGTGTTGTTTAGCTCCATGTGGCGGAGTTGGACGGCGTGCCTGGCAAGGCTGGTGATGTTGCTCATCCTCCAATGGAGTGATTAATGCAGCTATGGAACCCAAACACCCCAAACTGATCCTGACGGTTTGAGAGTGAGGGGATCCGCAAAGTAGGTAAATGTGTTTGGAAAGCAGTTTTGAGGGCATGATGTAATAATTTTGAGTGTGGAGACAACGGTATGACTGTCACAACTTTGTCTGAGGTGACAGAGTGCCTTGCTGCAATGAATGAGGTATTCCTCCCAACTGTCATGGAATCCTTTGCATCCCCCAATGGCTGCTGACTGAAACACGTCTGCAACAACAGGGAGTGCTTCCCACAGCATGGGAAACACGCCGAGGAGAGTCCAAAATCACATCCCAGCTAAAATCTCTTCCCAATGAGGTCTGTCAATGACCTCAAGTACCTCCCCAGCTATCCAAACTGTCATCCCGCCGGCTTCAATTGCCGTTGGGAGACCTGCATGTGGGGGCTGCGCGCGCACCAATTCGCGTCATTGGGGAACCCGGAAGAGGGAGGGTACGAGCGGGGCTCTGGACTCGCTCCGGTATTCTCCAATTTTATTATCCGCCCCCACCCCCCGCCGACCCCCACCATGAATGCACCCGCTCGGTCATCCGAAAATTGACCCCATTATATTCGCCTGTTGTCCCCTGGCACAACAAAGAGGGGGGCTGTTTGAGGAGGCCCCATCCACATCTGCCATCCACATTGAGGAGGAGGAAGAGGAGCAGGAGCAACCCCTGGGCAGAACAGCGCCTCACCTCGGTAATACTGAGGCCAGGGAGTCACTGATCCGTGAACGGTTCTCCGAACATCAGACAGTGTGAAGAGTCCAGTCCTCACCACCTGGACAGAGCAGCGCTGACATCAGCACCCCACCATCCCTCCCTGCACAAAACAGTCCTGCAACTACATATAGACCCACTGTCGAGTGACTCAATGGGAGGCATCAAGTGTGGGCGTTGATGGTGAAACTTATGAAAGGGCTTTATTACACAAACCAGTCAAGCATGGCCAAGAGACGTGCGAGTAGTGGTGACAATCATAATATTTAATGTGAGTTTAACGAAAAGCAAATATAAGTAAAAAAAACATGACCAACGGCCAAACACCCTTCTGCATCCCCTTTTTGCTCAGGAAACCTTCGCCTTTCACTTCCGACTTCTCCTACGTGATGCCTCCCCTGTGGCTGCTGCAGAGGTAGTCGCAGGTTGCTATTGTTCATGCCCTGACCGATTAAATGCTTTGGGTCTACGCCCTCTGTGTTTCAGTGCCCGTGAGTGTCCCTCCAAAGACTGCTCCAACTGCAACTGTGCAGTGGCAAACTCGGCCACCTGGAGTGGAGGGGGGGGCAATGGGTGAGACGTGGGAGCGCTTTGAGATGCGTCCCCAATTCAATGTCCCCTTTCACCATCATCCCTCCCCCGGGCCAGGCCCACACCACTCCAACTACTCTGCTGGACAAAAGTTTGGAGGACATGTTTGAAGCCTTGTCAGGCCGGTGCCAGAGTATCTGCCTGCCTCTTTCAGGCGGCAGACTGTTGTTCACCCTGAGTCTCAAAGGCCATTGTCAGGGCCTGAATGGGCACATTTGTGATCCGTGCCTGAAGCTCAATGGAGGCTCGCCTTCTCTCCATTGCAGACATTCCCGCAATTACACACGACATTATCTCAGAGATGCTCTCACGTCCCTGTGACACAATCTCAGAGATTCCCTCCAGTATATATTTTTTTATTTCGTTCATGGGATGTGGACACCGCTGGCGAGGCCAGCATTTATTGTCCATCCATAATTGCCCTTGAGAAGGTGGTGGTGAGCCGCCTTCGTGAACCGCTGCAGTCCATGTGGTGAAGGTTTTCAGACAGTGCTGTTACGAAGGGAGTTCCAGGATTTTGACCCAGCGACGATGAAGGAACGGCGATATATTTCCAAGTCGGGATGGTGTGTGACTTGGAGGGGAAAGTGCAGGTGGTGTTGATCCCCCTGTAGCTGCTGCCCTTGTCCTTCGAGGTGGTAGAGGTCCCGGGGTTGAGAGGTGCTGTCGAAGAAGCCTTGGCGAGTTGGTGCAGTGAATCCTGCAACCACTGTGCGCTGGTGGTGTAGGGAATGAATGTTTAAGGTGGTGGATGGGGTGCCAAACAAGCGGGCTGCATTGTCCTGGATGGTGTCGAGCTTCTTGAATGTTGGAGCTGCACTCAACCAGTCAAGTGGAGATTATTCCATCACACTCCTGACTTGTGCCTTGTAAATGGTGGAAAGGCTTTGTGGAGTCAGGAGGTGAGTCACTCACCGCAAAATATCCAGCCTCTGACCTGTTCTTTTAGTCACAGTATCGATGTGGCTGGTCGAATTAAGTTTCTGGTCAGTAGTGACCCCAGGATGTTGATGGTGCGTGACTCGGCGATGGTAATGCCGTTGAATGTCAAGGGGAGGTGGTTTGATTCACTCTTGTTGGAAATGGTCATTGCCTGGCACTTGTTTGGCGCGAATATCACTTGCCACTTATCAGCCCAAGCCTGGATGTTGTCCAGGTATTGCTGCATTTGGGCTCGGACTGTTTCATTATTTGAGGGGTTGCGAATGGAACTGAACACCGTGCAATCATCATCGAACATCCCCATTTCTGACCTTATGATGGAGGGAAGGTCATTGATGAAGCAGCTGAAGATGCTTGGGCCTAGGACACGACACAAAGGAACTCCTGCAGCAATGCCCTGCGGCTGAGATGATTGGACTCCAAAAACCACTACCATCTTCCTTTCTTAAAGGTATGACCCCAGCCACTGGAGAGTTTTCCCCTTGATTCACATTGACGTCAATTTTACGAGGGCTCCTTGATGCCACACTCAGTCAAATGCGACCTTTCCAGTCATGCAGGAGATGGACTCCTCCATCCTCTGCGCTATTGTGTTATAATATGAAATACTATGTCTGTAAATAATATTCTAAACCCCTTACTCTTTCAACGATGAAATATCACTGCAAAACGACCAACACCCTGGGCAGTTAGAGTCAACGCAGCATGGCTAAATTTTTTGTTAAATGGATTGTAACTAATGCTCGTGCCCCACTTGAGGTTTCCCTCTGGTATATATAAGACTGTTTTGAAATCAGAAGAACGACCAGTCTATAACGGCAACAAACAAAGTCACTTCTCTCCGTAAATGGGAGCGCCAGTAATCGTGGAGGTAGAAAAAATATACTACCCTATCCTTGCAGTGATAGGTGTTCCCGGTAAGTCTGTTCCAATCAGGTCTCATTAATTTTTAACAGTGTTTAACTGTATCACTGCTGCTGCCGTCGGTGTGATACCATCACCTGTCCACTTGGACGGGTTTCGTTCGCAGCCTATGGCGTCCTGGTCTTTCTTAATAGAGGCACGGAGAACAAAATCAAGGAATTCATGCTATAGCTTCATAAAACGTTGGTTTAGACCTCAGCTATAGTGTTGTGATCAATTCTGGGCACCATACTTTAGGAAGGATGTCTATGCCTTAGGGAAGTTCCAGAGGAGATTTACGAGAATGATACCAGGGATGACGGACTTCCATCATGTGGAGAGTCTGAAGAAGCTCGGATTGTTCTCCTTAGAGCAGAGAATGTTCGGGGAGATTTAACAGAGGTGTTCAAAATCATGAAGGGTTTTGATAGAGTAAAGAAGGAGAAAGTGTTTCCTGTGGCAGGAGGGTCGGTAACGAGAGGACACAGATGTAAGATAATTGGCAAAAGAACCAGAGGCGACATGAGGAAACATGTTTTTATGTAGCGAGTTGTGATGATCTGGAATTCACTGCCTGAAAGGGCGGTGGGAGCAGATTCAATAATAACTTTTATAAGTGGGAATTGGAGAAATAGTTGAAGGGAAACAATTTGCAGTGCTACGGGGATCGGGCGGAGAGTGCGTGTTGTGGGGTGGGAATGGGACTGGCTGGATTGCTCCTGCATCGAACCAGATCGGACTCCATGGGCTGAATGGCTTCCCTCCGTGCTGTAACCTTTCTGTGATTCTGTAAACATAAAGGAATTTATCCTTTCAGAATTCCGAAGCTGAGAGAGAGAGAGAGATTCGAGTGACGAAAAAGTAATCAATACATTCGCAGTTAGTAATTGCCCTTTTTATTATTTGCAGCTAATTTGATGACGATTGTGGTTCTCTCCCGCGGAAACTGCGGCCTCTCCAAATGCATTACGCGTTACCTGTTGGGCATGGCGGTGGCTGATCTACTGGTCCTGATATTTGAAGTGGTCCTGTATGAAATTAAGGATTCTTATTTCCCATTTTCATTCCTGAACTACACTCCTATTTGCAGCCTCAATATCGCCCTGCTTTTCATGTCCATCGATTGGTCTGTCTGGTTAACTGTCGCTTTCACCTTTGACCGATTCGTGGCCATCTGTCACCAAACTTTCAGCAAAAAATATTGCACCGAGAAAACTGCGGCTGTGGTTATAACAGTTGTCTGTTCCTTAAGTCTTATAGAAAACGCTCCAATCAACTTTGCATTTGAACCTCGGGAGATAATTGACGATGTTCCATGGTCCTGCTATGTAATACCAAGCTTCTATACCTTAACCATATGGATAGCGTTCACGTGGTTTGAAATTATTCTTGCCCCATTTGTCCCGTTTCTCTTGATTTTACTGTTCAATGCTCAAACCATCAGGCACATTGTGCAGGCCAATAGAATGAGAAGGGGACTCCGTGCAAAAAATAACAGTGAGGATCACAATGATCCAGAGGTGGAGAACCGACGGAAGTCCATCGTTTTACTGCTGACCATATCTGCTAGTTTCATGATCTTATGGGCGGTAATATTCATCTTTTTCATGTTGGTATATTTTACAGAGGCTCAAATTTCCGAAACAAGTTACAATGCCCCTTTCACTATCATGGAGCAGACCGGCTACATGCTTCGGTCTTTGAGTTCATGCACAAACACGTTTATTTATGCAGTGTCCCAGAGTAAGTTCAGAGAGCAATTGAAGAATCTTATTACGAGTCCAATGACACTCATTATAAATTTATTCAAATCAGTTAAGTAACCGCACTGGACTAAAACGTAATTCCAACCATCGGAACCGAGAAGAGGTTGTCCAGTTGACATGTACGTACAGGATTCTCCAATGGGAGCTGCCATCTTTTCCTCATCTCAGATATCATACTGTGTGAGATCTAAGGTTCGTGGCTTGATATTAACTTGTCCGATAATGGAAGCCAAGCGGTCTCGGATTGGAGCAAACACTTGGGAACTATTTTGGACCGAAACAAATCAATTATGCAAATTTATCTGCTGCTTGTGACCGATCTCAACCCGACACTGATTTCCCGAACATATAATTCAACCCCCTCCCTCGCCCTCCCCTCAGAAACACATATCTGCTGAAACTGCTAGCTTGTCTCTTCAACGCGTTAACCTTTTGGATTATCCAATGGGCCTTCCTTCCTGATCTGCCATTTTGTTAAGCGAAACTTGATTCTCACCTCCGTGTTTGTGGACAATGCAAATGGGTCGCTGCCTATCTGTCCTTTTCCAAGGCAGAGAAGGCGCCTCCTTCAGATGTTGTGGAGACGTAAATTCGTCACACCTGGAATCATGTCTGTTGCTGGATTCCGACTGTCCACTTATCATGTGAGCAATGTCTGATATTTCTACATCCACCTGTCCAAATCAGGCTCGAATGTTGAGATAGTTTCAGTAGTTTCAGCCTCGACCACTAACCCTACAAGCGAATTCCACGGCCTCATGACTATTTGTTGAGGATTTGTTCAGGGAAGGTCATGCTTAACAAATGTGAGTGAATTCTTTGAGGAAGTGACAAGGAGGATTGATGAGGGTAGTGCAGTGCATGTTCTCTACATGGATTTTAGTAAGGCATTTGACAAGGTCGCACATGGCAGACTGGTCCGAAAGGTAAAAGCTCATGGGACACTGGGAAATGTGGCGAATTGGATCCAAAATTGGCTCAGTCATTGTCAACAAAGAGCAAAAGTCGATGGATGTCTTTGCGAATGGAAATTCTTTTCCAGTTTTATGCCAAAGGGCTCAGTGTTGTTTGTGGGAGATATTAATGATCTGGACTCGAATGTAGGGTCCATGATTCGCAAATTGGAAGACGACAGCAAAATTGGGCGTCTATTTGATAGTGAAGATGATAGCTGCAGACACCGAGAAGATATCAATGGGTTGTTGGATTGGGCAGAAAAGTGGCAAATGGAGTTCAACCCGGCGAAGTGTGAGGTAATGCAATTTGGAGGGCAAACGGTAAAAGGGAATGCACTGTAAACGGGGTGAGATTGAGAGGGGTGGAGGAAGTGAGAGACCTTTGAGTGCATGTGCACAGGTCCCTGAAGGTGGCAGTCCAGGTCGTTAAAGTTTTGAAGCAGGCATACGGAACGCTCTCCGTTATTAGCCGAGGTATGGAATACAAAATCAGCGATGTAATGATGGAACTGTATAAAACGCTGGTAATTCCACAGCTGGAATTTTGGACGCAGTATTGTGCACCACATTACAGAAAGGACATAATTGCTCTGGAGAGAGTGCATGGAAGATTTACAAGAATGTTGCCAGGGCTTGAAAATTGCAGCTCCGAGGAGAGATTGAATAGGCAGGGGTTGTTTTCCTTGGAGCAGAGGAGGCCGAGGAGAGACTTGATTGGGGTGTACAAAATTATGAGGGGCCGAGATAGAGGAGACAGGAAGTACCTGTTTGCCCTAGTGGAGAGTTCGAGAACTGGAGGACAGAGATCTCAGCTGATTGGCGGAAGGATTGGAGGGGACATGTGGAAAAACTTTTTTACACAGAGGGTGGGGGTTTCCCTTTTACCCACTGTGTACTGTACATGTACAGGAGCTGACACCGAGACACACACCGGCCGTACAGTACAAGACAGGAGTGAATCGTTCCATTTTACCCACTGTGTACTGTTCATGTACAAGAGCTGACACTGAGACACACATGGGCCGTACAGTATGAGACGGGTGTAAGTCATTCCTTTTAGTCGTTGTCTATTTTACCTGTATGGTGCTGATAAGAACATAAGAAATAGAAGCATGAGTAGGCCATTCGGCCCATCGAGCCTGCTCTACCATTCCATCAGCGGCCTCAACTCCACTTTCCCGCCCGATCCCCATATCCCTTGATTCCCCGATGGTCCAAAAATCTATCGATCTCAGCTTTGAACATACTCAATGACTGAGCATCCACAGCCCTCTGTTGTAGAGAATTCCAAAGATTCAAATCCATCTGAGTGAAGAAATTCCTCCTCAACTCAGTCCTGAATATCTGACCCCTTATCCCGATACTATGCCCCCGAGTTCTCGACTGTCCAGCCAGGGGAAACACCCCCTCAGCATCTAACCTGTCAAGCCCCCTCAGAATCTTAAATGTTACAATGAGACCAACTCTCATTCGTCTAAACTCCAGAGTGTCTTGGCCCATTCTACTCGATCTCTCCTCATAGGACAACACTGTCAACCCAGGAATTAATCCAGTTGACCTTCATTGCATCGCCTCTAAGGCAATTATGTCCTTCCTTAGATAAGGAGATCAAAACTGTACATAGTACTCCAGGTGAGGTCTCACCAAACCCCTGTACAATTGTCGTAACACATTCTTACTCTTGTACTCCAACCCCCTTTCAATAAAGACCAACATATCACTTGCTTTCCTAATTAACTGCTGCACTTGCATTTTAAAGCAGAAGGAGCAGGATCAGTGACCGAGAGCAGAGCGGGTATATAACGGATCGGGAGGAGTGACCGAGAGCAGAGCGGGGATATAAAGGTGAGGGACCAGTGGCCGAGAGCAGAGCGAGGAAATAAAGGAGAGGGAAAAGTGACCGAGAGCAGGGCGGTGATATAACGGAGAGGGACCAGGAACCGAGAGCAGGGAAGGGAAAAAAGGAGAGAGAGAGGAATGACCGAGAGCAAGGCGGGAATGTGAAGGAAAGGGAGGAGTGTCCAATACCAGGGCGGAGATATAAAGGAGCGGGACCAGTGACCGAGAGCAGAGCGCGGATATAAAAGAGAGTGAACAGTGACCGAGAGCAGAGCGGGGATATAAAGGAGAGGGACCAGTGACCGAGACCAGGGCGGGGATATGAATTACTGCTCCCTCTCCTTTATATCCCCACCTTTCTCTCGGTCTCTGGTCCCTCTGCTTTGTACACCTGCTCTGCTCTCTTTCACTGGTCCCTGTCCTTGATATCCCCGCCCTGCTCTCGGTCACTCCTCCCTTTCCTTTATGTTCCCGACTGTTCTCGGTCACTGGTCCCTTTATTTTATATCCCCGCTCTGATTTCGGTCACTCCTCCCTTTGCTTTATATCCCCGCCCTGCTCTCGGGCACTCCTCCACCTCCTTTATATCCCCGCCCTTCTCTCGGTCACTGGTCCCTCTCCTTTATGAACGAGCTCCGCTCTCGGTCACTGGTCATTCTCATTTGTATTGAAGAATTGCATTCCAGCACAATCTGTAACCTCATGGCCCGGTATATTCCTCACTCTACCATTGCCAAAAAGCCAGGGGATCAACCCTGGTTCAATGAGGATTGTAGATGAACATGCCAGGAGCAGCACCAGTTGTACCTAAAAATGAGGTGCCAAACTGGTGAAGCAACAACTCAGGACGACATGCATGCTAAACAGTGGAAGCAACAAGCTATAGACAGAGCTAAGCGATTCCACCAACGGATCAGATCAAATCTCTGCAGTCCTGCCACATCCAGTCGTGAATGGTGGTGGACAATTAAACAACTGAAGGGAGGAGGAGGCTTTGTGAACATCCCCATCGTGAATGATGGCGGAGTCCAGCATGTGAGTGCAATAGAAAAAACTGAAGTGCTTGCAACCATCTTCAGCCAGAAGTGCCGAGTGGATGATCCATCTCGGCCTCCTCCCAATATTCCCGCCATCACAGAAGCCAATCTTCAGCCAATTCGATTCACTCCATGTGATATCAAGAAACGGCTGAGTGCGCTGGATTCAGCCAAGGCGATGGGCTCCGACAACATCCCGGCTGGAGTGCTGAAGTCTTGTGCTCCAGATCTAGCCGCGCCTCAAGCCAATCTGTTCCAGTACAGCTACAACACTGGCATGTAACTGACAATGTGGAAAATTGCCCAGGTATGTCCTGGCCACAAAAAGCAAGACAAATCCAATCCAGCCAATTACTGCCCCTTCAGACTACTCTCAATCATCAGCAAAGTAACGGAAGGTATCGTCGACAGTGCTATCAAGCGGCACTTACTCACCAATAACCTGCTTACCGATGCTCAGTTTGGTTTCCACCAGGACCAGAAGGCTCCACACCTCATTACAGCCTTGATCCAAACATGGACAAAAGAGCTGAATTCCAGAGGTGAGGTGAGAGTGACTGACGTTGACATCAAGGCAGCATTTGACCGAGTGTGGCACCAAGGAGCCCGAGAAAAATTGAAGTCAATGGGAATCAGGAGAAAACTCTCCAGTGGCTGGAGTCACACCTCGCACAAAGGAAGATGTTCGCGGAGGCCAATCATCTCAGCCCCAGGACAGTGTTGCAGGAGTTCCTCAGTGCAGTGTCCTCGGCCCAAACATCTACAACTGCTTCATCAATGACTTTCCCTCCATCATAAGGTCAGGAATGTGGATGTTCACTGCTGATTGCACGGTTTATAGTTCCATTCGCAACCCCTCAGATAATGAAATTGTCCGTGCCCGCATGTCAGTGTACAGATTAGCGCATCACTGTAATAAATATGCATCCAGCAGGCAATACGCAAGTGTGGACAGGAGGAGTGAATGTGTGAAGTGACTAACATGTGTTCAGTCAATATATTCAGTTGCATGTTACGGAACAGAAGTGGGCCTTAAATGAATTTAAAAGTGTGTAAATTGCAGAGATCACATCCTGACGATGAAATAAGTGGCTGTGAGTGTCCAAAGTGTGAATTGGCCATGAAATTAAAGTGGAGATTGCTGAAAAGCGTCTTTTTTATCGTGAGATGCATGCAGAAAATGCTGGAAACAGGCTTGTGGCCGTCTTTCTCAATCACTATTTCAAATCTTATTATGTTATGATCACGACTGCCTCGATGTTCCCTAAACTTACTTCTATCTGCTCCGTTTCAATTCCCGCGATTAGATCCAGTAGTGAGAGGATATGTGAGAACTGAGAGGATATACTTGAACTGAGAGAAAATACGAGAACTGAGAGGATACACTCGAACTGAGAGGAAATACTGGAACGAAGAGGATATACGAGATCCGGGAGGATATACTAGAACTGAGAGGATATACTCATTGCAGTGCATGTGTGAAAACGCACAAAGCGTGATACACAAGTTTGGAGAGCTGCAGTCGCAAATAGCCACATGGGAATTCGATGTTGTCGCAGTGACGGAGACCTGGCTCAAAAAGAGCAGGATTGGGTGCTGAATATTCCTGGATACAAGGTGTTCAGGAAAGATAGTGAAGGAAAGAATGGAGGGATGTGGCATTATTGATTAAGGAGAATATTGCAGTTCTGGAGAGAGAGGATGTCCTGGAGGGGTCAAAGAGTGAATTTATTTGATTAAGAAATAAAAGAGTTGCCATTACACTACTGGGTGTATTCTATAGGCCACCAACCAGTGGGAAGGAGATAGAGGAGCAAATTTTGCAGGGAAATCATGGGCCAAGTGGAGCTTGCGTCAGTGGGGGAGCATTTCGTGAGCAGCCACCATGTATCATAACGTTCAAAGTCGCTATGGAAATTGACATGGATCACTCTAAATTAAAAATACTCAATTGAAGGAGGGCAAATTTCAATGGGATGAGAACAGATCTGGCCCGGGTAAAATGTCCAAGATGGTGGCCGCGCCGGCCGCCATTTTGTCCAAGATGGTGGCCGCGTTGGCCGCCATTTTGTCCAAGATGGTGGCCGTGTTGGCCGCCATTTTGTCCAAGATGGTGGCCGCGCTCGCCGCCATTTTGTCCAAGGTGGACTCAGCGCTCTCCGCCGTTTTGTGCATGCTGTCCCCGTGCCATAACACATAGAAATATATAAATACATTATAAATATATAGATAATATATATTATAAATACAAGTTGTTGTTGTGGTGGTGGTTTTTGTGCTGGTGGCCCAAACACAAAGGCCGCCGCTCTGGCATCACTCTGGCATGCCCGGCTGCACTCTGGACTCACTCTGGGCTGACTGGCTACACTCTGGGATGTCTAGTTTCTCTCTGCCATCACTCTGGGGTCACTGGAACATTCTGGGGTCACTGCGTGCCATGACACACAGAAATATATAAATACACAACAAACATTATTTCCTTTCTCACTTACCCTCTGAACTTTCTATATTCTACCTGGTTCTCACTTGTGTTATCAACCTGACATCTATCATACGTCCCTTTCTTCCGTTTCATCTTACTCAGTGTCTCTTTTGTCATCCAGGGAGCTCTGGCTTTAGTTGCCCTAACTTTCTCCCTCTGACTGCAACGATCGAAATAGCTGGGGACAGAGCACAGTGAGAGAGCATTTGACTGCAGCTGGAGAAACCTCTGGTTGAAATTCAGGTGTCGTTTGGCTGCTGCTTGTAGTTCCGCATCCTGTGGTAAGGATGTGTTCACTGAAGCTTCGTGACAAGCCTTTCCATGTTAGGTTCTGCATCGCATCTGTGCACAATAGTGTGACTCACGCCATTCATGAGACATTCCTGATTACCGTAGTTCTTTTTCGACCAGATTAACTGATGAACATTGTATTCACGTTGGACCGATCAATGATGAAAACTGCCACTTAATGAACCTTGTTTTTAATATGAAGCTCATCAGATGTGGGGGTGCAGCTCAGTGGTGGAGCACTTGACTGCAGATCAAGAGATCTTTGGTTTAAATCCAGACGCCCCCTCTCGTTTTTGAATTCTTACCTTTATATTTACATCATTCCGAGGATGTGGGCATCGCTGGCAAGGCCAGCATTTATTGCCCATCCCGAATTAGCTCATGAACATTTGGTGATGAGACACTTTCTTGAACCGCTTCAGTCCGTGTAGTGAAGGTTCTCCCACAGTGCTGTTGGGTCGGGAGTTCCAGGATTTTGACCCAGCGAGGATGAAGGAACAGCGATATATTTCCAAGTCGGGATGGTGTGTGACTTGGATGGGAGCGTGCAGGTTATGTTGTTCCGAAGTGCCTGCTGCCCTTGTTGTTCTCGGTGGTAGAGGTTGCGGTTTTGAGAGGAGCTTTCAAAGAAGCCTTGGAATATAAAATTGTGACAGGGCTCGACAGGGTGGATGTAGGGAGGATGTTTGCCTTGGCTGGGGGATCCATAAGGAAAGGTCACAGTCTCAGAATACGGGGAAGGAAGTTTAGGACTTAGATGAGGAGACATTTCTTCATTCAGAGGGTGGTAAATATGTGGAATTCTCTACCACAGAAGGCTGTGGAGGCCAAGTCACTGAATATATTTAAGAAGGAGCGAGGTTGATTTCTGGATACAAAAGGGATCACGGGGTATGGGGAAAGGCTGGGAATATGATATTGGGATAGAGAATCCGCCATGATCATATTGAATGGCAGTGCATGCTCGAAGGGCCGAACGGCCTCCTTCTGCTCCTATTCTTGATGTTTCTATGTTTCTTTGTTTCAAGTTGCTGCAGTGCATCCTGTGGATGGTACACACTGCAGACACGGTGCGCCGGTGGAGGAGGGAGTGAATGTTTAATGCAGTGGATGGGGTGCCAATCAAGCGGGCTGTTTTGCCCTGGATGGAGACGAGCTTCTTGAGTGCTGTTGGAGCTGCACTTATCCAGTTGAGAGTATCAGTCACACTCCTGACTTGTGCCTTGTCGGTGGTGGAAAGGCTTTGTGGGGTCAGGAAATGAGTTGGTCGCGGCAGTATACCCAGCCTCTGACCTGCTCTTGTAGAATCAAAGCATTATAGAAAGGTTTCAGCAAGGAAGGATCCCATTTGGTCCATCCTGCCCAAGTCGGCTCTGTGCAAGAGCAGTCCAGTTAGCCCAAACCCCGCCACCCCCCGCCCCCGCCCCACGCTTCTCCCTGTCGCCCTGAAAATTTCTTGTTTGCAAATAGTAATCCAGTTCTCTTTTTAAGGCCATGATTGAATCTGCCTCCACCACCCCCTCGGGCAGTGCATTCCAGATCCGAAACACTTGCTGCGTTAAAATAGTTTTTCCTCATGTCACCTCTGGTTCTTTTGCTAATCACCTTAAATCTGTGTCCTCTGCTTCTTGACCCTTCCGCCAATGGGAAAAGTTTCTCTCTATCTACTCTGAATAGACCCTTCATGATTTGGAACACATCTATCCAATCTCCTCTCAACCTTCTATGTTCCAAGGAGAACAACCCCAGTTTCTTCAGTCTCTCCACGAAACTGAATTCCCTCATCCCTGGAATCATTCTATTAAATCTCTTCTGCACCCTCTCTAAGGTCTTCACATATTTCCGAAAGTGCGGTGCCCAGAACTGGACACAATACTCCAGTTATCGCCAAACCAAGTTTATGATTAAAGTTCATCATGACTTCCTTGCTTTTGTACTCTGTGCCTCTACTTATAAAGCCCGGGATCCCGTATGCTTTTTTAACCACTTTCTCAACCTGCCCTGCCACCTTCAACGATTAGTCACATATACTCCCAGTTCTCTCTGTTCCTGTACCCCCTTTTAGAGTTGAGCCCTCTATTTTATATTGATACTCCTCGTTCTTCCCAACGAAATGTGTCATTCACGTTTTTCTGCCTTAAATTTCATCTGCCAAGGGTCCGCCCGTGCCTCCAAACTGTCTGTAGCCTCTTGAAGTCTATCACTAGCCGCTAGACAGCATTGTCGACGACACCTTCCATCACTTTGCTGATGATTGAGAGCAGGCTGATGGGGCGGTAATTGGCCGGATTGGATTGGAACTGCTTTTTATGGACGGACATAACTCGGTAATTTTCCCCATTGTCGGGTAGATACCGGTGTTGTAGCTGTGCAGGAACAGTTTGGCCAGAGGCGCGGCGAATTTTGGACCACAAGTCGTCAGTACGACAGCTGGAATGTAAGTGGATGGGTGGGTTCGAATCACCTCCCCCTTACACAGTTCTGGATGACGGGAATTACAGTGAACACAATTGACTCACGGACAATTTTTTCAGACTCAACAGTACAGTGTTTATTCAGGTTAACAGACACCGCCATCTTCAATACATTAAAAAAAACGGTGGAGCAAGACAATACAGTACACTACATCACTACCCAGAGTAGAGTATACGCTATATCCAAAACCACAGAATCTTCCCACCAAACCCCTATGGCTTGGTTGGGAACACACAACACTCCCTCACACAATCCCGGTGGTCTTAAGGATGTGGACGTGGATAATGCTCAACCTGATTGTCGCTTGACTTGATCACTGCTTCCCCTTGTAGAAAACGAGTCTCCTGGTTCTGTACCGCCGGGCAGTATTCAAGTCTCAGTTTGAGGTTCGTCCATACAGTTGAAGAGCGAGGCTCTCCTTCTCGTTGTGATTTCTTCTCTCCGTCCCAGGCAGAGTGCTCGGTTCTTGTTGTGAAGGTGAGGACCAGCGAAGATGAGAGCAGGCAGGAAGCAAGAGAGCGAAAAGTCCCAATATTGCCTCCTCTTATACCCCACAAAGTTCCAAACTTCTTCGTGAATGAGAGGAGATCTCATTGAAAAATAGAAGATTCTGAGGTGTCTTGACAGTGTAAATGCTGAGAGGATGTTTCCCCTGTCTGGAGAGTCCAGAACTAGGCGGCATAGTCTCAGGATAAGGGGTCGGCCATTCAAGACTGAGGTGAGGAGGAATTTCTTCTCTCAGAGGGTTGCGAATCTTTGGAATTCTCTACCGCAGAGGGCTGTGGATACTGAGTCCTTGAATGTATTCAAAGCTGAGATCGATAGATTTTTGGACTATCGGGGAATCAAAGGATATGAGGATCGGGAGGGAAAGTGGAGTTGAGCCCGCTGATGGAATGATAGCGCAGGCTCGAGGGACCGAATGGCCGACTCCTGCTTCCATTTCTTATGTTCTTTTCAGCAACATACAGGTGCAATAGACAACGAGTAAAAGGGAACGATTCTCTCCTCCTGGCTTGTACTGTACGGCCCGTGTATTTCTCGGTGTCAGCTCCTGTACATGTACAGTACATAGCGGGTAAAAGGTAACGCACCACCCTCTGGGTAAATAAAGTTTATCATCATGTTCCCTCTAATCCTTTCACCAATCAGCTAAAACGATGTCCTCGAGTTCTTGCACTCTCCTCTGGGGCAAACAGGTACTTCCTCTCTCATCTATCTAGGTCCTTCATAACTTTGTACACATCAATCAAGTCTCCCCTCAGCCTCCACTGCTGCAAGGAAAACAACCCCAGCCTATCCAATCTCTCGTCGTAGCTGCAATTTTCAAGCCACCGCAACGTTCTTGCAAATCTTCTCTGCACTCTCTCCGGAGCAATTATGTCCTTCCTGTAATGTGGAGACCAGAACTGCGTACAATATTCCAGGTGTGGCCTTACCAGCGTTTTATACAGTGACATCATTGCATCCCTGCTTTTGTATTCGATGCATCGGCTGATAATGGCAAGTGTTCCTGATGCCTTCTTCACAACCTAATCTACCTCTACTGCCACCTTCAGGGACCAGTGCATATGCACTCCAATGTCTCTCACTTCCTCGACTCCTCTCAATGGAACCCCGTTTGCTGCGTATTCCCTTTTACTGTTTGCCCTCCATAAGTGCATTACCTGACACTTCTCCCGGTTGAACTCCATTTGCCACTTTTCCACCCACTCCAACAACCCATTGATATCTTCTTGTAGTCTTCAGCTTTCCTCTTCACTCTCAATAACACGCCCAATTTTTGTGTCGTTTGCAAATTTTCAATCATGCCCCCTACATTCAGTCAAATCATCAATATATACCCTGAACAGCAAGGGGCCCAACACTGAGCCCTGTGGCGCACAACTGGAAACGAATTTCCATTCACAGAGACACCCATCGACTTTTAGCCTTTGTTTACTGCGACTGATCCAATTTTGGATCCAATTCGCCACATTTCCCAGTATCCCATGGGCTTTTACCTTTCTGACCATTCTGCCATGTGGAACTTTGTCAAATGCGTTAATAAAAATCCATGTAATTAACATCCACTGCACTACCCTCATCAATCCTCCTTGTTACTTCCTCAAAGAATCAATCAGATTTGGAAGGCATGACCTTCTGTCAACAAGTCGTGAACAAATAGTCGTGAGGCCGTGGAATTCACTTGTAGGATTAGTGGTCGAGGCAGAATCTATCTCAACATTCTCGCCTGACTTGGACAGGTGGATGAAGAAACATCAGACATTGCTCCCATGATAAGTGGACAGTCGGAATCCAGCAACAGACATGATTCCAGGTGTGATGAATTTACATCTCCAGAACACCTCAAGGAGGCGCTCTCTCCTGCCTTGGAAAAGGGCAGATCGGCAGCGACCGAATTGCATTGTCCACAACCACGGAGGTGAGAATCAAATTTATTGAACCATACATTATTCGAATTAAATTTCACTTTACAAGTCAGAAGTTAGTAAATTGGAAGCAAAATGGCAGATGAGGCAGGAAGACCCATTGGATAATCCACAGTGTTAACACGTTGAAAAGACTAGCGAGCAGTTTCAGCAGATATGTGTTTCTGACGGGAGGAGGAGGGAGGGGGTTGAGGGATATGTTCGAGAAACCAGTGTCGGGTTTAGATCGGTCAAAAGCAGCAGATAAATTTGCATAATTGATTTGTTTCGGTGCAAAATTGTCGCCATATATTTGTTCCAATCCAAATCCGCCTGGTTTACATTATCGGCCCAGTTAACATTGCCCCAAGTATCATTCATCTCACACAGCATGACGTCTGATATGGGGACCAGATGGCAGCTCCCATTGGAGATTCCGTGCACATGTCATCTGGACAACCTCTGCTAGGTTCCGATGGATGGAATTACGTTTTCGTCCAGTGCGGTTACTTAACGGATTTGAATAAATTAATAATGAGGGACACGGGACTCGTAATAAGATTCCTCAATTGCTCTCGGAACTTACTCTGGGACACTGCATAAATAAACGTGTTTGTGCATGAACTCAAATTCCTAAGCATGTAGCCGGTCTGCTCCATGATAGTGAAAGGGGCATTGTAACTTGATTCTGTCAGTTGAGCTTCTGTCAACTGTGCAAGTATGAAAAAGACGAACGTTACTGACCATAAGATCATGAAACTAGCAGATATGGTCAGCAGTAAAACGATGGACTTCCTTCGGTTTTCCACCTCTGGATCATTGTGATCCTCACTGTTATTATTTCCACGGAGTCCCCTCCTCACTCGATTGGCCTGCACAATGTGCCTGATGGTTTGAGCATTGAACAGTAAAATCAAGAGAAATGGGATAAATGGGGTAAGAATAATTTCAAACCACGTGAATGCTATCCATATGGTTAAGGTATAGAAGCTTGGTTTTACATGGCAGGACCATGGAACATCGTTAATTATCTGCCGAGGTTCGAATACAAAGTTGATTGGAGCGTTTTCCATAATACTTAAGGAACACACAACTGTTATAACGATAGCCGCAGTTCTTTCTGTGCAATATTTTTTGCGGAAATTTTGGTGACAGATGGCCACGAATCGGTCAAAGGTGAAAGCGACAGTTAACCAGACAGACCAATCGATGGACATGAAAAGCAGGGCGATATTGATGCTGCAAATAGGAGTGTAGTTCAGGAAAGAAAATGGGAAATAACAGTCCTTAATTTCATACAAGACCACTCCAAATATCAGGACCAGCAGATCAGCCACCGCCATGCCCAACAGGTAACGGGTAATGCATTTGGAGAGGCCACAGTTTCCGCGGGAGAGAACCACAACCGTCATCAAATTAGCTGTAAATAACAGAAAGGGCAATTACGAACCGAAAATGTATTGATTATTTTTGGTCACTCGAAGCTCTCTCTCTCCCTCTCCATCCAAGCTTACGAGTTCTGAATAGATAAATAGCTTTTTGTTTATGGATTCATAGAAAGGTTACGGAAAGGAGGGAGTCAATTCGGCCCATCGAGTCCGCGGTGGCAGTATGCAGGATCAATCCAGCCAGTCCCATTCACGCCCCCGCAACCTGCCTTCGCCGCCCGATCCCTGTAGCGGTGCAATGTTTTTCCCTTCAAGTATTTCTCCAATTCCCCTTTTGAAAGTTAGTATTGAATCTGTTTCTTTCAGGCAGTGAATTCCAGATTATCACAACTCGCTGCATAAAAGATTGATTCCTCATGTCCCCTCTGGTTGTTTTGCCAATTATCTTAAATCTCTGTCCTCTGGTTGCCGAACCTCCTTCCACTTGAAACACCTTCTCCTTATTTGCTCTATCAAAACCCTTCATGATTTTGTGGTGCCCAGAATTGAACAAAATACTCCAGATAAGTTCTAAACCAGCATTTTATAACGCTTCAGCATATCTTCCTTGCTTTTTTACTCTATTGCCTCTATTAATAAAGACCAGGATTCCATATGCTGCAAATGAAACCCATCAAAGTCGACAGGTGATGTTATCACACCGACGGCAGCAGCAGTGCAACAGATAAAGACTGTTAAAAATTAATAAGACCTGATTAGAACAGGCTTACCGGGAACACCTATCACTGCAAGGATCGGGTAGTAAATGTTTTCTACCTCTATGATTACTGGCAGTCCCATTTTCGGAGAGAAGTGACTTTGTTTGTTGACGTTATAGACTGGTAGTTCTTCTGTTTTCAATACAGTCTTATTTATACCAGTGGGAAACCTCAAGTGAGGCACGAGCATCAGTTACAGTCCAGTTAACAAACAAATTAAGCCAAGCTGCGTTGACTCCTACTGCCCACGGTGGAGGACGTTGTGCATTGATATTTCCTCTTTGAAAGAATAAGCCGTCCAGAATAATATTTCCAGAAAGAAATATTTCCTATTATAACACAATGAGACAGAGAATGGAGGAGTCCAACTCGTGCATGAGTGAAATTGTGAATCAGGGACAGGAGGGTATCTCTGGACAACCTAGCAGAGCTTGTCCAGTTGACGTGTCACAGGGACGTGAGGGCATCTCTGAGATAGTGTCACGGGCAAGTGCGGGAATGTCTGCGATGGAGAAAATTACAGCCTCCGTTGAGCTTCAAGCACGGCTCACAAATGAGTCCATTCAGGCCCTGACAATGGCCGGCCAGACGCAGGGTGAACAACAGTCTGTGGCCTTAAAGAGGCAGGCAGATAGTCTCGCACTGGCCTGAAAAGGCTTTACACATGTCCTCCAAACTGATGTTAAGCAGAGTGTTAGGAGTGGCCTGGGCCTGAGCCAGGTGAGGGATGATGTCGAAAGGGGACATGGAAGTGGGGACGCCACTCAAAGCGCTCCCACATCTCACCCATTGCCCCCACCTCTCAAACAATACCTGCACTGCTGCCTCCTCTCCGGGTGGCCGAGTCTGCCCCTGCACAGGTGCAGTTGAGCAGTTTTGGAGGGGCCCTCACGGGGACCGAAATCCAGAGGGCGTAGGCCCAAAGCATCTGAACGGTCAAGGCATGAACAAGAGCAACCTGACGCGACCTCTGCTGCAGCCACAGGGGAGGCACCACGTAGGAGTAGTCGGAAGTGAAAGGCGAAGGTTTTTTTAGCAAAAAGGGGATGCACAAGGGTGTTTGACGTTTGGTCATGTTTTATATTTGTATTTGCTTTTTATTAGACTCACATTAAATATTATTATTGTCACCAATACTGCTAACTCTTGGCCATGCTTGACTGGTTTGTGTAATTAGGCCCTTTCATGAGGTTCACCATGAACGCCCACACTTGATGCCAACCATTGGGTCACTCTGCAGTGGGTCTATGTGTAGTTGCAGGACTGTTTTGTGCGGGAGCGGGTGGGGAGATTCTGGGCTGGTGCGGGAGCTGCTCTATCCAAGTGTTGAGGACTGGACTCTCCACACTGGCACGATATTAGGAGGGAGGCGGGTTGCCAGCGGGGGGTCGACTGGGCGCGTGGGTAACCCGCCCAGTGAAATCGGTTGGTCCCCCACGTGATTGTAAGTAAATTGAAGCCACAAACTTGGATTCCGGGTTTCACGCTGGAAAGCTGTGCAGCGGGCGGACTGCGCACCCGCACCATCGGCTGTGAGCTGGAGGAGCCCTTTTTAAGTGGGCAATTCTCCACTGACTGATGCGGCAGAAAGGAGCCAAAATTACAGCATGGAGCAGCCCACGAGCGAAGGTTGCTCCCAGGTTTAATGATGCCTCACTCCTGGTCTTACTGGATGGGGTGAGGAGGAGGAGGAGGAGGGAGATATTCCACCCGGCGGACGGGAAGAAGTGGCCTCCCTCTGCCACCACGAAGGCCCGGCTCGAGGTGGCCGAGGAGGTCACCAGCACCACCAGCATAACACGGACCAGCATACAGAGCAGGAAGTGAGTACACTTACTCATTCCCCTACAATATTTCTGCCACTTCACCGACCCTACCCCACATCTCCTTCTGCTCTGCCTACACTACTCGATCACATCACTCCTCACACCCACTCAAAGCTCAACCTTATCTTACCTGCACTTACTCACCTCGCCAGTACTCATCCCACCACTACCACTCAACCCAATCCTCATACAATCTCATGGCGGTCTCACACTCACCCTCTCATGCATCTCTTTCATGGTCAGCCTCACCCCACCTGCCACTACCTATGTTGCAGCCACAGGGCATTCATCACATATGTTTAGTAGGAAGCGGAAGGCAAACGTGTCGTGAGCATAAAGGTGATGTACAAGGGTGTTTGAGGGTTTGTCATGGTTTTAACTTATATTTGACCTTTGATCAACTCATATTACATATTATATTGTCACCACTACTGGCACGTCTTGGCCATTCTTGAGTGGCTTGTGTAATAATGCCCTTTCATGAGGTTCTCCATGAACAACCTTGATGTCACCGACTTTGTCACCCGACAGTGGGTGCATGTGTAGCTGCATGACTACATTGTGAAGGTGCCTTTTGCGCAGCACGGTGTTGTGTAGCTCCACGTGGTGGAGGTGGACGGCGTGCCTGGCAAGGCTGGTGATGTTGCTCGTCCTCCAATGGAGTGATTAATGCAGCTATAGAACCCACACATCCCACCCTGATCCTGACGGTGTGAGTGTGAGGGGGTCCGCAAAGTAGGTAAATGTGTTTGGACAGCAGGGTTTAGGGTATGATGTAATCATTTTGAGTGTGGAGACAACGGTGTGGCAGTCAAAACATTGTCTGAGGTGACAGAGTGCCCTGCTGCAATGAATGAGGTATTCCCCCCAACTGTCAAGGAATCCTTTGCATCCCCCAATGGCTGCTGACTGAAACACGTCTGCAACAACAGGGAGCCGAGGAGAGTCCAAAATCACATCCCTGCTAAAATCTCTTCCCAATGGGGTCTGTCAACGACCTCAAGTACCTCCCGAACTATCTGAACTGTAATCCCGCCGGCTTGAATTGCCGGCGGGAATCGTGCATGCGGGGGCTGCGCGCGCACCAAATCGCGTCATTGGGGAACCCGGAAGAGGGCGGGTACGAGCCGTGCTCTGGACTCGCTCCGGGATTCCCCAATTTTATTAACCCCCCCGACATGAATGCACCCGCTCGGTCATCCGAAAATTGACCCCATTATATTCGCCTGTTGTCCCCTGGCACAACAGAGAGGGGGATGTTTGAGGAGGCCCCATCCACATCTGCCATCCACATTGAGGAGGAGGAAGAGGAGCAGGAGCAACCCGTGGGCAGAACAGCGGCTCACCTCGCTCATCGAGAGGCCAGGGAGTCACTGATATGTGAACTGTTCTCCTAACATCAGACAGTGTGAAGAGTCCAGTCCTCACCACCTGGATAGAGCAGCGCCCACATCAGCACCCCACCATCCCTCCCTGCACAAAACAGTCCTGCAACTACATATAGACCCACTGTCGAGTGACTCAATTGGAGGCATCAAGTGTGGGCGTTCATGGTGAACCTCATGAAAGGGCTTTATTACACAAGCCAGTCTAGCATGGCCAAGACGTGCCAGTAGTGGTGACAATCATAATATTTAATGTGAGTTTAACGAAAAGCAAATATAAATTAAAAAAACATGACATACGGTCAAACACCCTTCTGCATCCCCTTTTTGCTGAGGAAACCTTCGCCTTACACTTCCGACGATTCCTACGTGATGCCTCCCCTGTGGCTGCTGCAGAGGTTGTGTCAGGTTGCTCTTGTTCATGCCCTGACCGATTAGATGCTTTGGGCCTCCGCCCTCTGGGTGTCAGTGCCCGTGAGTGTCCCTTCAAAGACTGCTCCAACTGCACCTGTGCAGTGGCAGACTCGGCTACCTGGAGTGGAGAGGGGAGCAATGGGTGAGACGTGGGAGCGCTTTGAGTGGCGTCCCCAATTCCATGTCCCCTTTCACCATCATCCCTCCCCTGGGCCAGGCCCACACCACTCCAACTACTCTGCTGGACAAAAGTTTGGAGGACATGTTTGAAGCCTTGTCAGGCCGGTGCCAGAGTATCTGCCTGCCTCTTTCAGGCGGCAGACTGTTGTTCACCCTGAGTCTCAAAGGCCATTGTCAGGGCCTGAATGGACTGATTTGTGATCCGTGCCTGAAGCTCAATGGAGGCTAGCCTTCTCTCCATTGCAGACATTCCCGCAATTGCACACGACATTATCTCAGAGATGCTCTCACGTCCCTGTGACACAATCTCAGAGATTCCCTCCAGTATATATTTTTTTATTTCGTTCATGGGATGTGGGCATCGCTAGCGAGGCCAGCATTTATTGTCCATCCCTAATTGCCCTTGGGAAGGTGGTGGTGAGCCGCCTTCGTGAACCGCTGCAGTCCATGTGGTGAAGGTTCTCCCACAGTGCTGTTACGAACGGAGTTCCAGGATTTTGACCCAGCGACGATGAAGGAACAGCGATATATTTCCAAGTCGGGATGGTGTGTGACTTGAAGGGGAAAGTGCAGGTGGTGTTCATCCCCCTGTAGCTGCTGCCCTTGTCCTTCGAGGTGGTAGAGGTCCCGGGGTTGAGAGGTGCTGTCGAAGAAGCCTTGGCGAGTTGGTGCAGTGCATCCTGCAGCCACTGTGCGCTGGTGGTGTAGGGAATGAATGTTTAAGGTGGTGGAGTGGTGCCAAACAAGCGGGCTGCATTGTCCTGGATGGTGTCGAGCTTCTTGAGTGTTGGAGCTGCACTCAACCAGTCAAGTGGAGATTATTCCATCACACTCCTGACTTGTGCCTTGTAAATGGTGGAAAGGCTTTGTGGAGTCAGGAGGTGAGTCACTCACCGCAGAATTTCCAGCCTCTGACCTGTTCTTGTAGTCACAGTATCGATGTGGCTGTTCGAATTAAGTGTCTAGTCAGTAGTGACCCCAGGATGTTGATGGTGCGTGACTGGGCGATGGTAATGCGGTTGAATGTCAAGGGGAGGTGGTTTGACTCACTCTTGTTGGAAATGGTCATTGCCTGGAACTTGTTTGGCGCGAATGTCACTTGCCACTTATCAGCCCAAGCCTGGATGTTGTCCAGGTATTGCTGCATTTGGGCTCGGACTGTTTCATTATTTGAGGGGTTGCGAATGGAACTGAACACCGTGCAATCATCAGCGAACATCCGCATTTCTGACCTTATGATGGAGGGAAGGTCATTGATGAAGCAGCTGAAGATGCTTGGGCCTAGGACACTACCCAAAGGAACTCCTGCATCAATGCCCTGCGGCTGAGATGATTGGCCTCCAAAAACCACTACCATCTTCCTTTCTGATAGGTGTGACTCCAGCCACTGGAGAGTTTTCCCCCTGATTCCCATTGACGTCAATTTTACTCGGGCTCCTTGATGCCACACTCAGTCAAATGCCACCTTTCCAGTCATGCAGGAGATGGACTCCTCCATCCTCTGCGCTATTGTGTTATAATATGAAATACTTTGTCTGGAAATAATATTCTAGACCCCTTACTCTTTCAACGAAGAAATACCACTGTAAAACGAACAACACCCTGGGCAGATAGAGTCAACGCAGCATGGCTAAATTTGTTTGTTAAATGGACTGTAACTAATGCTCGTGCCCCACTTGAGGTTTCACTCTGGTATAAATAAGACTGTTTTGAAATCAGAAGAACTACCAGTCTATAACGGCAACAAACAAAGTCACTTCTCTCCGAAAATGGGAGCGCCAGTAATCGTAGAGGTAGAAAAAATATACTACCCTATCCTTGCAGTGATTGGAGTTCCCGGTAAGCCTGTTCTAATCAAGTTTCATTAATTTTTAACAGTGTGTAACTGTATCACTGCTGCTGCCGTCGGTGTGATAACATCACCTGTCTACTTGGACGGGTTTCTTTCGCAGCCTATGGGATCCTGGTCTTTATTAATAGAGGCACGGAGAACAAATTCAAGGAATTCATGCTAAAGCTTCATAAAACGTTGGTTTAGACCTCAGCTATAGTGTTGTGATCAATTCTGGGCACCACACTTTAGGAAGGATGTCTATGCCTTAGGGAAGGTCCAGAGGAGATTTACCAGAATGGTACCAGGGATGACGGACTTCCATCATGTGGAGAGTCTGAAGAAGCTCGGATTGTTCTCCTTAGAGCAGAGAATGTTAGGGGAGATTTAACAGAGGTGTTCAAAATCATGAAGGGTTTTGATCGAGTAAAGAAGGAGAAAGTGTTTCCTGTGTCAGGAGGGTCGGTAACCAAAGGACACAGATGTAAGATAATTGGCAAAAGAACCAGAGGCGACATGAGGAAACATGTTTTTATGCAGCGAGTTGTGATGATCTGGAATTCACTGCCTGAAAGGGCGGTGGGAGCAGGTTCAATAATAACTTTCAAAATGGGGAATTGGAGAAATACTTGAAGGGAAAAAATTTGCAGGGCTACGTGGATCGGGCGGAGAGGGCGTGTTGCGGGGTGGAAATGGGACTGGCTGGATTGCTCCTGCACAGAACCAGAGCGGACTCGATGGGCTGAATGGCCTCCCTCCGTGCTGTAACCTTTCTGTGATTCTGTAAACATAAAGGGATTTAACTTTTCAGAATTCCGAAGCTTCGAGAGAGAGATAGATTCGAGTGACGAAAAAGTAATCAATACATTCGCAGTTAGTAATTGCCCTTTTTATTATTTGCAGCTAATTTGATGACGATTGTGGTTCTCTCCCGCGGAAACTGCGGCCTCTCCAAATGCATTACGCGTTACCTGTTGGGCATGGCGGTGGCTGATCTACTTGTCCTGATATTTGAAGTGGTCTTGTATGAAATTAAGGACTCTTATTTCCCATTTTCATTCCTGAACTACACTCCTATTTGCAGCCTCAATGTCGCCCTGCAATTCATGTCCATCGATTGGTCTGTCTGGTTAACTGTCGCTTTCACATTTGACCGATTCGTGGCCATCTGTCACCAAACATTCCGCCAAAAATATTGCACAGAAAGAACTGCGGCTGTGGTTATAGCAGTTGTGTGTTCCTTAAGTATTATAGAAAACGCTCCAATCAACTTTGTATTTGAACCTCGGGAGATAATTAACGATGTTCCATGGTCCTGCTATGTAATACCAAGCTTCTATACCTTAACCTTTTGGATAGCATTCACGTGGTTTGAAATTATTCTTACCCCATTCATCCCGTTTGTCTTGATTTTACTGTTCAATGCTCAAACCATTAGGCACATTGTGCAGGCCAATAGAGTGAGGAGGGGGCTCCGTCCAAAAACTAAACGTGAGAATCACAATGATCCAGAGGTGGAGAGCCGACGGAAGTCCATCGTTTTACTGCTGACCATATCTGCTAGTTTCATGCTCTTATGGGCGGTAATATTCATCTTTTTCATGTTGGTATATTTTACAGAGGCTCAAATTTCCGAAACAAGTTACAATGCCCCTTTCACTATCATGGAGCAGACCGGCTACATGCTTAGGTCTTTGAGTTCATGCACAAACACGTTTATTTATGCAGTGTCCCAGAGTAAGTTCAGAGAGCAATTGAAGAATCTTATTACGAGTCCCGTGACACTCATTATAAATTTATTCAAATCAGTTAACTAACCTCACTGGACTAAAACGTAATTCCAACCATCGGAACCGAGAAGAGGTTGTCCAGTTGACATGTACGGACAGGATTCTCCAATGGGAGCTTCCATCTTTTCCTCATCTCAGATATCATACTGTCTGAGATCAAAGGTTCTTGGGGTAATATTAACTTGGCCGATAATGTAAGCCAAGCGGTCTCGGATTGGAGCAAACACTTGGCTACTATTTAGGACCGAAACAAATCAATTATGCAAATTTATCTGCTGCTTTTGACAGATCTAAACCCGACACTGATTTCCCGAACATCTCCCTCATTCCCCTCCCTCCTCCTTCCGTCAGAAACACATATCTGCTGAAACTGCTAGCTTGTCTCTTCAACGTGTTAACCTTTTGGATTATCCAATGGGTCTTCATGCCTGATCTGCCATTTCGCTTCCAATTTGCTAATTTCCGATTTGTAAAGTGAAATTTAATATGAATAATTTCAGTTCAATAAACTTGATTCTCTCATCCGTGTTTGTGGACAATGCAAATAGGTCGCTGCCTGTCTGTCCTTTTCCAAGGCAGAGAAGGCGCCTCCTTCAGGTGTTCTGGAGACGTAAATTCGTCACACCTGGAATCATGTCTGTTGCTGGATTAAGACTGTCGACTTATCATGGGAGCAATGTCTGATATTTCTACATCCACCTGTTCACCCTCCATGTGAGTTCCACCGTCTCACGACAATTTGTTCAGGATTTGTTTAGGGAAGGTCATGCCTTACAAATCTGATTGAATTATTTGAGGAAGTGACAAGGAGGATTGATGAGCGGAGTGCAGTAGATGTTATCTACATGGATTTTAGGAAAGGCATTTGACAAGTTCGCACATGGCAGACTGGTCAGAAAGATAAAAGCTCATGGGACACTGGGAAATGTGACGAATTGGAACCAAAATTGGTTCAGTCACAGTCAACAAAGAGTAAAAGTCGATGGATGTCTTTGCGAATGGAAATTCGTTTCCAGTGTTGTGCCACAGTGCTCAGTGTTCGGGCCCTTGCTGTTTGTGGTATATATTAATGATCTGAACTTGAATGTAGAGGGCATGATTGGCAAATTTGCAGACTACACAAAAATTGGGCGTGTAGTTGATCGTGAAGAGGATAGTTGCAGACTCCAATAAGATATCAATGGGTTGTTGGATTGGGCGGAAGAGTGGCAAATAGAGTTCAACCCGGAAAAGTGTGACGTAATGCACTTAGGGAGGGCAAACAGTAAAACGGAATACGCAGTAAACGGGGTTATATTGAGAGGGGTCGAGGAAGTGAGAGACCTTGGAGTACATACGCACAGGTCCATGAAGGTGGCAGTACAGGTAGATAAGGCTTTGAAGCAGGCATACGGAACCCTCTCCGTTATTAGCTGAGGTATAGAATACAAAATCAGGATGTAATGATGGAACTGTATAAAACGCTGGTAAGGCCACAGCTGGAGTATTGTGCGCAGTTCTGGTCACCACATTACAGAAAGGACATAATTGCTCTGGAGAGAGTGCAGAGAAGATTTACAAGAATGTTGCCATAGCTTCAAAATTGCAGCTACCAGGAGAGATTGGATAGGCAGAAGTTGTTTTCCTTGGAGCAGAGGAGGCTGAGGGGAGACTTGATTGATGTGTACAAACTTATGAGGGGCCCAGATAGTGTCGACATGAAGTACCCGTTTGCCCTAGTGGAGAGTTCGAGAACTAGAGGATAGAGATTTAATCTGATTGGCGGAAGGATAAGAGGGGACATGTGGAAAAACTTCGTTACGCAGAGGGTAGTGGGTTCTCTTTTACCCACTGTGTACTGTACATCTGCAGGGGCTGAAACCGAGACACACACGGGCCGTACATTACAAGACAGGAGTGAATCGTTCCATTTTACCCACTGTGTACTGTTCATGTACAGGAGCTGACACTGAGACACACATGGGCCGTACAGTATGAGACGGGTGGAAGTCATTCCCTTTTACTCGTTGTCTATTGTACCTGTTTGGTGCTGATAAGAACATAAGAAAAAGAAGCAGGAGTAGCCCATTCGGCCCATCCAGTCTGCTCTCCCATTCCATCAGCGGCCTCAGCTCCACTTTCCCGCCCGATCCCCATATCCCGTGATTCCCCGATTGTCCAAAAATCTATCGATCTCAGCTTTGAATATACTCAACAACTGAGCATCCACAGCCCTCTGGGGTACAGAATTCCAAAGATTCACATCCCTCTGAGTGAAGAATTTCCTCCTCATCTCAGTCTTGAATGTCTGACCCATTATTCTGAGACTATGCCTCCCCAGCTCCAGAATCACCAGCCAGGGGAAACACCCTCTCAGCATCGATCCTTTCAAGCCCCCTCAGAATCTTATATGTTACAGTGAGATCATCTCTCATTTTTCTAAACTCCAGAGAGTACAGGCTCATTCTACCCAATTTCTCTTCATCGGACAACTCTGTGATTCCAGGAATTAATCTAGTGAACCTTCATTGCACCGCCTCTGAGGCAAGTTTATCCTTCCTTACATAAGGAGACCAAAACTGTAAACAGTACTCAAGGTGAGGTCTCACCAAAGCCCTGTGCAATTGTAGTAAGACTTCCTTGCTCTTGTACTCCAACCCCCTTTGAATAAAGACCAACATATCATTTGCTTTGCTTATTACCTGCTGCACATGCATTTTAAAGCAGAAGGAGCAGGACCAGTGACCGAGAGCAGAGCGGGTATATAACGGATAGGGAGGAGTGACAGAGAGCAGAGCGGGGATATAAAGGAAAGGGAACAGTAACCGATCGCAGGACGGGGATATAAAAGAGAGTGACCAGTGACCGAGAGCAGGGCGGGGATATAAAGGAGAGGGACCAGGAATCGAAAGCAGTGCAGGGATATAAAGGAGAGGGGCCAGAGACCGAGAGCAGAGCGGTGATATAACGGAGAGGGTCCAGTGACCGAGAGCAGAGCGGGGGTATAACAGAGAGGGTCCAGTGACCGAGAGCAGAGCGGGGATATAAAGGAGAGGGAGGAGTGACCGAGAGCAGCGCGTGGGCCTAAAATTAAGTGTCCAGTGACCGATAGCAGGGCGGGGATATAAAAGGGAGTGAACAGTGACGGATAGCAGGAAGGTGCAATAACGGAGAGGGTCCAGTGACCGAAAGCAGGGCGGGGATATGAATTACTGGTCCTTCTCCTTTAAATCCCCGCACTGCTCTCGGTCACTGCTCCCTCTCCTTTATAAACCAGCTCTGCTCTCGGTCACTCCTCCCTCTACTTTATATCCCCGCTCTGCTCTCGGTAACTGGTCCCTCTCATTTGTATTGTCGATTTGTATTCCAGCACAATCTGTAACCTCATGGCCCGATATATTACTCACTCTACCATTACCAAAAAGCCAGGGGATCAACCCTGGTTCAATGAGGATTGTAGAAGAGCATGCCAGGAGCAGCACCAGGCGTACCTAAAAATGAGGTGCCAACCTGGTGAAGCAACAACTCAGGACTACATGCATGCTAAACAGTGGAAGCAACATGCTATAGACAGAGCTAAGCGATTCCACCAACCGATCAGATCAAAGCTCTGCAGTCCTGCCACATCCAGTCGTGAATGGTGGTGGACAATTAAACAACTGAAGGGAGGAGGAGGATCTGTAAACATCCCCATCCTGAATGATGGCGGAGTCCAGCATGTGAGTGCAGAAGACAAGGCTGAAGCGTTTACAACCATCTTCAGCCAGAAGTGCCGAGTGGATGATCCATCTCGGCCTCCTCCCAATATCCCCGCCATCACAGAAGCCAGTCTTCAGCCAATTCGATTCACTCCACGTGATATCAAGAAACGGCTGAGTGTACTGGATACGGGAAAGTCCATGGGCCTCGACAACATCCCGGCTGTAGTGCTGAAGTCTTGTGCTCCACAACTAGCTGTGCCTCGAGCCAAGCTGTTCCAGTACAGCTACAACACTGGCATCTACCCGACAATGTGGAAAATTGCCCAGGTATGTCCTGTCCACAAAAAGCAGGACAAATCCAAACCGGCCAATTACCACCCCATCAGTCTACTCTCAATCAGCAGCAAAGTGTTGGAAGTTGTCATCTACAGTGCTATCAAGCGGCACTTACTCACCAATAACCTGCTCACCGATGCTCAGTTTGGGTTCCGCCAGGACCACTCGGCTCCAGACCTCATTACAGCCTTGGTCCAAACATGGACAAAAGAGCTGAATTCCAGAGGTGAGGTGAGAGTGACTGCCCTTGACACCAAGGCAGCATTTGACCGAGTGTGGCACCAAGGAGCCCTCGTAAAATTGAAGTCAATGGGAATCAGGGGGAAAAATCTCCAGTGGGTGGACTCATACCTAGCACAAAGGAAGATGGTAGTGGTTGTTGGAGGCCAATCATCTCAGCCCCAGGAAATTGCTGCAGATGTTCCTCAGGGCAGTGTCCTAGGCCCAACCATCTTCAGCTGCTTCATCAATGACCTTCCCTCCATCATAAGGTCAGAAATGGGGATGTTCGCTGATGATTGCACAGTGTTCAGTTCCATTCGCAACCCCTCAAATAATGAAACTATCCGAGCCCGTATGCAGCAAGATCTGGACAACATCCACGCTTGGGCTCATAAGTGGCAAATAACATTCGCGCCAGATAAGTGCCAGTCAATGACCATCTCCAACAAGAGAGAGTCTGACGTCCTCCCCTTGACATTCAACGGCATTACCATCGCCGAATCCCCCACCGTCAACATCCTAGGGGTCACCATTAACCAGAAAATTATCTGGACCAGCCACATAAATCCTGTGGCTACGAGAGCAGGTCAGAGGCTGCGTCTTCTGCTGCGAGTGACTCACCTCCTGACTCGCCAAAGCCTTTCCACCATCTGCAAGGCACAAGTTTGGAGTGTGATGGAATACTCTCCACTTGCCTGGATGAGTGCAGCTCCAACAACACTCAAGAAGCTGGACATCATCCAAGATAAAGCAGCCCGCTTGATTGGCACCCCATCCACCACACTAAACATTCACTCCCTTCACCACCGGCGCACTGTGGCTGCAGTGTGCACCATCCACAGGATGCACTGCAGCAACTTGCCAAGGCTTCTTCGACAGCACCTCCCAAACCCACGACCTCTACCACCTAGAAGGACAAGAGCAGCAGGCGCATGGGAACAACACCACCTGCACGTTCCCCTCCAAGTCACACACCATCCCGACTTGGAAATATATCGCCGTTCCTTCATTGTCGCTGGGTCAAAATCCTGGAACTCCCTTCCTAACAGCACTGTGGGAGAACCTTCACCACATGGACTGCAGCGGTTCAAGAAGGCGGCTCACCACCACCTTCTCAAGGGGCAATTAGGGATGGGCAATAAATGCCGGCCTCTCCAGCGACGCCCACATCCCATGAACAAGTATATAAAAAAGGACTGGACACATGAATTGGGCACACGGACTGAACACACAGACTGGTCACTCGAACTGGACAGATGGACTGGATACACGGACAGGACACAAAGACTGGTCACTCGGACTGAGCACATGGACCAGACACATGGACTGGACACTCGGTCTGGACAGGTGGACTGGACACATGGATTGGATACTCCCACTGGACACATGGAGTGGACACATGGACTGGATACTCAGGCTTGTCACTCTGACTGGACAATCGGACTGGGCACTCACACAAGACACATGAGCTGGATATTCAGACTGGACACTCAGACTGGCCACTCGGACTGGACACTCAGACTGCTCAGTTGGACTGGGTACTCGGACTTGGCACTCGGACTGGATTTTGGACTGGTCACTTGGACTCGTGAACTGGACACTTGGTCTATTAACTCAGAATGATCGCTCGGACTGGCCACATGGAATGGACACTCAGACTGGTCACTCGGGCCGGACACTCGGACAGTGCACTCGGACAGGACACATTGACTGGGCACTTGGACTGGTCACACAGCCTGGTCACTCATACCCGACACTCGGTATGGACACTCAGACTAGACACTCAGAATTGTCACTTGGACAGGACACATGGCCTGGACACTCGGACTTGGCACTCGGACTGGACATACAAACTGCTGACACGGACTGAACACTCGGACTGGGCACATGAACTGGACACTCGGACTAGACCTCGGGCTGGACACCCGAACAGGTCACTCAGACTGGTCACTCGGACTGGACAGTCAGACTGGGCACTCGGACAGGAAACATGGACCGACACTTTGATTGGACACTCAGACTGGTCACTTGGACTGGACACACAGATTGGACACTTAAACTGGCCACTCGGACTGGACACTCGGAATGGACACTCAGACTGGACACTCGGGATGGACACTCCGGATGGACAGTCAGACTGGGCACTCGGACAGGAAACATGGACCGACACTTTGGACACTCAGACTGGTCACTTGGACTGGGCACACAGATTGGACACTTAAACTGGCCACTCGGACTGGACACTCGGAATGGACACTCAGACTGGACACTCGGGATGGACACTCGGGATGGACACTCAGACTGGCCACTCGGACTGGACACTCAGACTGGACACACAGACTGGTCACACAGACTGGTCACTCATACCGGACACTCGGTCTCGACACTCAGACTGGAAACTCGGACTGGACACTCAGACTGGCCAGTCGGACTGGACAATCAGGCTGGTCACTCGGACTGGACGCTCAGACTGGTCACTCATCTGGGCACTCGGATTGGGCACTCGGGCTGGACACTCAGGCTGGTCACTCAGACCGGACAATCGGACTGGGCACTCGGACAGGACACATGGACTGCATATTCAGACAGGGCACACAGACTGATCATTGGACTGGTCACTCGGACAGGATACTTATACATGACACACAGACTGGTCACTCGGACTGGACAATCGCACTGGCCATTCAGACTGGACACTCGGACTGGGCACTTGGACTGGATACACAAAACGGTAACTCGGTCTGAACACATGCATTAGGCACACAGACTGAACATACAGACTGGTCACTCGAACTGGACAGATGGACTGGTCACATGGACAGGACACAAAGACTGTTCACTCGTACTTAGGACACGGACTGGACACTTAACGTGTACACTCGGACTGGACCCATTTGCTAGACATTCGGACTGGAAATATGGACTGGTCACTCAGACTGTACACATGAACTGGACACATGGCCTGGACACTCGGACAGTATACACAGACTGGTCGTTTAGACTGGACACATGGATTGGTTGTTCGGGCTGGACACTCAGACTGGACACATGCACTGGACACTCAGACTGGTCACTCGGTCTGGACTCTCGGACTTGGCAATCGGACTGGACATTTAGACAGGGCACACAGACTGATCACTCGGACTGGTCAGTCGGACAGGATACTTAGACACGACACTCAGACTGGTCACTCGGTCTGGACTCTCGGACTTGGCAATCGGACTGGACATTTAGACAGGGCACACAGATTGATCACTCGGACTGGTCAGTCGGACAGGATACTTAGACACGACACACAGACTGGTCGCTCAGACTGAACACTCGCACTGGCCACTCGGACTGGACACTCGGGCTGCGCACTCGGACTGGACACACACTGGTCACTTGAACTGGACAGATGGACTGGACACACGGGCAGGACACAAAGACTGTTCACTCGGACTGAGCACATTGACTAGACACATGGACTGGACACTCGGACAGGACACACAGACTGGTCATGCGGACTGGTCAATCGGAGTAGCCACTCGAACTGGACACACAGACTGGTCACTGCATCTGGACACTTGGATTGGGCACTAAGACTGGACACACATACTGGTCACTCGCAATGGACACATGGATTGGTCACACTGACTGAACACACAGACTAAACCGATGGACTGGACACATGGACTGGACACTCAGACTGGACACTCGGACTGAACACTCAGACTGGTCACTCAGACTGGGCACTAAGATTGGGCACTCGGACTGGAGACACAGCCTTGTCATTCAGACTGGACATAAGGACTGGACATTTGGACAGGACACACACACTGGTCATTCGGACTGGACACATTGATTGGATACTCGGACTGGACACTCAGATGAGACAGATGGACTGGATACTCGGACTGGACACATGGACTGGACACTCGGACTGGACAATCGGATTGGACGCATGGACTGGATACTCGGACTGGACACATGGACTGGACACTCGGACTGGACAATCGGACTGGACACATGGACTGGACACATGGACTGGACACTCGGTTCAACGCTCGGATTGGGCACTCACACTGGACACTCAGACTGGTCACTCAAACTGGACACTCAGATTGTGCACGCGGACAGGACACAAGGAATCAACACTCAGACTGGTCACTTGGTCTGACCAATCGGACTGGGCACTCGGACTGGACACTCAGACTGGGCAAATGGACTGAACACTCGGTCTGGACACTGGGACTGGACACATGTAGTGGACACTTGATGTGTGCTCTCCGCCTGGACACTTGGACTGGACACATTGACTGGACAGTCGGACAGGACACTCAGACTGAACACTCGGACTGGACATTCTGACTGGTCACTCGGACTGAACACTCGGACAGGACACACATACTGGTCACTCAGACTGGACACTCGGACTGGGCACTTGGACTGGACACATCGACTGGTCACTCAGACCGGACACTCGGACTGGGCACGCGGACTGGACACACAGTGTGATCACTTGGACTGCACACATGGATTGGGCACTTGGACTGGACAAACCGACTGGTCACTCGAACTGGACAGATGCACTGGACACTCGGACAAGACACAAAGACTGTTTGCTCGGACTGGCGACTCGGACTGGTGACTCAGACCGGTCACATGGACTGGACACAGTGGCTGGACTCTCGATCTGGATGCTCGGACTGGACACATGGACAGGACACTCGAACTGGGGATTCGGACCGGACACATGGACTGGACACTTGAAGTCTATACTCAGACTAGACCCATTTGCTAGACTCTCGGACCAGACACATGGACTGAACACTCGGACTGGACACTCGGTCTGCGCACTCGGACTGGACACATGGACTGGACACTCAGACTGATCACTTGGTCTGGACACTCGGACTGGACACTCAGACTGGCCACTCGGACTGGACACTCAGACTGGTCACTTGGACTGGACACTCAGACTTGCACTCGGACTGGACACTATGTGGACACTCGGATTGGACACTCGGTATGGTCACACAGACTGGTCACTCATACCGGACACTCGGTCTGGACACTCAGAATCGAAACTCAGGGTGGTCACTTGGACTGGACATTCGGGCTGGTAACAGAGACTGGACTCTCCGACTGAGCACTAGGACAGGGCACATGGACTGGACACTCAGACAGGACACTCAGACTGGTCACTCGGACTGGAGACTCAGAATGGGCACTCAGACTGGACACTCGGACTGGGCACTCGGACTGGACACTCGGACTGGACACTCGGACTGGGCACTCGGACTGGACACATAGAGCTCTCACTTGGACTGGAAGCATGGATTGGGCACTTGGACTGGACACACAGACTGTTCAATCGAAATGAACAGATGGACTGGACAAACGGACAGGACACAAAGATTGGTCTCTCGGACTGAGCATATGGACTGCACACTCAGACTGGACACTCGGACTGGACACTCGGACAGGACACACAGACTGGTCACTCAGACTGGACACTTGAGACTGGGCACTCGAACTGGAGACACAGACTGGTCAAGCTGACTGGACGCATGGATTGGGCATTCGGTCTGGTCACACAGACTGGTCATTCAGACTGGGCATATGGACTGGACAGTCAGAGAGGACACTCACACTATTCATTCGGAAAGGGCACATCGATTGGACACTCGGACTAGACAATCGGATAGGACGCTCAGACTGGACACTCGCACTGGACATTCAGACTGGTCATTCGGACTGGACACTCAGACTGTGCACGTGGACAGGACAAATGTACTGGACCCTCAGGCTGGTCACTTGGTCTGGACACTCGGACTGGGCACACGGACTGGACACTCGGACTGGACAAATGGACTGGACACTCGGTCTGGACACTCGGACTGGACACCCGGACAGGACAAATGGACTGTACACTCGGACTGGGCACTCGGACTTGACAAATGGACTGGACGTTCGGTCCGGACACTCGGACTGGACACTCGGTTTGGACACTCGGACTGGAAACATGGACTGGACACATGGACTGGACAATCGGACTGTACACTCAGACTGGACACTCGGACTGGATACTCAGCCTGGACACACGTTCTGGACATTCGGACTGGACACATGGACTGGACACTCGGACTGGACACTCGGATAGGACGCTTGCACTGGAACCTCGCACTAGGCACTCAGACTGGTCACTCGGACTGGACACTCATACTGTGCACGCGGACATTGTACATGGACTGGACCCCCAGACTGGTCACTTGGTCTGGACACTCGGACTGGGCAAAACGGACTGGACACTCGGACTGGACATATGGACCGGACACTCCGTCTGGACACTCGGACTGGACACATGTAATGGATACTTGACGTGTACTCTCCACCTGGACACGTGGACTGGACACGTCGACCGGACACTAGGACTGGCGACATAGACTGGGCACATTGACTGCACAGTCGGACAGGACACTCAGACTGATCAGTCGGACTGGCACTCAGACAGGGCGCTCCAACTGGGCACTCAGACTGGTCACTCGGACTGGCCACACAAGCTGGCCACTCAGACAGGACAGACAGATGATCACTAGGACTGGGACTCAGACAGGACACTCGGACTGGACACACAGACTGGTCACTCGGACTGGATTCTCGGACTGGACACTCAGGCAGGACGCACACAATGGTCACTCCGACTGGACACATGGATTGGGAACTTGAACTGGACACCCAGGCTGCTCACTCGAACTGGACCGATGGACTGGACCCTTGGACAGGACACAAAGGCAGGTCATCCCGAATGGACAGTTAGACTGGACATATGGACTGGACACTCGGACTGGACACATGAACTGGACACGGTCTGGAGACACAGGCTGGCCACTCACATTGGACACACAGACCGATCATTCGGACTGGTCACTCAGACAGGACAGTCAGAATGGACACGTGGGCTGGTCACTCGGACGGGACAAATTGACTGGACGCTCAGACTGTGCACTCGGACTGGACACTCAGACTGGTCACTCGGACTGGACACGTGGATTGGGCACATGAACTGGACACCCAGTCTGCTCACTCGAACTGGACCGATGGACTGGACGCTAGGACAGGACACAAAGGCAGGTCACTCGGACTGGACACTCGGACTAGACATATTCTCAAGGGCAATTAGGGATGGGCAATAAATGCCGGCCTCGCCAGCGACGCCAACATCCCATGAACGAATAAAAAAAATATGGGCTGGGCACTCAGACTGGACGCTTGTTCTGGGCGCTCGGACTGGACATCGGTCCAGACACTCAGACTGGACAATCAGATTGGACACATGGTCTGCACACTCGGACTGGACACTTGGACTGGGCAGTCGGACTGGACACTTGGACTGGACACTCGGACTGGACACTCAGACTGGACAAATGGACTGGACGCTTCGTCTGGATACTCCGACTGCTCACATGTACTGGACACTTCACGTGTACTCTCCGCCTGGACACATGAACTGGACACTAGGACTGGGCACATGGACTGGAGACATTGACTGGACAGTCGGACAGTACACTCAGACTGATCACTCGGACTGGCACTCGGACTGGACACTCGGACTGGACACTCGGTCTGGACACTCGGTCTGGAGACAGGAACTGGACATTTCAAGTGTACACTCAGACTGGACCCATTTGCTGGACACTCGGACTTGAAACATGGGCTGGACACTCTGACTGGACACATGGACTGGACACGTGGAATAGACACTCGGACTGGTCATTCAGAACGGACTCACAGACTGGTGACTCGGACTGGGCACTCGGACAGGACACTCGGACAGGAAACACAGACTGGTCACTCAGAATGGACAGTAAGACTGGGCACTCGAACTGGAGACACAGACTGGTCAAGCTGACTGGACATATGGACTGGACACTCGGAAAGGACACACACACTATTCATTCCGATAGGGCACATGGATTGGACACTCGGACTGGAAACTCGGATAGGACGCTCAGACTGTACACTCGGACTGGACATTCAGACTGTGCACGTGGGCAGGACACATGGACTAGACCCTCAGGCTGGTCACTTGGTCTGGACACTCGGACTGGGCATTCGGACTGGACACTCGGACTGGACAAATGGACTGGACAGTCGGTCTGGACATTCGCACTGGACACTCGGACAGGACAAATGGACTGGACACTCGGACTGGACATTCGGACTTGAAACATAGGCTGGACACTCTGCCTGGACACATGGACTGGACACATGGAATCGACACTCGGACTGGTCATTCAGACAGGACTCACAGACTGGACACTCGGACTGGGCACATGGACTGGACACATGGACTGGACAAACGGACTGTACACTCAGACTGGACACTCGGTCTGGACTCTCGGACTGGACACATGGACTGGACATTCGGACTGGACACACGGATAGGACGCTCAGACTGGACACTCGCACTGGACATTCAGACAGGTCAGTCGGACTGGACACTCAGACTGTGCACCTGGACAGGACACATGGACTGGAACCTCAGGCTGGTCACTTGGTCTGGACACTCGGACTGGGCACTCGGAGTGGACACTCGGACTGGACAAATGGACTGGACACATGGACTGGACAATCGGACTGTACACTCAGACTGGACATTAGGAGAGGACACTCGGACTGGACACTCAGCCTGGACACTCGGACTGGACACATGGACTGGACACATGGACAGGACACATGGACTGGACACTCAGCCTGGACACTCGGACTGGACACATGGACTGGACACATGGACAGGACACATCGACTGCACACTCAGCCTGGACACTCAGACATGACACATGGACTGGGCAGTCGGACTGGGAAATAGGACCAGACACATTGACTTGACACTCGGACTGGACACTCGCATAGGACGCTTGCACTGGACACTCGCACTAGACACTCAGACCGGCCACTCGGACTGGACACTCATATTGTGCAGGCGGACATTGCACAAGGACTGGACACCCAGACTGGTCACTTGGTCTGGACACTCGGACTGGACACTCGGTCTGGAGACAGGGACTGGACTTTTGAAGTGTACACTCAGACTGGACCCATTTGCTGGACACTCGGACTTGAAACATGGGCTTGAAACTCTGACTGGACACATGGACTGGACACATGGAATAGACACTCGGACTGGTCATTCAGAAAGGACTCAGACTGGACACTAAGACTGGACACATAGACTGGGCACATTGACTGCACAGTCGGACAGGACAATCAGACTGATCAGTCGGACTGGCACTGAGACAGGGCACTCGAACTGGGCACTCAGACTAGTCAATCGGACAGGCCACACAAGCTGGCCACTCAGACAGGACAGACAGATGATCACTAGGACTGGCACTCAGACAGGACACTCGGGCTGGACACGCAGACTGGTCACTCCGACTGGATTCTCGGACTGGACACTCAGGCAGGACGCACACAATGGTCACTCCGACTGGACACATGGATTGGGAACATGAACTGGACACCCAGGCTGCTCACTCGAACTGGACCGATGGACTGGACACATGGACAGGACACAAAGGAAGGTCACCGCGAATGGACACTCGGACTGGACATATGGACTGGACACTCGGACTGGACACATGAACTGGACACGGTCTGGAGATACAGACTGGCCACTCACATTGGACACACAGATTGATCATTCGGACTGGTCACTCAGACAGGACACTCAGAATGGACACGTGGACTGGTCACTCGGACTGGGCAAATTGACTGGACGCTCAGACTGTGCACTCGGACTGGACACTCAGACTGGTCACTCGGACTGGACACGTGGATTGGGCACATGAACTGGACACCCAGTCTGCTCACTCGAACTGGACCGATGGACTGGACGCTAGGACAGGACACAAAGGCAGGTCACTCGGACTGGACACTCGGACTGGACATATTCTCAAGGGCAATTAGGGATGGGCAATAAATGCCGGCCTCGCCAGCGACGCCCACATCCCATGAACGAAGAAAAAAAATATGGGCTGGGCACTCGGACATGACACTTGTTCTGGGCGCTCAGACTGGACAATCAGATTGGACATATGGTCTGCACACTCGGACTTGACACTTGGACTGGGCACTCGGACTGGACACTTGGACTGGACACTCGGACTGGACAAATGGACTGGACGCTCGGTCTGGATACTCGGACTGCTCACATGTACTGGACACTTCACGTGTACTCTCCGCCTGGACACATGAACTGGACACTAGGACTGGGCACATGGACTGGACACATTGACTGGACAGTCGGACATTACACTCAGATTGATCACTCGGACTGGCACTCAGACTGGACACTCGGACTGGACAATCGGACTGCACTCTCGGTCTGGAGACAGGGACTGGACATTTCAAGTGTACACTCAGACTGGAGCCATTTGCTGGACACTCGGACTTGAAACATGGGCTGGATACTCTGACTGGACACATGGACTGGACACATGGAATAGGCACTCGGACTGGTCATTCAGAAAGCACTCACAGACTGGTGACTCGGACTGGGCACTCGGACAGGACACTCGGACAGGAAACACAGACTGGTCACTCAGACTGAACACTAACACTGGTCAAGCTGACTGGACATATGGACTGGACACTCGGAAAGGACACACACACTATTCATTCCGACAGGGCACATGGATTGGACACTCGGACTGGACACTCGGATCGGACGCTCAGACTGGACAATCGGACTGGACACTTAGAATGTGCACGTGGACAGGACACATGGACTAGACCCTCAGGCTGGTCACTTGGTCTAGACATTCGGACTGGCATTCGGACTGGACACTCGGACTGGACAAATGGACTCGACACTCGGTCTGGACATTCGCACTTGACACTCGGACTGGACAAATGGACTGGACCCTCAGGCTGGTCACTCGGACTGAAAACATGGGCTGGACACTCTGACTGGACACATGGACTGTACACATGGAATAGACACTCGGACTGGTCATTTAGAAAGGACTCACAGACTGGAAACTCGGACTGGGCATATTAACTGGACACTCGGACTGGACACATGAACTGGACATGGTCTGGAGACACAGACTGGCCACTCACATTGGACACACAGACTGATCATTCGGACTGGTCACTCAGACAGGACACTCAGAATGGACACGTGGACTGGTCACTCGGACGGGACAAATTGACTGGACGCTCAGACTGTGCACTCGGACTGGACACTCAGACTGGTCACTCGGACTGGACACGTGGATTTGGCACATGAACTGGACACCCAGTCTGCTCACTCGAACTGGACCGATGGACTGGACGCTAGGACAGGACACAAAGGCAGGTCACTCGGACTGGACACTCGGACTAGACATATTCTCGAGGGCAAATAGGGATGGGCAATAAATGCCGGCCTCGCCAGCGACGCCCACATCCCATGAACGAATAAAAAAAATATGGGCTGGGCACTCGGACATGACACTCGTTCTGGGCGCTCGGACAGGACATCGGTCTAGACACTCAGACTGGACAATCAGATTGGACACATGGTCTGCACACTCGGACTGGATACTTGGACTGGGCAGTCGGACTGGACACTTGGACTGGACACTTGGACTGGACACTCGGACTGGACAAATGGACTGGACGCTCGGTCTGGATACTCGGACTGCTCACATGTACTGGACACTTCACGTGTACTCTCCGCCTGGACACATGAACTGGACACTAGGACTGGGCACATGGACTGGACACATTGACTGGACAGTCGGACAGTACACTCAGATTGATCACTCGGACTGGCACTCAGACTGGACACTCGGACTGGAGATTCAGACTGGTCACTCGGACTGGACACTTGGACTGTGAACTCTGACTGGACAGTCGGGCTAGGCACTTGGACAGGACAAATAGACTGGACACTCAGTCTGGACACTCGGCCTGTACACTCGTACTGGATAAATGGACTGGATGCTCGGTCTGGTCACACAGACTGGACACATGGATTGGGCACTCGGACTGGGCACATGTACAGGGCACATGGTCTGGACTCTCGGACTGGACACATGGACTGGACACTCAGTCTGGACATTCGAACTGGACAAATGGACTGGACACTCAGACTGAACACATGGACTGGATACTCGGACTGGACACATGGATTGGGCACTTGGACTGGACACACCGAATGATCACACGAACTGGACACATGGACTGGACACTCGGAATGGGCACTCTGTCTGGACGCTCAGACTGGACTCTCGCAATGGACACCCAGTCTGGTCACTCGGACTGGACACACGGACTGTGCACTCGGACAAGACACATGGACTGCACAATCAGACTGGTCAATTGGTCTGGACACTCAGACTGATCCCTCGGACTGGACACTCGGTCTGGACACTCATACTCGATAGTCGGATTGGACATTCGGACTGGACACTCAGGCTGGTCACACAGAATGGACACATGAACTGGACACTCAGACTGGACACATGGACTTGACACATATACTGGACAAGCAGACTAGTCACTCAGAGTGAACAAGCAGACAGGACACTTGAACTGGGCAGTCGGACTGTGCAGTCAGACCGAACACATGGACTGGACACTTGGACTGGACACTCAAACTTTACACATGTACTGGTCTCTTCAAGTGTACTCTCCACCTGGACCCATTTGTTGTATACTTGGACTGGACACTCGGACTGGACACATGGATTTGGCACTCGGACTGGTCACATGGACAGGACACATGGTCTGGACACTGGGACTGGACACATAGACTGGTCACTCAGTCTGGACACTCAGATTGAACACATGGACTGGGCACTCGGACTGGACACTCGGACTGGACACTCATTCTGGACACTCAGAATGAACACATGGACTGGGCACATGGTCTGGACACTCAGATTGAACACATGGACTGGGCACTCGGACTGGACACTCGGACTGGACACTCATTCTGGACACTCAGAATGAACACATGGACTGGGTACTCGGACTGGACACTCGGACTGGACACAAGGACTGGACACTCGGACTGGACATATGGACTGGGCACTCGGACTGGACACACCGACTTGTCACTCTGAGTGAACACACAGACAGGACACTTGAACTGGGCAGTCGGACAGTGCAGTCGGACTGGACACATGGACTGAACACACGAACTGGACAGTTAGACTGGACATTTGGACTGGGCACGTGGTCTGGACAATCGGACTGGACACTCGGAACTGGGCACTCGGACTGGACACAAGGGCTGCACACTCGGACTGGACACATGGATTGGGAACTTGGACTGGACACACCGACTTGTCACTCTGAGTGAACACACATACAGGACACTTGAACTGGGCAGTCGGACAGTGCAGTCGGACTGGACACATGGACTGAACACACGAACTGGACAGTTAGACTGGACATTTGGACTGGGCACGTGGTCTGGACACTCCGTCTTGACATTAGGACTGGGCATATGGACTGGACACTATGTCTGGACACTCGGACTTGGCATATGGACCAGAAATAGATTGTCCACGTGGACTGGACCTTCCCACTAGAAACATCGACTGGACACATGGTCTGGATACTCGGACTGGACACTCGGACTGGACACATGTAGTGTACACATGGAGAGGACAATCGGACTGGACACTCGGACTGGGCACATGGACAGGTCACATGGACTGGACAATCGGACTGGACATTTAGACTGGATAATTGGACTGGACACATGAACTGGACACTAGGACTGGGCACATGGACTGGACACATTGACTGGACAGTCGGACAGTACACTCAGACTGATCACTCGGACTGGCACTCAGACAGGACACTCGGACTGGAGATTCAGACTGGTCACTCGGACTGGACACTTGGACTGTGAACTCTGACTGGACAGTCGGGCTAGGCACTTGGACAGGACAAATAAACTGGACACTCAGTCTGGACACTCGGCCTGTACACTCGTACTGGATAAATGGACTGGATGCTCGGTCTGGTCACTCGGACTGGACACATGGATTGGGCACTCGGACTGGGCACATGTACAGGGCACATGGTCTGGACTCTCGGACTGGACACATGGACTGGACACTCAGTCTGGACATTCGAACTGGACAAATGGACTGGACACTCAGACTGAACACATGGACTGGATACTCGGACTGGACACATGGATTGGGCACTTGGACTGGACACACCGAATGATCACACGAACTGGACACATGGACTGGACACTCGGAATGGGCACTCTGTCTGGACGCTCAGACTGGACACTCGCAATGGACACCCAGTCTGGTCACTCGGACTGGACACACGGACTGTGCACTCGGACAAGACACATGGACTGCACAATCAGACTGGTCAATTGGTCTGGACACTCAGACTGATCCCTCGGACTGGACACTCGGTCTGGACACTCATACTCGATAGTCGGATTGGACATTCGGACTGGACACTCAGGCTGGTCACACAGACTGGACACATGAAATGGACACTCAGACTGGACACATGGACTTGACACATATACTGGACAAGCAGACTGGTCACTCAGAGTGAACAAACAGACAGGACACTTGAACTGGGCAGTCGGACTGTGCAGTCAGACCGAACACATGGACTGGACACTTGGACTGGACACTCAAACTTTACACATGTACTGGTCTCTTGAAGTGTACTCTCCACCTGGACCCATTTGTTGTATACTTGGACTGGACACTCGGACTGGACACATGGATTTGGCACTCGGACTGGTCACATGGACAGGACACATGGTCTGGACACTGGGACTGGACACATAGACTGGTCACTCAGTCTGGACACTCAGATTGAACACATGGACTGGGCACTCGGACTGGACACTCGGACTGGACACAAGGACTGGACACTCGGACTGGACATATGGACTGGACACTCGGACTGGACACTCATTCTGGACACTCAGAATGAACACATGGACTGGGCACTCGGACTGGACACTCGGACTGGACACAAGGACTGGACACTCGGACTGGACATATGGACTGGGGACTCGGACTGGACAATCGGATTAGACACTCGGAACTGGGCACTCGGACTGGACACAAGGGCTGCACACTCGGACTGGACACATGGATTGGGCACTTGGACTGGACACACCGACTTGTCACTCTGAGTGAACACACAGACAGGACACTTGAACTGGGCAATCGGACAGTGCAGTCGGACTGGACACATGGACTGAACACACGAACTGGACAGTTAGACTGGACATTTGGACTGGGCACGTGGTCTGGACACTCCGTCTTGACATCAGGACTGGGCATATGGACTGGACACTATGTCTGGACACTCGGACTTGGCATATGGACCAGAAATAGATTGTCCAAGTGGGCTGGACCTTCCCACTAGAAACATCGACTGGACACATGGTCTGGATACTCGGACTGGACACTCGGACTGGACACATGTAGTGTACACATGGAGAGGACACTCGGACTGGACACTCGGACTGGGCACATGGACAGGTCACATGGACTGGACAATCGGACTGGACATTTAGACTGGACAATTGGACTGGACACATTAATTGGACACTCGGACTGGACACATGGACTGGGCAAGAAGAGTAAACACACAGACAGGACCCGTGAACTGGGCAGTAGGACTGGGCAGTCGGACCGGGCAGTCAGACCTAACACATGGACTGGACACTTGGACTGGACATTCGGACTGGACACTCGGACTGGACACTCGGACTGGACACAAGGACTGGACACTCAGACTGGACACAAGGACTGGACACTCGGACTGGACACATTGATTGTTCACTTGGTCTGGACACACCGACTGGTCACTCTGAATGAACACACAGACAGGACACTTGAACTGGACACTCGGACAGAGCACTCGGTCTGAACACTGAAACTCGGTGCTCGGATTGGACACTTGGTCTGCACACTCGGACTACACTCAAGCTGGTCACTCGGACTGTACAAACGGACCGGGCACTTGGGCAGGACACATGAACTGGAAACTTGGACGAGTCACTCAGAATGGTCATGTGGATTGGTCACTCAGAACGGACACATGGACTGGACACTCGGCCTGGGCACCCGGACTGGATACTCAGTCTGGACACTCGGACTGGACGCATGTACTGGTCTCCTGAAGTGTACTCACCACCTGGACCCATTTGCTGGACACTAGGACTGGACACTCGGACTGGAGACACGGACCAGAAACATGGACTGGACTCTCGGAATGGTCACATGGACTGGACCATTGAAGTGTACACTTGGACTAGACCCATTTGCTAGACACTCGGACTGGACACATGGACTGAACACACGAACTGGACAGTTGGACTGGACATTTGGACTGGGCACATGGACTGGACACTCCGTCTTGACATTAGGACTGGGCATATGGACTGAACACTATGTCTGGACACTCGGACTTGGCATATGGACCAGAAATAGATTGTCCACGTGGACTGGACATTCCCACTAGAAACATCGACTGGACACATGGTCTGGACACTCGGACTGGACACATGTAGTGTACACATGGAGTGGACACTCAGACTGGACACTCGGACTGGGCACATGGATTGGGCACTCGGACTGGGCACATGGACAGGACAAGAAGAGTAAACACACAGACAGGACCCTTGAACTGGGCAGTCGGACTGGGCAGTCAGACCTAACACATGGACTGGACACTTGGACTGGACATTCGGACTGGACACTCGATCTGCACACTCGGACTGGATAATCAGGCTGGTCACTCGGACTGGACAAATGGATCGGGCACTCGGTCAGGACACATGGACTGGACACTCGGATTTGACTCTCAGAATCGTCACGAGGACTGGACACTCGGCCTGGGATCTCGGACTGGACTCTCGGGTCTGGGCACTCAGAATGTACAATCGGACTGGACAAATGGACTGGACCTCAGTCTGGTGACTCGGACTGGACACGTGGATTGGACACTAGGACTGGACACTCGGACTGGACACATGGACGAGATGCTAGGAATGGACACATTGACTGGACACTCGGACTGGACATTCGGATTGGACACACAGAATGGACACATGGACTGGACACACGGACTGAGGGCACTCGGACTGGGCACTCGGACTGGACACACAGACTGGACACTTGGACTAGACATGAAGAAAGGACACTTGGACTGGGGACACGGACTGGGGCCTCGGACCGGGCACATGGACTGTGCACTCGGACTGGACAAACAGACTGGACACTCGGACCGTACATCCAGACGGACATTTGGAGTGGACACGCAGACTGGACACTCGGACTTGAAACACAGAATGGACACTCGGGGTGGGCAATTAGACTGGACACTCGCACTGGACACTCGGTCTGGACACTAGGACTTGACACTCGGACAGGACACACAGACTGGATTCATGGACTGGACACATGGACTGGACACTGGGACTGGACACTCAGACTGGACACTCGGACTGGACACACAGATTGGACACACGGACTGGACAGTCGGACTGGACACTCGGACTGGACATTCGGACTGGAAACTGGGAAAGGATACAAAGACTGGACACACGGACTGGACACTCAGACTGGACTCATGTACTGGACAGTCGGACTGGACACTCGGACTGGAAATTCGGACTGGACACTCGGACTGGACACATGCACTGGACACATAGACTTGACACTCGGACTTGACACATGGATTGGAGACTCGGACTGGACATTCAGACTGGACACTCGGACTGGGCCTTCGGTCTGGACACTCGGACTGCACACTCGGACTGCACAAATGGACCAGACACTCGGACTGGACACATGGACTGGACACTCGGTCTGGACACATGGACTGGACACTCGGACTGGACACATTGTCGGGATACATGGACTAGACACGAGGTCTGGACACTCGCAATAGAGACAAAGACTGGGGTCGTGGATTGGACACATGGACTGGACACTCGGTCTGGACACATGGACTGGACACTCGGACTGGACACATGGACTGGACACTCGTACTGGACACATGGACTGGACACTCGGACTGGACTCATGTACTGGACAGTCGGACTGGACACTCGGACTGGAAATTCGGACTGGACACTCGGACTGGACACATGCACTGGACACATAGACTTGACACTCGGACTGGACACATGGACTGGACACTCGGACTGGACACATGGACTGGACACTCGGACTGGACACATGGACTGGACACTCGGACTGGACACATGAATTGGACACTCGGACTGGACACATGGACTGGACACTCGGACTGGGCACTCGGACTGGACACATGAATTGGACACTCGGACTGGGCACTCGGACTGGACACATGGACTGGACACTCGGACTGGACACATGGACTGGACACTCGGACTGGACACATGAATTGGACACTCGGACTGGGCACTCGGACTGAACTCATGGATTGGACACTCGGACTGGACACATGGACTGAACACACGAACTGGACAGTTGGACTGGACATTTGGACTGGGCACATGGACTGGACACTCCGTCTTGACATTAGGACTGGGCATTTGGACTGGACACTATGTCTGGACACTCGGACTTGGCATATGGACCAGAAATAGATTGTCCACGTGGACTGGACCTTCCCACTAGAAACATCGACTGGACACATGGCCTGGACACTCGGACTGGACACATGTAGTGTACACATGGAGTGGACACTCAGACTGGACACTCGGACTGGGCACATGGATTGGGCACTCGGACTGGGCACATGGACAGGACAAGAAGAGTAAACACACAGACAGGACCCTTGAACTGGGCAGTCGGACTGGGCAGTCAGACCTAACACATGGACTGGACACTTGGACTGGACATTCGGACAGGACACTCGATCTGCACACTCGGACTGGATAATCAGGCTGGTTACTCGGACTGGACAAATGGATCGGGCACTCGGTCAGGACACATGGACTGGACACTCGGATTTGACTCTCAGAATCGTCACGAGGACTGGACACTCGGCCTGGGATCTCGGACTGGACTCTCGGGTCTGGGCACTCAGAATGTACAATCGGACTGGACAAATGGACTGGACCTCAGTCTGGTGACTCGGACTGGACACGTGAATTGGACACTAGGACTGGACACTCGGACTGGACACATGGACGAGATGGTAGGAATGGACACATTGACTGGACACTCGGACTGGACATTCGGATTGGACACACAGAATGGACACATGGACTGTACACATGGACTGAGGGCACTCGGACTGTGCACTCGGACTGGACACACAGACTGGACACTCGGACCGTACATCCAGACGGACATTTGGAGTGGACACGCAGACTGGACACTCGGACTTGAAACACAGAATGGACACTCGGGGTGGGCAATTAGACTGGACACTCGCACTGGACACTCCGTCTGGACACTAGGACTTGACACTCGGCAGGACACACAGACTGGATTCATGGACTGGACACATGGACTGGACACTGGGACTGGACACTCAGACTGGACACTCGGACTGGACACACAGATTGGACACACGGACTGGACAGTCGGACTGGACACTCGGACTGGACATTCGGACTGGAAACTGGGAAAGGATACAAAGAATGGACACACGGACTGGACACTCAGACTGGACTCATGTACTGGACAGTCGGACTGGACACTCGGACTGGAAATTCGGACTGGACACTCGGACTGGATACATGCACTGGACACATTGACTTGATACTCGGACTTGACACATGGATTGGAGACTCGGACTGGACATTCAGACTGGACACTCGGACTGGGCCTTCGGTCTGGACACTCGAACTGCACACTCGGACTGCACAAATGGACCAGACACTCGGTCTGGACACATGGACTGGACACTCGGACTGGTCACATGAACTGGACACTCGGACTGGACACATGGATTGGACACTCGGACTGGACACATGGACTGGACACTCGGACTGGACACATGGACTGGACATTCGGACTGGACACATGGACTGGACACTCGGACTGGACACATGGACTGGACATTCGGACTGGACACATGGACTGGACACTCGGACTGGACACATGGACTGGACAATCGGACTGGACACATGGACTGGACACTCGGACTGGACACATGGACTGGACACTCGGACTGGACACTCGGACTGGGCACATGAATTGGACACTCGGACTGGACACATGAATTGGACACTCGGACTGGACACTCGGACTGGACACATGGACTGGACACTCGGACTGGGCAGTCGGACTGAACTCATGGACTGGACACTAGGACTGGACACTCGGACCAGACAATCGGACTGGACACTCGGACTGGACACATGGACTGGACAATCGGACTGGGCACTCGGACTGGACACATGGACTGGACACTAGGACTGGGCACTCGGACTGAACTCATGGACTGGACACAAGGACTGGACACTCGGACCAGACAATCGGACTGGACACTCGGACTGGACACATGGACTGGACACATGGATTGGACACTCGGACTGGGCAGTCGGACTGAACTCATGGACTGGACACTAGGACTGGACACTCGGACCAGACAATCGGACTGGACACTCGGACTGGACACATGGACTGGACAATCGGACTGGGCACTCGGACTGGACACATGGACTGGACACTAGGACTGGGCACTCGGACTGAACTCATGGACTGGACACAAGGACTGGACACTCGGACCAGACAATCGGACTGGACACTCGGACTGGACACATGGACTGGACACATGGATTGGACACTCGGACTGGACAGATGGATTGGACACTCTGACTGGACACTCGTACTGGACACGTGGACTGTACAAATAGACTGGGCACTCGGACTGGACACACAGACTGGACACTCGGACTGGACAAACAGACGGGACATACGGACTGGACACTCGGACTGGACACATGGACTGAACACTCGGACTGGACATTCGGATTGGACACACAGAATGGACACATGGACTGGACACACGGACTGAGGGCACTCGGACTGGGCACTCGGACTGGACACACAGACTGGACACTCGGACCGTACATCCAGACGGACATTTGGAGTGGACACGCAGACTGGACACTCGGACTTGAAACACAGAATGGACACTCGGGGTGGGCAATTAGACTGGACACTCGCACTGGATACTCGGTCTGGACACTAGGACTTGACACTCGGACAGGACACACAGACTGGATTCATGGACTGGACACATGGACTGGACACTGGGACTGGACACTCAGACTGGACACTCGGACTGGACACACAGATTGGACACACGGACTGGACAGTCGGAATGGACACTCGGACTGGACATTCGGACTGGAAACTGGGAAAGGATACAAAGACTGGACACACGGACTGGACACTCAGACTGGACTCATGCACTGGACAGTCGGACTGGACACTCGGACTGGAAATTCGGACTGGACACTCGGACTGGACACATGCACTGGACACATAGACTTGACACTCGGACTTGACACATGGATTGGAGACTCGGACTGGACATTCAGACTGGACACTCGGACTGGGCCTTCGGTCTGGACACTCGGACTGCACACTCGGACTGCACAAATGGACCAGACACTCGGACTGGACACATGGACTGGACACTCGGTCTGGACACATGGACTGGACACTCGGACTGGACACATTGTCGGGATACATGGACTAGACAAGAGGTCTGGACACTCGCAATAGAGACAAAGACTGGGGTCGTGGACTGGACACATGGACTGGACACTCGGACTGGACACATGGACTGGACACTCGGACTGGACACATGGACTGGACACTCGGACTGGACACATGGACTGGACACTCGGACTGGACACATGGACTGGACATTCGGATTGGACACATGGACTGGACACTCGGACTGGACACATGGACTGGACATTCGGACTGGACACATGGACTGGACACTCGGACTGGACACATGGACTGGACACTCGGACTGGACACATGGACTGGACATTCGGACTGGACACATGGACTGGACACTCGGACTGGACACATGGACTGGACACTCGGACTGGACACATGGACTGGACACTCGGACTGGACACATGAATTGGACACTCGGACTGGACACTCGGACTGGACACATGGACTGGACACTCGGACTGGACACATGGATTGGACACTTGGACTGGGCACTCGGACTGAACTCATGGACTGGACATTAGGACAGGACACTCGGACCAGACAATCGGACTGGACACTCGGACTGGACACATGGACTGGACACTCGGACTGGGCACTCGGACTGGACATATGGACTGGACACTAGGACTGGGCACTCGGACTGAACTCATGGACTGGACACTAGGACTGGACACTCGGACCAGACAATCGGACTGGACACTCGGACTGGACACATGGACTGGACACATGGATTGGACACTCGGACTGGACACATGGATTGGACACTCTGACTGGACACTCGTACTGGACACGTGGACTGTACACATAGACTGGGCACTCGGACTAGACACACAGACTGGACACTCGGACTGGACAAACAAACGGGACATATGGACTGGACACTCGGACTGGACACATGGACTGAACAATCGGACTGGACAGATGGACCAGACACTCGGACTGCACACACAGACAGGACACATAGACTGGGCACTCAGACTGGACACAAGGACTGGACACTCAGACTGGACACAAGGACTGGACACTCAGACTGGACTCATGGACTGGACACTCGGACTGGACACATGGACTGGACACTCGGACTGGACACATGGACTGGACACTCGGACTGGACACATGGACCAGACACTCGGACTGAACACATCGACTGGAAAAATGGACTGGACACATGGACTAGACACTCAGACTGAACACTTGGACTGGACACTTTAACTGGACACATGGAATGGACACGTGGATTGGGCACTCGGACTGGACACGCAGACTATTCACTCGGACTGGACACATGGTCTGGACACTGGGACAGGACACAAAGACTGGTCACGCAGTCTGGACACACAGACTGGACACTCGGATTGGGCATCCAGGCTGGACACATTGACACATGGAATAAACACGTGGATTGGGCACTGGGACAGGACAGAAAGACTGGTCACTCAGACTGGACACAAGGACTGGACACTCAGACTGGACTCATGGACTGGACACATGGACTGGGCACTCGGACTTGACACACAGACTGGACACTCGGACTGGGCACACAGACTGGACACTCGGAGTGGGCACACAGACTGGACACTCGGAGTGGGCACACAGACTGGACACTCGGACTGGACACACAGACTGGACACATGCACTGGACACTTGCTCCTGGCACATAGACAGGACACTCGAACTTGCAGATGGACTGGAAACTCCGACTTGACACGTGGACTGGACACTCGGACTGGACAAATGGACTGGACATTCGGACTGGGAACTCAGACTGTACATTCGGACTGGACACTCAGACTGGACACTCGCACTGAGGACACGGACTGGGGTCTCGAACCGAACACATGTACTGGACGCTCGGACTGGATAAACACAGACTGGACACTCGGAGTGGAAACACAAACTGGACACTCGATGTGAACACACAGACTGGACATTCAGACTGGACACATGGACTGGACAATCAGACTGGACACTCGGACTGGACACTTTGACTGAACACATGGTCAGGACACTTCGACTAGACACCTGGACTGGACACGTGGACTGTGGACATGGACTGGCGTCACGGACGGACACATGGACTGGACATTCGGACTGGACACGCAGAGTGAACACACAGACAGGACACTCGGATTAGACACTCGGACTGGAAATTCGGAGTGGACACACAGACTGGACACTCGGACTGGACAGGCAGACTGGGCAACTGGACTGGACACTCGGACTGGACACTCGAAGTGGACACTCGGAGTGGACACTCGGACTAGACAATGGATTGGATTCTCGGACTGGGCACTCGGACTGGACATTTGGACTGGACACTCAGACTGGACACACGGACTGGATACACGGTCGGGACAATGGACTAGACACTAGGACTGGATACTCGCACTGGGAAAACGGACTGTGGTCTCAGGCCGGATACATGGACTGGATGCTCAGACTGGATACACAGGCTGGACACTCGGACTGGACACACGGATTGGACACTCGGTGTGAACACACAGACTGGACACTCGGACTGGACACACAGACTGGACACAAGGACTGGACACTAAGACTGGACATTTGGACTGGACACATGGAATGGACACTCGGACTGGACACATGGTCAGGACACTTCAACTAGACACTAGGACTGGACACGCGGACGTGGGACATGGACTGGCGTCACGGATCGGGAACATGGACTGGACACTCGGACTGCACACTCGGAGTGGACACTCAGACTGGACACATGGATTGGACACTTGGACTGGACACTTGTAATGGATACGTGACTGGACACTTGCACTGGAGACATAGACTGGACATTCGGACGGGACACATGGTCTGGACACTCGGACTGGACACTCGGACTAGACACACAGACTGGACACATGGACTCGACAATCGGACTGGCCACTGGGACTGGACACATCGACTGGACACATAGAATGGACACATGGATTGGGCTCTTGGAGTAGACACACAGACTGTTCACTCGGACTGGACACATGGACTGGACATTCGGACTGGACTCATGGACTGGACAAATAGACTGGACACTCGGACTGGACACATAGACTGGACACTCGGACTGGACTCTCTGACTGGACACATGGACTGGATACTCGGACTGGACACTCAGACTGGACACATGGAATGGACAATTGCACTGGACACTCGGACTGGACTCATGGACTGGACACTCGGACTGGTCACAAGGATTGGACACTTCGTCTGGATACATGGACTGGACACTGGGACTGGACACATGAACCAGACACACAGCCAGGACAAATGGACTGGACACTCGGACTGGGCACTCGGACTGGACAAATGGACTGGACACTTGGATAGGACACTACGACTGGTCACTTTGATAGGACACTACGACTGGTCACTTGGACTGGACACATGGAAAGGACACTCGGACTGGAAACTCGGCCTGGACACACAGACTGGACACTCGGACTGGACTCATGGACTGGGCATTTGCACTGGACACATAGACTGGACGCTGGGACGCGACACATGGTCAGGACAGTTCAACCAGACACTAGGACTGGACACGCGGACTGGGGACATGGAATCGCGTCACGGATCGGGCACAGGAACTGGACACTTGGATTGGATATTCGGACTGGACACTCATACTGGACATGTGGACTGGACACTTGCACTGGACACATAGACTGGACACTCGGACTGGACACATGGTCTGGTCACTCGGACTGGACAATCGGACTGGACACTTGGACGGAACATTCGGACTGGACACTCGGATGCACACATGGATTGGACACTCGGACTGGACAAACATACTGGACAAGTGGACTGGACACATGGACTGGACACTCGGACTGGGCACAAGGACAGGACACTCGGACTGGACACATGGACTGGACACTCAGACTGGGCACATGGACCGGACACACAGACAGGACAAATGGACTGGACACTCGGACTGGGCACTCGGACTGGACAAACGGACTGGACACTTGGATCGGACACTACGACTGGTCACTCGGACTGGACACATGGAAATGACACTCGGACTGTACACTCCGACTAGACACACAGACTGGACACATGGACTCTACACTCGGACTGGCCACTGGGACTGGACACATCGACTGGACACATAGAATGGACACATGGATTGGGCTCTCGGAGTAGACACACAGACTGTTCACTCGGACTGGACACATGGACTGGACATTCGGACTGGACCCATGGACTGGACACATAGACTGGACACTCGGACTGGACTCTCTGACTGGACACATGGACTGGATACTCGTACTGGACACTCAGACTGGACACATGGAATGTTCAATTGCACTGGACACTCGGACTGGACTCATGGACTGGACACTCGGACTGGACACATGGACTGGACACTCGGACTGGTCACAAGGATTGGACACTTCGACTGGATACATGGACTGGACACTGGGACTGGACACATGGACCAGACACACAGCCAGGACAAATGGACTGGACACTCGGACTGGGCACTCGATCTGGACAAATGGACTGGACACTTGGATAGGACACTACGACTGGTCACTTGGTCTGGACACATGGAAAGGACACTCGGACTGGACACTTTGGACTGGACACTCAGACTGGGTACTCGGCCTGGACACACAGACTGGACACTCGGACTGGACGAACAGACAGGACATATGGACTGGACACTCAGACTGGACACTCGATCTGGACAAATGGACTGGACACATGGAATGGACACATGGATTGGGCACTCGGACTGGACACCCAGACTGTTCACTCGGACTGGACACAACGAATGGACACTGGGACAGGACACAAAGACTGATCACTCGAACTGGATACATGGACTGGACACTCAGACTGGACTCATGGATTGGACACTTGCACTGGACACAGAGACTGGACACTCGGACTGGACTCATGGACTGGGCATTTGCACTGGACACATAGACTGGACACTGGGACGGGACACATGGTCAGGACACTTCAACCAGACACTAGGACTGGACACGCAGACTGGGGACATGGACTGGCGTCACGGATCGGGCACAGGAACTGGACACTCGGACTGGACACTCGGACTGGACACTCGGACTGGACACTCGGACTGGACACATGGATTGGACACTCGGACTGGACACTCATACTGGACATGTGGACTGGACACTTGCACTGGACACATAGACTGGACACTCGGACTGGACACTTGGACTGGACACTCGGACTGGACACTCGGACTGGACATTCGGACTGGACACTCGGACTGGACACATGGATTGGACACTCGGACTGGACACTCCTACTGGACAAGTGGACTGGACACTTACACAAGAAACATTGACTGGACACACTGAGTGGACACTAGGCTGGACACTCGGACTGGTCACATGGACTGGACACTCGGACTGGGCACAAGGATTGGACACTCGGACTGGACACATGGACTGGACACTCAGACTGGGCACAAGGACAGGACACTCGGACTGGACACATGGACTGGACACTCGGACTGGGCACATGGACCGGACACACAGACAGGACAAATGGACTGGACACTCGGACTGGGCACTCGGACTGGACAAACGGACTGGACACTTGGATAGGACACTACGACTGGTCACTCGGACTGGACACATGGAAAGGACACTCGGACTGGACACTCGGACTAGACACACAGACTGGACACATGGACTCGACACTCGGACTGGCCACTGGGACTGGACACATCGAATGGACACATGGATTAGCCTCTCAGATTAGACACACAGACTGTTCAGTCGGACTGGACACATGGACTGGACATTCGGACTGGACTCATGGACTGGACACATTGACTGGACACTCGGACTGGACACACAGACTGGACACATGGACTGGATACTCGGACTGGAAACTCAGACGGGACACATGGAATGGACAATTTCACTGGACACTCGGACTGGACTCATGGACTGGACACTCGGTCTGGACACATGGACTGGACACTGGGACTGGACACATGGACCAGACACACAGCCAGGACAAATGGACTGGACACTCGGACTGGGCACTCGGACTGGACAAATGGACTGGACACTTGGATAGGACACTACGACTGGTCACTTGGACTGGACACATGGAAAGGACACTCAGACTGGGTACTCGGCCTGGACACACAGACTGGACACTCGGACTGGACGAACAGACAGGACATATGGACTGGACACTCAGACTGGACACTCGGACTGGACACATGGACTGGACACATGGAATGGACACATGGATTGGGCACTCGGACTGGACACCCAGACTGTTCACTCGGACTGGACAAAACGACTGGACACTTTGACAGGACACAAAGACTGATCTCTCGAACTGGATACTTGCACTGGACACAGAGACTGGACACTCGGACTGGACTCATGGACTGGACATTTGCACCGGACATATAGACTGGACACTGGGACGGGACACATGGTCAGGACACTTCAACTAGACACTATGACTGGACACGCGGACTGGGGACATGGACGGGCGTCACGGATCGGGCACAGGAAGTGGACACTTGGACTGGACACTCGGACTGGACACATGGATTGGACACTCGGACTGGACACTCATACTGGACATGTGGACTGGACACTTGCACTGGACACATAGACTGGACACTCGGACTGGACACGTGGACTGGACACTCGGACTGGTCACAATGATTGGACACTCGGACTGGACACAGAGACTGGACACTCGGACTGGACACATGGACTGGACACTCGGATTTGTCACATGGACTGGACATTCGGACTGTGCACTCGGGCTGGACACATGGACTGGACACTCGGATTGGACACTCGGGTTCGGGACACGAACTGGGATCTCGGACCGGGCATATGGACTGGACACTCGGACTGTACAGACAGACTGCACACTCGGAATGGACATACAGACTAGACACTCGGAGTGGACACAAAGACTGGTCATTCGGACTGGACACACAGACTGGACACATGGAGTGGACATTCGGTTTGGACACTTGGACTGGACACACAGACTGGACACGTGGAGTGGACACTTGCACTGGACACATAGACTGGACACTCGGACTGGACACGTGGACTGGACACTCGGACTGGTCACAATGATTGGACACTCGGACTGGACACAGAGACTGGACACTCGGACTGGACACATGGACTGGACACTCGGATTTATCACATGGACTGGACATTCGGACTGTGCACTCGGGCTGGACACATGGACTGGACACTCGGATTGGACACTCGGGTTCGGGACACGAACTGGGATCTCGGACCGGGCATATGGACTGGACACTCGGACTGTACAGACAGACTGCACACTCGGACTGGACATACAGACTAGACACTCGGAGTGGACATAAAGACTGGTCATTCGGACTGGACACACAGACTGGACACATGGAGTGGACATTCGGTTTGGGCACTCGGACTGGACACATGGACTGGACACTCGGACTGTACACTTGGACCGGACACACAGACATGACAAATGGACTGGACACTCGGACTGGGCACTCCGACTGGACAAACGGACGGGACACTTGGATAGGACACTACGACTGGTCACTCGGACTGGACACTCGGACTAGACACACAGATAGGACACATGGACTCGAGACTCGGACTGGCCACTGGGGCTGGACACATCGACTGGACACATAGAATGGACACATGGATTGGGCTCTCGGAGTAGACACACAGACTGTTCACTCGGACTGAACACATGGACTGAAAATTCGGACTGGACTCATGGACTGGACAAATAGACTGGACACTCGGACTGGACACACAGACTGGACACATGGACTGGATACTCGGACTGGACACTGAGACTGGACACATGGAATGGACAATTGCACTGGACACTCAGACTGGACACATGGAATGGACACTCGGACTGGACACATGGACTGGACACTCGGACTGGTCACAAGGATTGGACACTTCGACTGGACACATGGACTGGACACTGGGACTGGACACATGGACCAGACACACAGCCAGGACAAATGGACTGGACACTCGGACTGGGCACTCGGACTGGACAAATGGACTGGACACTTCGATAAGACACTACGACTGGACACTTGGACTGGACACATGGAAAGGACACTCGGACTGGATACTCGGCCTGGACACACAGACTGGACACTCGGACTGGACGAACAGACAGGACATATGGACTGGACACTCAGACTGGACACTCGGACTGGACACATGGACTGGACACATGGAATGGACACATGGATTGGGCACTCGGACTGGACACCCAGACTGTTCACTCGGACTGGACACAAGGACTGGACACTGGGACAGGACAGAAAGACTGATCACTCGAACTGGATACATGGACTGGGCACTTGGACTGGATTCATGGATTGGACACTTGCACTGGACACAGAGACTGGACACTCGGACTGGACTCATGGACTGGACATTTGCACTGGACATACAGACTGGACACTGGGACGGGACACATGGTCAGGACACTTCAACCAGACACTAGGACTGGACACGCGGACTGGGGATATGGACTGGCGTCATGGATCGGGCACAGGAACTGGACACTTGGATTGGACACTCGGACTGGACACTCATACTGCACATGTGGACTGGACACTTGCACTGGACACATAGACTGGACACTCGGACTGGACACTTGGACTGGACACTCGGACTGGACACTCGGACCGGACATTCGGACTGGACACTCGGACTGGACACATGGATTGGACACTCGGACTGGACACTCAAACTGAACACGTGGACTGGACACTTGCACTAGACACATTGACTGGAGACTCTGAGTGGACACGTGGACTGGACATTCGGACTGGTCACAAGGACTGGACACAAGGACTGGACACTCGGACTGGTCACAAGGACTGGACACAAGGACTGGACACAAGGACTGGGCACTCGGACTGGACACATGGATGGACACTCGGACTGATCATAAGGACTAGACATTCGGATTGGACACATGAACTGGACACTCGGAATGGACACATGGACTGGACATTCAGACTGGACTCATGGACTGGACACATAGACTGGACACTCGGACTGGACTCTCTGACTGGACACATGGACTGGATACTCGGACTGGAAACTCAGACGGGACACATGGAATGGACAATTGCACTGGACACACGGACTGGACTCATGGACTGGACACTAGGACTGGACACATGGACAAGACACACAGCCAGGACAAATGGACTGGACACTCGGACTGGGCACTCGGACTGGACAAATGGACTGGACACTCGGACTGGACAAATGGACTGGACACTTTGATAGGACACTACGACTGGTCACTTGGACTGGACACATGGAAAGGACACTCGGACTGGACAGCCGGACTGGACACTCAGACTGGGTACTCGGCCTGGACACATAGACTGGACACTCGGACTGGACGAACGGACAGGACACAAGGACTGGACACTAAGACTGGACATTTGGACTGGACACATGGAATGGACACTCGGACTGGACACATTGTCAGGACACTTCAACTAGACACGAGGACTGGACACGCGGACGTGGGACATGGACTGGCGTCACGGATCGGGAACATGGACTGGACACTCGGACTGCACACTCGGAGTGGACACTCAGACTGGACACATGGATTGGACACTTGGACTGGACACTTGTACTGGATACGTGACTGGACACTTGCACTGGAGACATAGACTGGACATTCGGACGGGACACATGGTCTGGACACTCGGACTGGACACTCGGACTAGACACACAGACTGGACACATGGACTCGACAATCGGACTGGCCACTGGGACTGGACACATCGACTGGACACATAGAATGGACACATGGATTGGGCTCTTTGAGTAGACACACAGACTGTTCACTCGGACTGGACACATGGACTGGACATTCGGACTGGACTCATGGACTGGACACATAGACTGGACACTCGGACTGGACTCTCTGACTGGACACATGGACTGGATACTCGGACTGGACACTCAGACTGGACACATGGAATGGACAATTGCACTGGACACTCGGACTGGACTCATGGACTGGACACTCGGACTGGTCACAAGGATTGGACACTTCGTCTGGATACATGGACTGGACACTGGGACTGGACACATGAACCAGACACACAGCCAGGACAAATGGACTGGACACTCGGACTCGTCATAAGGACTGGACAAATGGACTGGACACTTGGATAGGACACTGCGACTGGTCACTTTGATAGGACACTACGACTGGTCACTTGGACTGGACACATGGAAAGGACACTCGGACTGGACACTCGGCCTGGACACACAGACTGGACACTCGGACTGGACTCATGGACTGGGCATTTGCACTGGACACATAGACTGGACGCTGGGACGCGACACATGGTCAGGACAGTTCAACCAGACACTAGGACTGGACACGCGGACTGGGGACATGGAATCGCTTCACGGATCGGGCACAGGAACTGGACACTTGGATTGGATATTCGGACTGGACACTCATACTGGACATGTGGACTGGACACTTGCACTGGACACATAGACTGGACACTCGGACTGGACACATGGTCTGGTCACTCGGACTGGACAATCGGACTGGACACTTGGACCGGACATTCGGACTGGACACTCGGATGCACACATGGATTGGACACTCGGACTGGACAAACATACTGGACAAGTGGACTGGACACATGGACTGGACACTCGGACTGGGCACAAGGACAGGACACTCGGACTGGACACATGGACTGGACACTCAGACTGGGCACATGGACCGGACACACAGACAGGACAAATGGACTGGACACTCGGACTGGGCACTCGGACTGGACAAACGGACTGGACACTTGGATCGGACACTACGACTGGTCACTCGGACTGGACACATGGAAATGACACTCGGACTGTACACTCCGACTAGACACACAGAGTGGACACATGGACTCTACACTCGGACTGGCCACTGGGACTGGACACATCGACTGGACACATAGAATGGACACATGGATTGGGCTCTCGGAGTAGACACACAGACTGTTCACTCGGACTGGACACATGGACTGGACATTCGGACTGGACTCATGGACTGGACACATAGACTGGACACTCGGACTGGACTCTCTGACTGGACACATGGACTGGATACTCGGACTGGACACTCAGACTGGACACATGGAATGTTCAATTGCACTGGACACTCGGACTGGACTCATGGACTGGACACTCGGACTGGACACATGGACTGGACACTCGGACTGGTCACAAGGATTGGACACTTCGACTGGATACATGGACTGGACACTGGGACTGGACACATGGACCAGACACACAGCCAGGACAAATGGACTGGACACTCGGACTGGGCACTCGATCTGGACAAATGGACTGGACACTTGGATAGGACACTACGACTGGTCACTTGGTCTGGACACATGGAAAGGACACTCGGACTGGACACTTTGGACTGGACACTCAGACTGGGTACTCGGCCTGGACACACAGACTGGACACTCGGACTGGACGAACAGACAGGACATATGGACTGGACACTCAGACTGGACACTCGGACTGGACACATGGACTGGACACATGGAATGGACACATGGATTGGGCACTCGGACTGGACACCCAGACTGTTCACTCGGACTGGACACAACGAATGGACACTGGGACAGGACACAAAGACTGATCACTCGAACTGGATACATGGACTGGACACTCAGACTGGACTCATGGATTGGACACTTGCACTGGACACAGAGACTGGACACTCGGACTGGACTCATGGACTGGGCATTTGCACTGGACACATAGACTGGACACTGGGACGGGACACATGGTCAGGACACTTCAACCAGACACTAGGACTGGACACGCAGACTGGGGACATGGACTGGCGTCACGGATCGGGCACAGGAACTGGACACTCGGACTGGACACTCGGACTGGACACTCGGACTGGACACTCGGACTGGACACATGGATTGGACACTCGGACTGGACACTCATACTGGACATGTGGACTGGACACTTGCACTGGACACATAGACTGGACACTCGGACTGGACACTTGGACTGGACACTCGGACTGGACACTCGGACTGGACATTCGGACTGGACACTCGGACTGGACACATGGATTGGACACTCGGACTGGACACTCCTACTGGACAAGTGGACTGGACACTTACACAAGAAACATTGACTGGACACACTGAGTGGACACTAGGCTGGACACTCGGACTGGTCACATGGACTGGACACTCGGACTGGGCACAAGGACTGGACACTCGGACTGGACACATGGACTGGACACTCAGACTGGGCACAAGGACAGGACACTCGGACTGGACACATGGACTGGACACTCGGACTGGGCACATGGACCGGACACACAGACAGGACAAATGGACTGGACACTCGGACTGGGCACTCGGACTGGACAAACGGACTGGACACTTGGATAGGACACTACGACTGGTCACTCGGACTGGACACATGGAAAGGACACTCGGACTGGACACTCGGACTAGACACACAGACTGGACACATGGACTCGACACTCGGACTGGCCACTGGGACTGGACACATCGAATGGACACATGGATTAGCCTCTCAGATTAGACACACAGACTGTTCAGTCGGACTGGACACATGGACTGGACATTCGGACTGGACTCATGGACTGGACACATTGACTGGACACTCGGACTGGACACACAGACTGGACACATGGACTGGATACTCGGACTGGAAACTCAGACGGGACACATGGAATGGACAATTTCACTGGACACTCGGACTGGACTCATGGACTGGACACTCGGTCTGGACACATGGACTGGACACTGGGACTGGACACATGGACCAGACACACAGCCAGGACAAATGGACTGGACACTCGGACTGGGCACTCGGACTGGACAAATGGACTGGACACTTGGATAGGACACTACGACTGGTCACTTGGACTGGACACATGGAAAGGACACTCGGACTGGACACTCGGACTGGACACTCAGACTGGGTACTCGGCCTGGACACACAGACTGGACACTCGGACTGGACGAACAGACAGGACATATGGACTGGACACTCAGACTGGACACTCGGACTGGACACATGGACTGGACACATGGAATGGACACATGGATTGGGCACTCGGACTGGACACCCAGACTGTTCACTCGGACTGGACAAAACGACTGGACACTTTGACAGGACACAAAGACTGATCTCTCGAACTGGATACTTGCACTGGACACAGAGACTGGACACTCGGACTGGACTCATGGACTGGACATTTGCACCGGACATATAGACTGGACACTGGGACGGGACACATGGTCAGGACACTTCAACTAGACACTATGACTGGACACGCGGACTGGGGACATGGACGGGCGTCACGGATCGGGCACAGGAAGTGGACACTTGGACTGGACACTCGGACTGGACACATGGATTGGACACTCGGACTGGACACTCATACTGGACATGTGGACTGGACACTTGCACTGGACACATAGACTGGACACTCGGACTGGACACGTGGACTGGACACTCGGACTGGTCACAATGATTGGACACTCGGACTGGACACAGAGACTGGACACTCGGACTGGACACATGGACTGGACACTCGGATTTGTCACATGGACTGGACATTCGGACTGTGCACTCGGGCTGGACACATGGACTGGACACTCGGATTGGACACTCGGGTTCGGGACACGAACTGGGATCTCGGACCGGGCATATGGACTGGACACTCGGACTGTACAGACAGACTGCACACTCGGAATGGACATACAGACTAGACACTCGGAGTGGACACAAAGACTGGTCATTCGGACTGGACACACAGACTGGACACATGGAGTGGACATTCGGTTTGGGCTCTCGGACTGGACACATGGACTGGACACTCGGACTGTACACTTGGACCGGACACACAGACATGACAAATGGACTGGACACTCGGACTGGGCACTCCGACTGGACAAACGGACGGGACACTTGGATAGGACACTACGACTGGTCACTCGGACTGGACACTCGGACTAGACACACAGATAGGACACATGGACTCGAGACTCGGACTGGCCACTGGGGCTGGACACATCGACTGGACACATAGAATGGACACATGGATTGGGCTCTCGGAGTGGACACACAGACTGTTCACTCGGACTGGACACATGGACTGAACATTCGGACTGGACTCATGGACTGGACAAATAGACTGGACACTCGGACTGGACACACAGACTGGACACATGGACTGGATACTCGGACTGGACACTCAGACTGGACACATGGAATGGACAATTGCACTGGACACTCAGACTGGACACATGGAATGGACACTCGGACTGGACACATGGACTGGACACTCGGACTGGTCACAAGGATTGGACACTTCGACTGGACACATGGACTGGACACTGGGACTGGACACATGGACCAGACACACAGCCAGGACAAATGGACTGGACACTCGGACTGGGCACTCGGACTGGACAAATGGACTGGACACTTCGATAAGACACTACGACTGGACACTTGGACTGGACACATGGAAAGGACACTCGGACTGGATACTCGGCCTGGACACACAGACTGGACACTCGGACTGGACGAACAGACAGGACATATGGACTGGACACTCAGACTGGACACTCGGACTGGACACATGGACTGGACACATGGAATGGACACATGGATTGGGCACTCGGACTGGACACCCAGACTGTTCACTCGGACTGGACACAAGGACTGGACACTGGGACAGGACAGAAAGACTGATCACTCGAACTGGATACATGGACTGGGCACTTGGACTGGATTCATGGATTGGACACTTGCACTGGACACAGAGACTGGACACTCGGACTGGACTCATGGACTGGACATTTGCACTGGACATATAGACTGGACACTGGGACGGGACACATGGTCAGGACACTTCAACCAGACACTAGGACTGGACACGCGGACTGGGGATATGGACTGGCGTCACGGATCGGGCACAGGAACTGGACACTTGGATTGGACACTCGGACTGGACACTCATACTGCACATGTGGACTGGACACTTGCACTGGACACATAGACTGGACACTCGGACCGGACATTCGGACTGGACACTCGGACTGGACACATGGATTGGACACTCGGACTGGACACTCAAACTGAACACGTGGACTGGACACTTGCACTAGACACATTGACTGGAGACTCTGAGTGGACACGTGGACTGGACATTCGGACTGGTCACAAGGACTGGACACAAGGACTGGACACTCGGACTGGTCACAAGGACTGGACACAAGGACTGGACACAAGGACTGGGCACTCGGACTGGACACATGGATGGACACTCGGACTGATCATAAGGACTAGACATTCGGATTGGACACATGAACTGGACACTCGGAATGGACACATGGACTGGACATTCAGACTGGACTCATGGACTGGACACATAGACTGGACACTCGGACTGGACTCTCTGACTGGACACATGGACTGGATACTCGGACTGGAAACTCAGACGGGACACATGGAATGGACAATTGCACTGGACACACGGACTGGACTCATGGACTGGACACTAGGACTGGACACATGGACAAGACACACAGCCAGGACAAATGGACTGGACACTCGGACTGGGCACTCGGACTGGACAAATGGACTGGACACTCGGACTGGACAAATGGACTGGACACTTTGATAGGACACTACGACTGGTCACTTGGACTGGACACATGGAAAGGACACTCGGACTGGACAGCCGGACTGGACACTCAGACTGGGTACTCGGCCTGGACACATAGACTGGACACTCGGACTGGACGAACGGACAGGACATATGGACTGGACACTCAGACTGGACACTCGGACTGGACACATGGACTGGACACATGGAATGGACACATGAATTGGGCACTCGGACTGGACACCCAGACTGTTCACTCGGACTGGACACAAGGACTGGACACTGGGACAGGACACAAAGACTGATCACTCGAACTGGATACATGGACTGGGCACTTGGACTGGACTCATGGATTGGACACTTGCACTGGACACAGAGACTGGACACTCGGACTGGACTCATGGACTGGACATTTGCACTGGACATATAGACTGGACACTGGGACGGGACACATGGTCAGGACACTTCAACCAGACACTAGGACTGGACACGCGGACTGGGGATATGGACTGGCGTCACGGATCGGGCACAGGAACTGGACACTTGGATTGGACACTCGGACTGGACACTCATACTGGACATGTGGACTGGACACTTGCACTGGACACATGGACTGGACACTCGGACTAGACACTTGGACTGGACACTCGGACTGGACACTCGGACTGGACGAACGGACAGGACATATGGACTAGACACTCAGACTGGACACTCGGACTGGACACATGGACTGGACACATGGAATGGACACATGAATTGGGCACTCGGACTGGACACCCAGACTGTTCACTCGGACTGGACACGTGGACTGGACACTCGGACTGGTCACAAGGACTGGACACTCGGACTAGACACATGGACTGGACACTCGGATTTGACACATGGACTGGACATTCGGACTGTGCACTCGGGCTGGACACATGGACTGGACACTCGGATTGGACACTCGGGTTCGGGACACGGACTGGGATCTCGGACCGGGCATATGGACTGGACACTCGGACTGTACACACAGACTGCACACTCGGACTGGACATACAGACCAGACACTCGGAGTGGACACAAAGACTGGTCATTCGGACTGGACACACAGACTGGACACGTGGAGTGGACACACAGACTTGGCACTCGGACTGAACACATGGACTGCACACTCGGACTGGGCACTCCGACTGGACAAACGGACGGGACACTTGGATAGGACACTCGGACTGGACACGTGGACTGGACACTCGGACTGGAGACTCGGACTAGACACACAGATTGGACACATGGACTCGACACTCGGACTGGCCACTGGGGCTGGACACATCGACTGGACACATGGAATGGACACATGGACTGAACATTCGGACTGGACTCATGGACGGGACACATAGACTGGACACTCGGACTGGACACACAGACTGGAGACATAGACTGGATACTCGGACTGGACACTCAGACAGGACACATGGAATGGACAATTGCACTGGACACTCGGACTGGACTCATGGACTGGACACTCGGACTGGACACTCTGACTGGTCACAAGGATTGGACACTTCGACTGGACACATGGACTGGACAATGGGACTGGACACATGGACCAGACACACAGCCAGGACAAATGGACTGGACACTCGGACTGGGCACTCGGACTGGACAAATGGACTGGACACTTAGATAGGACACTACGACTGGTCACTTGGACTGGACACATTGAAAGGACACTCGGACTGGATACTCGGACTGGACACTCAGACAGGGTACTCAGCCTGGACACACAGACTGGACACTCGGACTGGGCGAACAGACATGACATATGGACTGGACACTCAGACTGGACACTCGGACTGGACACATGGACTGGACACATGGAATGGACACATGGATTGGGCATTCGGACTGGACACCCAGACTGTTCACTCGGACTGGACACAAGGACTGGACACTGGGACAGGACACAAAGACTGATCACTCGAACTGGATACATGGACTGGGCACTTGCACTGGACACAGAGACTGGACACTCGGACTGGACTCATGGACTGGACATTTGCACTGGACATATAGACTGGACACTGGGACTGGACACATGGTCAGGACACTTCAACTAGACACTCGGACTGGACACGCAGACTGGGGACATGGACTGGCGTCACGGATCGGGCACAGGAACTGGACACTTGGATTGGACACTCGGACTGGACACTCATACTGTACATATGGACTGGACACTTGCACTGGACACATAGACTGGACACTCGGACTGGGCACTTGGACTGGACACTCGGACTGGACACTCGGACCGGACATTCGGACTGGACACTCGGACTGGACACATGGATTGGACACGCGGACTGGACACTCATACTGAACACGCGGACTGGACACTTGCACTAGATCCATTGACTGGACACTCTGAGTGGACACGTGGAATGGACACTCGGACTGGTCACAAGGACTGGACACTCGGACTGGACACATGGACTGGACACTCGGACTCGTCATAAGGACTGGACACTCGGACTGGACACATGGACTGGACACTCGGACTGGACACATGGACCAGACACACAGACAGGACAAATGGACTTGACACTCGGACTGGGCACTTGGACCAGACAAATGGACTGGACACTTGCACTGGACACAGAGACTGGACACTCGGACTGGACTCATGGACTGGACATTTGCTCTGGACATATAGACTGGACACTGGGATGGGACACATGGTCAGGACACTTCAACTAGACACTAGGACTGGACACGCAGACTGGGGACATGGACTAGCGTCACGGATCGGGCACAGGAACTGGACACTCGGACTGGTCACAAGGACTGGACACTCGGACTGGACACATGGACTGGATACTCGGACTGGTCAAAAGGACTGGACACTCGGACTGGACACATGGACTGGACACTCGGACTGGACACACAGACAGGACAAATGGACTGGACACTCGGACTGGACACATGGACTGGACACTCGGACTGGTCACAAGGATTGGACACTTCGACTGGACACATGGACTGGACACTGGGACTGGACACATGGACCAGACACACAGCCAGGACAAATGGACTGGACACTCGGACTGGGCACTCGGACTGGACAAATGGACTGGACACTTCGATAAGACACTACGACTGGACACTTGGACTGGACACATGGAAAGGACACTCGGACTGGATACTCGGCCTGGACACACAGACTGGACACTCGGACTGGACGAACAGACAGGACATATGGACTGGACACTCAGACTGGACACTCGGACTGGACACATGGACTGGACACATGGAATGGACACATGGATTGGGCACTCGGACTGGACACCCAGACTGTTCACTCGGACTGGACACAAGGACTGGACACTGGGACAGGACAGAAAGACTGATCACTCGAACTGGATACATGGACTGGGCACTTGGACTGGATTCATGGATTGGACACTTGCACTGGACACAGAGACTGGACACTCGGACTGGACTCATGGACTGGACATTTGCACTGGACATATAGACTGGACACTGGGACGGGACACATGGTCAGGACACTTCAACCAGACACTAGGACTGGACACGCGGACTGGGGATATGGACTGGCGTCACGGATCGGGCACAGGAACTGGACACTTGGATTGGACACTCGGACTGGACACTCATACTGCACATGTGGACTGGACACTTGCACTGGACACATAGACTGGACACTCGGACTGGACACTTGGACTGGACACTCGGACTGGACACTCGGACCGGACATTCGGACTGGACACTCGGACTGGACACATGGATTGGACACTCGGACTGGACACTCAAACTGAACACGTGGACTGGACACTTGCACTAGACACATTGACTGGAGACTCTGAGTGGACACGTGGACTGGACATTCGGACTGGTCACAAGGACTGGACACAAGGACTGGACACTCGGACTGGTCACAAGGACTGGACACAAGGACTGGACACAAGGACTGGGCACTCGGACTGGACACATGGATGGACACTCGGACTGATCATAAGGACTAGACATTCGGATTGGACACATGAACTGGACACTCGGAATGGACACATGGACTGGACATTCAGACTGGACTCATGGACTGGACACATAGACTGGACACTCGGACTGGACTCTCTGACTGGACACATGGACTGGATACTCGGACTGGAAACTCAGACGGGACACATGGAATGGACAATTGCACTGGACACACGGACTGGACTCATGGACTGGACACTAGGACTGGACACATGGACAAGACACACAGCCAGGACAAATGGACTGGACACTCGGACTGGGCACTCGGACTGGACAAATGGACTGGACACTCGGACTGGACAAATGGACTGGACACTTTGATAGGACACTACGACTGGTCACTTGGACTGGACACATGGAAAGGACACTCGGACTGGACAGCCGGACTGGACACTCAGACTGGGTACTCGGCCTGGACACATAGACTGGACACTCGGACTGGACGAACGGACAGGACATATGGACTGGACACTCAGACTGGACACTCGGACTGGACACATGGACTGGACACATGGAATGGACACATGAATTGGGCACTCGGACTGGACACCCAGACTGTTCACTCGGACTGGACACAAGGACTGGACACTGGGACAGGACACAAAGACTGATCACTCGAACTGGATACATGGACTGGGCACTTGGACTGGACTCATGGATTGGACACTTGCACTGGACACAGAGACTGGACACTCGGACTGGACTCATGGACTGGACATTTGCACTGGACATATAGACTGGACACTGGGACGGGACACATGGTCAGGACACTTCAACCAGACACTAGGACTGGACACGCGGACTGGGGATATGGACTGGCGTCACGGATCGGGCACAGGAACTGGACACTTGGATTGGACACTCGGACTGGACACTCATACTGGACATGTGGACTGGACACTTGCACTGGACACATGGACTGGACACTCGGACTAGACACTTGGACTGGACACTCGGACTGGACACTCGGACTGGACGAACGGACAGGACATATGGACTAGACACTCAGACTGGACACTCGGACTGGACACATGGACTGGACACATGGAATGGACACATGAATTGGGCACTCGGACTGGACACCCAGACTGTTCACTCGGACTGGACACGTGGACTGGACACTCGGACTGGTCACAAGGACTGGACACTCGGACTGGACACATGGACTGGACACTCGGATTTGACACATGGACTGGACATTCGGACTGTGCACTCGGGCTGGACACATGGACTGGACACTCGGATTGGACACTCGGGTTCGGGACACGGACTGGGATCTCGGACCGGGCATATGGACTGGACACTCGGACTGTACACACAGACTGCACACTCGGACTGGACATACAGACCAGACACTCGGAGTGGACACAAAGACTGGTCATTCGGACTGGACACACAGACTGGACACGTGGAGTGGACACACAGACTTGGCACTCGGACTGAACACATGGACTGCACACTCGGACTGGGCACTCCGACTGGACAAACGGACGGGACACTTGGATAGGACACTCGGACTGGACACGTGGACTGGACACTCGGACTGGAGACTCGGACTAGACACACAGATTGGACACATGGACTCGACACTCGGACTGGCCACTGGGGCTGGACACATCGACTGGACACATGGAATGGACACATGGACTGAACATTCGGACTGGACTCATGGACGGGACACATAGACTGGACACTCGGACTGGACACACAGACTGGAGACATAGACTGGATACTCGGACTGGACACTCAGACAGGACACATGGAATGGACAATTGCACTGGACACTCGGACTGGACTCATGGACTGGACACTCGGACTGGACACTCTGACTGGTCACAAGGATTGGACACTTCGACTGGACACATGGACTGGACAATGGGACTGGACACATGGACCAGACACACAGCCAGGACAAATGGACTGGACACTCGGACTGGGCACTCGGACTGGACAAATGGACTGGACACTTAGATAGGACACTACGACTGGTCACTTGGACTGGACACATTGAAAGGACACTCGGACTGGATACTCGGACTGGACACTCAGACAGGGTACTCAGCCTGGACACACAGACTGGACACTCGGACTGGGCGAACAGACATGACATATGGACTGGACACTCAGACTGGACACTCGGACTGGACACATGGACTGGACACATGGAATGGACACATGGATTGGGCATTCGGACTGGACACCCAGACTGTTCACTCGGACTGGACACAAGGACTGGACACTGGGACAGGACACAAAGACTGATCACTCGAACTGGATACATGGACTGGGCACTTGCACTGGACACAGAGACTGGACACTCGGACTGGACTCATGGACTGGACATTTGCACTGGACATATAGACTGGACACTGGGACTGGACACATGGTCAGGACACTTCAACTAGACACTCGGACTGGACACGCAGACTGGGGACATGGACTGGCGTCACGGATCGGGCACAGGAACTGGACACTTGGATTGGACACTCGGACTGGACACTCATACTGTACATATGGACTGGACACTTGCACTGGACACATAGACTGGACACTCGGACTGGGCACTTGGACTGGACACTCGGACTGGACACTCGGACCGGACATTCGGACTGGACACTCGGACTGGACACATGGATTGGACACGCGGACTGGACACTCATACTGAACACGCGGACTGGACACTTGCACTAGATCCATTGACTGGACACTCTGAGTGGACACGTGGAATGGACACTCGGACTGGTCACAAGGACTGGACACTCGGACTGGACACATGGACTGGACACTCGGACTCGTCATAAGGACTGGACACTCGGACTGGACACATGGACTGGACACTCGGACTGGACACATGGACCAGACACACAGACAGGACAAATGGACTTGACACTCGGACTGGGCACTTGGACCAGACAAATGGACTGGACACTTGCACTGGACACAGAGACTGGACACTCGGACTGGACTCATGGACTGGACATTTGCTCTGGACATATAGACTGGACACTGGGATGGGACACATGGTCAGGACACTTCAACTAGACACTAGGACTGGACACGCAGACTGGGGACATGGACTAGCGTCACGGATCGGGCACAGGAACTGGACACTCGGACTGGTCACAAGGACTGGACACTCGGACTGGACACATGGACTGGATACTCGGACTGGTCAAAAGGACTGGACACTCCAACTGGACACATGGACTGGACACTCGGACTGGACACACAGACAGGACAAATGGACTGGACACTCGGACTGGGCACTCGGACTAGACAAATGGACTGGACACTTGGATAAGACACTACGACTGGTCACTCGGACTGGACACATGGAAAGGACACTCGGACTAGACACACAGACTGGACACATGGACTCGACACTGAAACTGGACACCGGGACTGGACACATGGAATTTACATTCGGACTGGACACTCAGACTGGACTCCTGGACTGGACACTCCGACTGGACACTCCAACTGGACACATGGACTGGATACTCGGACTGGACACTCGGACTGGAAACATGGAATGGACACTCGGACTGGACACTCGGACTGGACACTCGGACTGGACACTCGGACTGGACACATGGACTGGACAAATGGTCGGGACACTCGGACTGAGCACACAGACTGGACACTCAGAGTGGACACACAAACTGGACACATGGACTGAACACTCGGGCTGGGGGCACTCAGACTGGGTAGTCGGCCTGGACACACAGACTGGACGCTCGAAATGGACAAACAGACAGGAATTATGCGCTGGACACTCAGACTGGGCACTTGGACTGGACACGTGGACTGGACAAATGGAAAGGACACTCGGACTGGACACACAGACTGGACACATGGACTCGACACTGAGACTGGACACATGGACTGGACACATGGACTGGACACATGGAATTGACATACGGACTGGACACTCAAACTGGACTCCTGGTCTGGAGACTCAAAGTGGACACACAAACTGGACACATGGACTGGACACTCGGGCTGGGGGCACTCAGACTTGGTACTCGGCCTAAACACACAGACTGGACGCTCGGACTGGACAAACAGACAGGACATATGCGCTGGACACTCAGACTGTGCACTCGGACTGGACACGTGGACTGGACAAATGGAATGGACACTCGGACTGGACACACAGATTGTTCACTCGGACTGGACACATGGACTGGACACTCAGACTGGACTGATGGACTGGACACTTGCATTGGACACAGAGACTGGACACTCGGACTGGACTGATGGACTGGACGTTTGCACTGGACATATAGACTGGACACTGGGACTGGACACATGGACTGGACACTCGGATTTGACACATGGACTGGACATTCGGACTGGGCACTCGGGCTGGACACATGGACTGGACACTCGGATTGGACACTCGGGTTGGGGACACGGACTGGGATCTCGGACCGGGCATATGGACTGGACACTCGGACTGTACACACAGACTGCACACTCGGACTGGACATACAGACTAGACACTCGAAGTGGACACAAAGACTGGTCATTCGGACTGGACACGCAGACTGGACACATGGAGTGGACATTCGTTTTGGACACTCGGACTGGACGCACAGACTGGACAGGTGGAGTGGACACACAGACTGGACTCTCGGACTGGACAAACAGACTGGACACATGGACTGGACACTCGAACTGAACACTCTGACTGGAAACATTGACTGGACACATGGACTGGACAGTAGGACTGGACACTCCGACTGGACACATGGTCTCGGCACTCGGGCTGGACACTCGGTCTGGACACTCGGACTGGACACTCGAGGTGTTCACTCAGACTGGACACGCAGACTGGAGACACGGACAGGCATCTCGGTCCAAGCACATGGACTGGACACTTAGACTGTACACTCGGACTGGACACTCGGAGTGGAAACACAGACTGGACACATGCACTGGACACTCGGACTGGGCACTCGGAATGGACATAAAAACTGGACACTCGGACTGGAGACACAGACTGGACACATGGACTGGACACTCGGACTAGACACTCGGACTGGACACATGGACTGGACACTAGGACGGTACACTGGGACTGGGACACGGACTGGACACATGGAATGGACACATGGATTGGGCACTCAGACTGGACACACAGACCGTTCACTCGGACTGGACACATGGACTGGACACATGGTTGGGACACTTGGACCATACAATAGGACTTGACACACGGATTGTGGGATGGACTGGGGTCTCGGACCGGGCGCATGGACTGGATACTCGGACTCGACACACGGACTGGACACTTGGACTGGACACACAGACTGGACACTCGGAATGGACACAGACTGATAACTCGGAGTGGACACAGAGACTGGACGCTCGAACTGGACAAACAGACAGGAATTATGCGCTGGACACTCAGACTGGGCACTCGGACTGGGCTCTCAGACAGGACATATGCACTGGACACTTGCTCTGGACACATAGACTGGACACTCGAACTGGACAAATGGACTGGACACTCGGACTGGACACATGGACAGGACACATCGACTTGACACTCCGACTTGACACATGGATTGGACACTCGGAGTGGACACACAGACTGGACGCTCGAACTGGACAAACGGACAGGAATTATGCGCTGGACACTCAGACTGGGCACTCGGACTGGACACGTGGACTGGACAAATGGAAAGGACACTCGGACTGGACACATGGACTGGACACATGGAATTGACATACGGACTGGACACTCAGACTGGACTCAGAGTGGACACACAAACTGGACACATGGACTGGACACTCGGGCTGAGGGCACTCAGACTTGGTACTCGGCCTGAACACACAGACTGGACGCTCGGACTGGACAAACAGACAGGACATATGCGCTGGACACTCAGACTGTGCACTCGGACTGGACACGTGGACTGGACAAATGGAATGGACACATGAATTGGGCACTCGGACTGGACACACAGATTGTTCACTCGGACTGGACACATGGACTGGACACTTGCATTGGACACAGAGACTGGACACTCGGACTGGACTGATGGACTGGACGTTTGCACTGGACATATAGACTGGACACTGGGACTGGACACATGGACTGGACACTCGGATTTGACACATGGACTGGACATTCGGACTGGGCACTCGGGCTGGACACATGGACTGGACACTCGGATTGGACACTCGGGTTGGGGACACGGACTGGGATCTCGGACCGGGCATATGGACTGGACACTCGGACTGTACACACAGACTGCACACTCGGACTGGACATACAGACTAGACACTCGAAGTGGACACAAAGACTGGTCATGCGGACTGGACACACAGACTGGACACATGGAGTGGACATTCGGTTTGGACACTCGGACTGGACGCACAGACTGGACACGTGGAGTGGACACACGGACTGGACACTCGGACTGGACACACAGACTGGACACTAGGACGGTACACTCGGACTGGGCACTCGAACTGGACATATGGAATGGACACACTGGGTACTCGGACTGGACACACAGACCGTTCACTCGGACTGGACACATGGACTGGACACATGGTCAGGACACTTGGACCATGCACTAAGACTGGACACACGGATTGGGGGATGGACTGGGGTTTCGGACCGGGCGCATGGACAGGACACTCGGACTGGACACACAGACTGGACACTCGGAATGGACACACAGACTGGTAACTCAGACTGGATACTCGCACTGGGGACGCGGACTGGGTTATCGGTCCAGACACATGGACGGGATGCTCGTAGTGGATACACTGACTGGACACTCGGAATGGACGCACAGACTGGAAACATGGACTGGACACTTCTACTAGACACTAGGACTGGACACGTGGACTGGGGGAACAGACTGGCGTCACGGACCGGGCACATGAACTGGACACTCTGACTGGACACTCGGAGTGGACACACAGACTGAACACTCGGACTGGACACTCGGACTGGACACTCGGACTGGACACATGGAATGGTCACATGAATTGGGCACTCGGACAGGACACACAGAATGTTCACTCGGACTGGACACATGGACTGGTGACTGGAACAGGACACAAATACTTGTCACTCGGACAGAATACATGGACAGGACACTCGGACTGGACTCAGACTGGGCTCGTGGACTGATCAATCGGACTGGACACTCGGACTGGACACATGGTCGGGACATTTGGACTCGACACTCGGACTGGACACTCGGACTGGACACATGTTTGGGACAATTGGACTAGACACTCGGACTGGACACTCGGACTGGACACATGGTTGGGACAATTGGACTAGACACTCGGGCTGGACACTCGGACTGGACACATAGTCGGGACACTTGGACTAGACACTGGGACTGGACACTCGGACTGGACACATGGTTGGGACAATTGGACTAGACACTCGGGCTAGACACTCGGACTGGACACATGGTCGGGACACTTGGACTAGACACTGGGACTGGACATTCGGACTGGACACTCGGACTGGACACATGGATTGGACAATCGGAGTGGACACTCAGACTGGACACACGGTCGGGACAATGGTCTAGACACTAGGACTGGATACTCGCACTGGGGACATGGACTGCGTTCTCGGACCGGACACATGGAATGGAAGCTTGTAGTGGATACACAGACTGCACACTCGGACTAGACACTCGGAGTGGTTACAAAGACTGGACACTAGGCCAGGACACATAGACTGGACACTTGAAGTGGACACATAGTCTGGACACTCGGACTGGACATTCGGACTGGCCTCCCGGACTGGACACATGGATTGTACAATCAGACTGGACACACGGAGTGGACACATGGACTGGACACTCGGACTGGACAAATGGACTGGACACATAGATTGACACTCGGACTTGACACATGGTCTGGACACTTGGACTGTACACTCGTACTGGACACATAGACTGGACACTCGGACTGGATACATGGACTGGACACTCGGACTGGACTCTCGGACTGGTCACATGGATTGGACAATCAGCCTGGACACACGGAGTGGACACATGGACTGGACACTCGGACTGGACAAATGGACTGGACACATAGACTTGACACACGGACTTGACACATGGACTGGACACTCGGACTGGACACTCGGAGTGGAGACAAAGACTGGACACTTGTAATGGACACATGGACTGGACACTCTGACTTGGCACTCGGAGTGGTTACACAGACTGGACACTAGGCCTGGACACACAATCTGGACACGTCGACTGGACACTCAGACTGCTGCGCACTCGGACTTTACACACAGACTGGACACTCGGACTGGACACATAGTCTGGACACTTGAACTGAACACATAGACTGGACACTCGGAGTCAACACATAGACTTGAGACATGGACTGGACACTCGGACTGGACACTCGGACTGGACACAGGACTGGACACTCGGACTGGACACTCGGAGTGGACACACACACTGTACACTCGGACTAGACACTCGGAGTGGTTACACAGACTGGACACTAGGCCAGGACACATAGACTGGACACTTGAACTGGAGACATAGACTGGACACTCGGACTGGACATTCGGACTGGACTCTCGGACTGGACGCATGGATTGGACAATCAGACTGGACACACGGAGTGGACACATGGACTGGACACTCGGACTGGACAAATGGACTGGACACATAGACTTGACACTCGGACTTGACACATGGACTGGACACTCGGACTGGACACATAGACTGGACACTCGGACTGGATACATGGACTGGACACTCGGACTGGACATTCGGACTGGACTCTCGGACTGGACACATGGATTGGACAATCAGCCTGGACACACGGAGTGGACACATGGACTGGACACTCGGACTGGACAAATGGACTGGACACATAGACTTGACACTCGGACTTGACACATGGACTGGACACTCGGACTGGACACTCGGAGTGGACACAAAGACTGGACACTCGGAATGGAAACACCGAGTGGTTACACAGATTAGACACTCGGACTGGGCACTGGGGCTGCACACACAAACTGGACACTCGGATTGAACACATAGACTTGAAACTCAGACATGAGACATGGACTGGACACATAGACAGGACACTCGGACTGGACACTTGGACTGGACACTCGGTCAGGACACAAAGACTGGACACTCGGAATGGACACACGGAGTGGTTACACAGATTGGACACTCGGACTGGGCACTCGGATTGAACACATAGACTTGAAACTCAGACATGAGACATGGACTGGACACATAGACAGGACGCTCGAACTGGACACTTGGACTGGACACTCGGTCAGGACACACAGACTGGATACGTGGACTGGACACTCGGACTGGACACTAGGACTGGACGCATAGTCTGGAAACTTGAACTGGACACATAGACTGGACACTCGGACTTGACACACAGACTGGACACTCGGACTTGTCACGCAGACTGGACACTCGGAGTGGACACACAAACTGGACACTCGGACTGGACACACAGAATGGACACGGAATGGAAACTCGGATTGGACACTATCACTGGACACATGGACTCGACACTCGGACTGGACTCATGGATTGGACACTCGAAGTGGACCTATGGACTGGACACTTGGACTGGACATTCGGACTGGGCACTCGGGCTGGACGCACAGACTGAACACTCGGACTGGACACATAGTCTGGACACTTGAACTGGACACATAGACTGGACACTCGGAGTGAACAAATAGACTTGACACTCAGACTTGAGACATGGACTGGACACTCGGACTGGACACTCGGACTGGACACATGGACTGGACACTCGGACTGGACACTCAGAGTGGACACACAGACTGTACACTCGGACTAGACACTCGGAGTGGTTACACAGACCGGACACTAGGCCTGGACACACAATCTGGACACGTCGACTGGACACTCAGACTACTGGGCACTCCGACTTTACACACAGACTGAACACTCGGACTGGACACATAGTCTGGACACTTGAACTGGACACATAGACTGGACACTCGGAGTCAACACATAGACTTGACACTCAGACTTGAGACATGGACTGGACACTCGGACTGGACACTCGGACTGGACACAGGGACTGGACACTCGGACTGGACACTCGGAGTGGACACACACACTGGACACTCGCACTGGACACTCGGGCTGGACACATGGACTGGATACTCGGAATGGACACTCGGAGTGGACAAACAGACTGGACAGTGGGGTTGGACCCTGAGTCTGGACACTCGGATTGGACACACAGACTGGACGCTCGGAATGGACACACAGACTGGACACTGGGAATCGACACACAGACTGGACACTCGGACTGGGCACTCAGAGTGGACACACAGACTGTACACTCGGACTAGACACTCGGAGTGGTTACACAGACCGGACACTAGGCCTGGACACACAATCTGGACACGTCGACTGGACACTCAGACTACTGGGCACTCCGACTTTACACACAGACTGAACACTCGGACTGGACACATAGTCTGGACACTTGAACTGGACACATAGACTGGACACTCGGAGTCAACACATAGACTTGACACTCAGACTTGAGACATGGACTGGACACTCGGACTGGACACTCGGACTGGACACAGGGACTGGACACTCGGACTGGACACTCGGAGTGGACACACACACTGGACACTCGCACTGGACACTCGGGCTGGACACATGGACTGGATACTCGGAATGGACACTCGGAGTGGACAAACAGACTGGACAGTGGGGTTGGACCCTGAGTCTGGACACTCGGATTGGACACACAGACTGGACGCTCGGAATGGACACACAGACTGGACACTCGGAATCGACACACAGACTGGACACTCGGACTGGGCACACAGACTGGACACATGGACTGGACACTCGGACTGGACAATCGGATTGGATACATGGTCTGGACATTTGGACTGGACAATCGGATGGAACACATGGTCAGGACACTTTGTCTAGACACGAGGACTGGACACACGGAAAGGGACATGGATTGGCAACTCGGACCGGGCACATGGACTGGACACTCAGACTGGACACTCGGAGTGGACACATTCTGGACACTCGAACTGGGCACTCGGACTGGGCACTCGGACTGGACAGACAGACGGCACACTCGTACTGGACACATTGACTGGACAAATGCACTGGACACTCGAACTGGACACTCGGACTGGACAGATGGACTGGACACATGGGATGGACACATGGATTGGGAACTAGGACTGGACACACAGACTGTTCACTCGGACTGGACACATGGACTGGACACTGGGACAGGACACAAAGATTGGTCACCCGGACTGCACACATGGACTCGACACTCGGACTGGACACTCAGACTGGACTCATGGACAGGACAATCGGACTGGACACTCGGACTGGACACATGGTCGGGACACTTGGAGTGGACTTGCACTGGACACATAGACTGGACATTCTGACTGGGCACATGGACTGGACATTCGGACTGGTCACATGGACTGGACACTCGGAGTGGACTTGCACTGGACACATAGACTGGACATTCTGACTGGGCACATGGACTGGACATTCGGACTGGTCACATGGACTGGACACTCGGAGTGGACTTGCACTGGACACATAGACTGGACATTCTGACTGGGCACATGGACTGGACATTCGGACTGGACACGTGGACTGGACACTCGGAGTGGACTTGCACTGGACACATAGACTGGACATTCTGACTGGGCACATGGACTGGACATTCGAACTGGACACATGGACTGGACACTCGGACTGGTCAGTCGGACTGGGGGAACAGACTGGGGTTTCAGACCGGACACATGGACTGGACGATAGGACTGGATACACACACTGGACACACGGTGTGAACACACAGACTGGACACTCGGACTGGACTCACAGATTGGACACATGGACTGGACACTCGCACTGGACACTGGGGCTGGACACATGGACTGTATACTCGGACTGGACACTCGGACTGGACACATGGTCAGGACACTTCGACTAGACACTAGGACTGGACACGTGGCATGTGAACAAGGACTGGCATCTCGGACTGGGCACATGGACTGGACACTCGTACTGGATACTCGGAGTCGACACACAGACTGTTCAGTCGGATTGGACACTGAGTCTGGACACTCGGAGTGGACACACAGACTGGAAACTCGGACAGGACACACAAACTGGATACATGGACTGGACACTCAGACTGGACCCATGGACTGGACACTCGGACTGGACAAATGGAAAAGACACTTGGACTAGGCACTAGGAATGAACACTTGGACTGGGGACACGGACGGGATCACCGACTGGGCACATGGACTCGACACTCGGACTGGACAAATGGACTGGACACTTGGAGTTGACACTCGGATTGGACACATACACTGGACACTTGAACTGGACACATAGACTGGACACTCGGAGTGAACACATAGACTTGTCACTCAGACTTGAGACATACGCTGGACACTTTGACTGGAAAGTAGGAGTGGACACACAGACTGGACAATCGGACTGGACACACAAACTGGACACATGGACTGGATACTCGGACTGGACACTCGGACTGGGCACTCGGCCTGTACACGCAGACTGGACACTTGGACTGGACACTCAGACTGGACACATGGACTTGACATTCGGAATGGGCAAATGGACTGGACACTGGGATAGGAGACAAAGACTGTTCACTCGGATTGGACACATGGACTGGACACTCGGACTGGACACATGGTCACGACACTTGGACTAGGTACTAAGACTGGACATTTGGACTGGGGACACAGACTGGGATCTCCGACCAGGCACATGGACCGGACTTCGGAGTGAACACATATACTTGACACTCCGACTTGAGACGTGGACTGGACACTTGGACTGGACACTCGGACTGGACACACAGACGGGACAATCGGACTGGACACTCGATGGGGACACACAGACTGGACAGTCGGACTGGACATTCGGACTGGACTCTCGGACTGGACACATGGATTGGACTATGAGACTGGACACACGGACTGGCCACATGGACTGGACACTCGGACTGGACACATGCACTGGACACTTGGACTGGACACTCGGACTGGACACATTGACTGGACACTCCGATTGGATACATGGACCGGACAATCGAACTGGACACCTGGAGATGACACTCGAACTGGACACTCAGACTGGACACTTGGACTGGACACATGGACTGGATACTCGGACTGGGCACTCGGACTGTACACTCAGACTGGACACTCGGACTGTACATTCGGACTGGACACTCAGACTGGACACTCGGACTGGACACACGGTCGGGACAATGAACTAGACACTAGGACTGGAGGCTCGGAATGGACACAAAGACTGTACACTCGGACTGGACAAACAGACTGGACACATGGACTGGACACTCGTTGTGAAAACACAGACTGGAAACTGGGACTGGGCACACAGACTGGACACATGGATTGGACATTCGGACTGGATATTCGCACTGGATGCAGTGACTGGACAATTGGACTGGACAATCGGACTGGATACACAGACTGGACACTCGGACTGGAAAGACAGACTGGACACCCGGACTGGACAAAGAGACTGGACACATGGAATGGACACACGTGACTGGACACATGGAATGGATACTCGAACTGGACACTCGGACTGGACACATGGACTGGATACATGGGATGGACACATGGATTGGGCACTCGGACTGGACACACAGACTGTTCATTCGAACTGGACACATGGACTGGACACTGGGACAGGACACAAAGACTGGTCACCCGGATTGCACACATGGACTGGGCACTCGGACTGGACACATTGTTGGGACACTTGGACTTGACACTCGGACTGAACATTCGTACAGGAAACTCGTACTGGGCACATGGACTGGACAATCGGACTGGACACTCGGACTGACACTCAGATTGGACATTCGGACTGGACACTCAGACTGGACTCATGGACTGGACACTCGGAGTGGACTCATAGACTGGACACTTAGACAGGACACTCGGACTGGGCATTCGGACTGGACACACAGACTGGACACTCGGACTGGCCACATGGACTGGACACATGGAATGGACACATAGACTGGACACTCGGACTGGACTCATGGACTGGACACTCGGAGTGGATACACAGACTGGACACTCTGATTGGACACACAGACTGGACACATGGACTGCATACTCGGACTGGACACACAGACTGGACAGTCGGACTGGACTCATGGACTGGACATTCGGACTGGACATTAAGACTGGAGTCATGGACTGGACACATGGATTGGACACTAGCACTGGACACTCGTATTGGACTCATGGACTGTAAACTCGGACTGGACACATGGACTGGACGCTCGAAGTGGACACTCGGACTGGACAAATGGACTGGACACTTGCGCAAGACACATAGTCTGGACACTCTGACTGGACACATGGACTGGAAACTCGGACTGGAAACACGGACTGGGCACTCGGACTGGACACACCGACTGGACACTCAGATTGGACACACAGACTGGAGACATGGACTGGACACTCGGACTGCCCACTCGGACTGGATACACAGACTAGACACTCGGACTGGACACACCGACTGGACACTCGGATTGGACACATGGACTGGACACATTGACTGGGCATTCGGACTGGAAACACAGACTGGATACTCGGTCTGGAGACACAGACGAGACACTTGGACTGAACAGTAGGAGTGGACACACAGACTGGACAATCGGAATGGACTCTCGATGTGGACACACAGACTGGACACTCGTACTGGACACACGGACTGGCCACATGGACTGGACACTCGGACTGGACACATGGGCTGGACACATTGACTTGACACTCGGACTGGACACATGCACTGGACACTTGGACTGGACACTCGGACTGGACACGTTGACTGGACACTCCGACTGGATACATGGACCGGACAATCGAACTGGACACCTGGAGATGACACTCGAAATGGACACTCAGACTGGACACTTGGACTGGACACATGGACTGGATACTTGGACTGGACCCTCCAACCGGATACATGGACTGGACAATCGAACTGGACACCTGGAGATGACACTCGAAATGGACACTCAGACTGGACACTTGGACTGGACACATGGACTGGATACTCGGAATGGGCACTCGGACTGTACACTCAGACTTGACACTCGGACTTGGACATTCGGACTGGACACTCAGACTGGACACTCGGACTGGACACACGGTCGGGACAATGAACCAGACACTAGGACTGGAGGCTCGGAATGGACACAGAGACTGGACACTCGGACTGGACACACAGACTGAACACTCGTTGTGAACACAAAGACTGGAAACAGGGACTGGGCACACAGACTGGACACATGGACTGGACACTCTGACTGGACACATGGATTGGACACATGGAATGGACACATGGACTGGACACTCGGACTGGACTCATGGACTGAACACTCGGAGTGGATACACAGACTGGACACTCTGATTGGACACACAGACTGGACACAAGGACTGGACACTCGGGCTGGACACTCGGACTGGGCACTCGGACTGGACACACAGACTGGCCATTCGGACTGGACACCCAGACTGGACACTCAGTCTGGATGCATGGACTGGACATTCGGACTGGACACTTGGACTGGACAGTCGGACTGGACTCATGGTCTGGACACATGGACTGGACGTTCGGACTGGACATTCAGACCGGAGTCATGGACTGGACACTAGCACTGGACACTCGCATTGGACTCATGGACTGGAAACTCGGACTGGACACATCGACTGGACGCTCGAAGTGGACACTCGGACTGGACAAATGGACTGGACACTTGCGCAAGACACATAGTCTGGACACTCTGACTGGACACATGGACTGGAAACTCGGACTGGAAACACGGACTGGGCACTCGGACTGGACACACCGACTGGACACTCGGATTGGACACACAGACTGGAGACATGGACTGGACACTCGGACTGCCCACTCGGACTGGATACACAGACTAGACACTCGGACTGGACACACCGACTGGACACTCGGATTGGACACATGGACTGGACACATTGACTGGGAATTCGGACTGGAAACACAGACTGGATACTCGGACTGGAGACTCGGACTGGACACATAGACTGGGCATTTGGACTGGACACTCGGACTGGACACATAGACTGGGCATTCGGACTGGAAACACAGACTTGATACTCGGTCTGGAGACACAGACTAGACACTTGGACTGAACAGTAGGAGTGGACACACAGACTGGACAATCGGAATGGACTCTCGATGTGGACACACAGACTGGACACTCGGACTGGACACACGGACTGGCCACATGGACTGGACACTCGGACTGGACACATGGGCTGGACACATTGACTTGACACTCGGACTGGACACATGCACTGGACATTTGGACTGGACACTCGGACTGGACACATTGACTGGACACTCCGACTGGATACATGGACCGGACAATCGAACTGGACACCTGGAGATGACACTCGAAATGGACACTCAGACTGGACACTTGGACTGGACACATGGAATGGATACTTGGACTGGACACTCGGACTGGACACATTGACTGGACCCTCCAACCGGATACATGGACTGGACAATCGAACTGGACACCTGGAGATGACACTCGAACTGGACACTCAGACTGGACACTTGGACTGGACACATGGACTGGATACTCGGACTGGGCACTCTGACTGTACACTCAGACTTGACACTCGGACTTGGACATTCGGACTGGACACTCAGACTGGACACTCGGACTGGACACACGGTCGGGACAATGAACCAGACACTAGGACTGGAGGCTCGGAATGGACACACAGACTGGGCACTCGGACTGGACACACAGACTGAACACTCGTTGTGAACACACAGACTGGAAACTGGTACTGGGCACACAGACTGGACACATGGACTGGACACTCTGACTGGACACATGGATTGGACACATGGAATGGACACATGGACTGGACACTCGGACTGGACTCATGGACTGAACACTCGGAGTGGATACACAGACTGGACACTCTGATTGGACACACAGACTGGACACAAGGACTGGACACTCGGGCTGGACACTCGGACTGGGCACTCGGACTGGACACACAGACTGGCCATTCGGACTGGACACCCAGACTGGACACTCAGTCTGGATTAATGGACTGGACATTCGGACTGGACACTTGGACTGGACAGTCGGACTGGACTCATGGTCTGGACACATGGACTGGACATTCAGACTGGACATTCAGACCGGAGTCATGGACTGGACACTAGCACTGGACACTCGCATTGGACTCATGGACTGGAAACTCGGACTGGACACATGGACTGGACGCTCGAAGTGGACACTCGGACTGGACAAATGGACTGGACACTTGTGCAAGACAGATAGTCTGGACACTCTGACTGGACACATGGACTGGAAACTCGGACTGGAAACACAGACTGGGCACTCGGACTGGACACACCGACTGGACACTCGGATTGGACACACAGACTGGACACATGGACTGGACACTCGGACTGGCCACTCGGAATGGACAAATGGACTGGACTCATGGAATGGACACATGGATTGGGCACTGGACTGGACACCTAGACTGGACACTCAGTCTGGATACATGGACTGGACATTCGGACTGGACACTCGGACTGGACAGTCGGACTGGACTCATGGACTGGACACATGGACTGGACATTCGGACTGGACATTCAGACTGGATTCATGGACTGGACACATGGACTGGACACTATCACTGGACACTCGCGTTGGACTCATGGACTGGAAACTCGGACTGGACACATGGACTGGACGCTCGAAGTGGACACTCGGACTGGACAAATGGACTGGACACTTGTGCAAGACAGATAGTCTGGACACTCTGACTGGACACATGGACTGGAAACTCGGACTGGAAACACAGACTGGGCACTCGGACTGGACACACCGACTGGACACTCGGATTGGACACACAGACTGGACACATGGACTGGACACTCGGACTGCCCACTCGGACTGGATACACAGACTAGACACTCGGACTGGACACACCGACTGGACACTCGGATTGGATACATGGACTGGACACTCCGTCTGGATACATGGACCGGACAATCGAACTGGACACCTGGAGATGACACTCGAAATGGACACTCAGACTGGACACTTGGACTGGACACATGGACTGGATACTTGGACTGGACTCATGGACTGGACACATTGACTGGACCCTCCAACCGGATACATGGACTGGACAATCGAACTGGACACCTGGAAATGACACTCGAACTGGACACTCAGACTGGACACTTGGACTGGACACATGGAATGGATACTCGGACTGGGCACTCGGACTGTACACTCAGACTGGACACTCGGACTAGACATTCGGACTGGACACTCAGACTGGACACTCGGACTGGACACACGGTCGGGACAATGAACCAGACACTAGGACTGGAGGCTCGGAATGTACACACAGACTGGACACTCGGACTGGACACACAGACTGGACACTCGGTTTGGACACTCAGACTGGACACTCGGACTGGACACACAGACTGAACACTCGTTGTGAACACACAGACTGGAAACTGGGACTGGGCACACAGACTGGACACATGGACTGGAGACTCGGACTGGATATTCGGACTGGAAACCTTGACTGCACAAGTTGAGTGGACACTCGGACTGGAAAGACAGAATGGACACCCGAACTGGACAAAGAGACTGGACACATGGAATGGACACACGTGACTGGACACATGGAATGGATACTCGAACTGGACACTCGGACTGGACACATGTATGGACACATGGGATGGACACATGGATTGGGCACTCGGACTGGACACATTTATGGACACATGGGATGGACACATGGATTGGGCACTCGGACTGGACACACAGACTGTTCATTCCAACTGGACACATGGACTGGACACTGGGACAGGACACAAAGACTGGTCACTCGGATTGCACACATTGACTGGACACTCGGACTGGACACATAGACTGGACTCATGGACTGGACACTCGGACTGGACCCATTGTTGGGACACTTGGACTTGACGCTCGCACTGAAAATTTGTACAGGACACTCGTACTGGACACATGGACTGGACAATCGGACTGGACACTCGGACTGACACTCAGACTGGACTCATGGACTGGACACTTGGACTGGACACTCAGACTGGACTCATGGACTGGACACATGGACTGGACACTCGGACTGGACTAATAGACTGGACACCCGGAGTGGATACACAGACTGGTCACTCGGATTGGACACACAGACTGGACACTTGGACAGGACACTCGGACTCGGCATTCGGACTGGACACACAGACTGGACACTCGGACTGGCCACATGGACTAGCCACATGGAATGGACACATGGACTGGACACTCGGACTGGACTCATGGACTGAACACTCGGAGTGGATACAAAGACTGGACACTCTGATTGGACACACCGACTGGACACATGGACTGGACACTCTGGCTGGACACTCGGACTGGGCACTCGGACTGGACACACAGACTCGCCATTCGGACTGGACACCCAGACTGGACACTCAGTCTGGATACATGGACTGGACATTCGGACTGGACACTCGGACTGGACAGTCGGACTGGACTCATGGACTGGACACATGGACTGGACATTCGGACTGGACATTCAGACTGGAGTCATGGACTGGACACATGGACTGGACACTAGCACTGGACACTCGCATTGGACTCATGGAATGGAAACTCGGACTGGACACATGGACTGGACGCTCGAAGTGGACACTCGGACTGGACACATGGACTGGACACTTGCACAAGACACATAGTCTGGACACTCTGACTGGACACATGGACTGGAAACTCGGACTGGAAACACGGACTGGGCACTCGGACTGGACACACCGACTGGACACTCGGATTGGACACACAGACTGGACACATCGACTGGACACTCGGACTGGCCACTCGGAATGGACAAATGGACTGGACTCATGGAATGGACACATGGATTGGGCACTCGGACTGGACACACAGACTGTTCACTCGGACTGGATACACAGACTGGACACTCGGACTGGACACTCGCACTGGAGACACAGACTTGACACATGAACTGGACACTCGGACTGGACACATTGACTGGGCACTCGCACTGGAAACACAAACTGGATACTCGGACTGGAGACACAGACCAGACACTCGGACTGGACACTCGCACTGGAGACAAAGACTGGACACATGGACTGGACACTCGTACTGGACACTCGGACTGGACACATAGACTGGGCACTCGGACTGGACACATGGACTGAAAACTTGCACTGGACACATAGACTGGACACTCGGACTGGACTCTCGGACTGGACACATGGATTGGACAATCAGTCTGGACACACGGACTGGCCACATGGACTGGACACTCGGACTGGACACATGGACTGGACACATAGACTTGACACTCGGACTTGACACATGGACTGGACTCTTGGACTGGACACTCGGACTGGACACCTGGAGAGGACACTCGAACTGGACACTCAGACTGGACACTTGGACTGGACACAGGGATTGGTTACTCGGAATGGGTGCCCGGACTGGACACTCGGACTGGACACTCGGACTGGACATTCGGACTGGACACTCAGACTGGACACTCGGACTGGACACACGGTCGGGACAATGAACTAGACATTAGGACTAGAGGCTCGGACTGGACACACAGACTGGACACTCGGACTGGACAAACAGACTGGAGACTCGTTGTGAACACACAGTCTGGAAACTGGGACTGGGCACACATACTGGACACATGGACTGGAGACGCGGACTGGATATTTGGACTGGAAACAGTGACTGGACAATTGGACTGGACAATCGGACTGGACACTCGGACTGGAAACTTTGACTGCACACACGAGTGGACACTCGGACTGGAAAGACAGACTGGAAACTCGGACTGGGCACTCGGACTGGATAAACAGACTGGACACTCGGACTGGACACACAGACTGGACACTCGGACTGAACACACAGACTGGACACTCGGACTGGACACACAGACTCGCCATTCGGACTGGACACCCAGACTGGACACTCAGTCTGGATACATGGACTGGACATTCGGACTGGACACTCGGACTGGACAGTCGGACTGGACTCATGGACTGGACACATGGACTGGACATTCGGACTGGACATTCAGACTGGAGTCATGGACTGGACACATGGACTGGACACTAGCACTGGACACTCGCATTGGACTCATGGAATGGAAACTCGGACTGGACACATGGACTGGACGCTCGAAGTGGACACTCGGACTGGACACATGGACTGGACACTTGCACAAGACACATAGTCTGGACACTCTGACTGGACACATGGACTGGAAACTCGGACTGGAAACACGGACTGGGCACTCGGACTGGACACACCGACTGGACACTCGGATTGGACACACAGACTGGACACATCGACTGGACACTCGGACTGGCCACTCGGAATGGACAAATGGACTGGACTCATGGAATGGACACATGGATTGGGCACTCGGACTGGACACACAGACTGTTCACTCGGACTGGATACACAGACTGGACACTCGGACTGGACACTCGCACTGGAGACACAGACTTGACACATGAACTGGACACTCGGACTGGACACATTGACTGGGCACTCGCACTGGAAACACAAACTGGATACTCGGACTGGAGACACAGACCAGACACTCGGACTGGACACTCGCACTGGAGACAAAGACTGGACACATGGACTGGACACTCGTACTGGACACTCGGACTGGACACATAGACTGGGCACTCGGACTGGACACATGGACTGAAAACTTGCACTGGACACATAGACTGGACACTCGGACTGGACTCTCGGACTGGACACATGGATTGGACAATCAGTCTGGACACACGGACTGGCCACATGGACTGGACACTCGGACTGGACACATGGACTGGACACATAGACTTGACACTCGGACTTGACACATGGACTGGACTCTTGGACTGGACACTCGGACTGGACACCTGGAGAGGACACTCGAACTGGACACTCAGACTGGACACTTGGACTGGACACAGGGATTGGTTACTCGGAATGGGTGCCCGGACTGGACACTCGGACTGGACACTCGGACTGGACATTCGGACTGGACACTCAGACTGGACACTCGGACTGGACACACGGTCGGGACAATGAACTAGACATTAGGACTAGAGGCTCGGACTGGACACACAGACTGGACACTCGGACTGGACAAACAGACTGGAGACTCGTTGTGAACACACAGTCTGGAAACTGGGACTGGGCACACATACTGGACACATGGACTGGAGACGCGGACTGGATATTTGGACTGGAAACAGTGACTGGACAATTGGACTGGACAATCGGACTGGACACTCGGACTGGAAACTTTGACTGCACACACGAGTGGACACTCGGACTGGAAAGACAGACTGGAAACTCGGACTGGGCACTCGGACTGGATAAACAGACTGGACACTCGGACTGGACACACAGACTGGACACTCGGACTGAACACACAGACTGGACACTCGGACTGAACACACAGACTGGACACTCGGACTGGACACACAGACTGGACACATGGAATGGACACACGGACTGGACACATGGAATGGACACTCGGACTGGAGTCATGGACTGGACACTCGGACTGGACACTCGGATTGGACACATTGTCGGGACACTTGGACTCGACACACAGACTGGACACTCGGACTGGACACACGGACTGGACACTCGCACTGGACACACGGACTGGACTCATGGACTGGACACACGGACTGGACACTCGGACTGGACACACGGACTGGACTCATGGACTGGACACACGGACTGGACACTCGGACTGGACACTCGGATTGGACACATTGTCGGGACACTTGGACTCGACACACAGACTGGACACTCGGACTGAACACACAGACTGGACACTCGGACTGAACACACAGACTGGACACTCGGACTGAACACATGAACTGGACATTCGGACTGGGCATTCGGACTGGACACGCGGACTGGACACATGTACTGGACACTCGGACTGGACACTCGGACTGGACTCATGGACTGGACACTTGCACTGGACACATAGACTGGACACTCAGAATGGTCATACGGACTGGACACTCGGACTGGACACTCGGACTGGAGTCATGACCTCGACACTCGGACTGGACACTCGGACTGGAGTCATGGACTGGACACTCGGACTGGACACTCGGATTGGAGTCATGGACTGGACACTCGGACTGGACACTCGGATTGGACACATTGTCGGGACACTTGGACTCGACAAAAAGACTGGACACTCAGTCTGGATACATGGACTGGACACTCGGAACTGGACACTCGGACTGAACACATGGACTGGACATTCGGACTGGACACGCGGACTGGACACATGTACTGGACACTCGGACAGGACACTCGGACAGGACTCATGGACTGGACACTTGCACTGGACACATCGACTGGACACTCAGAATGGACATTCAAACTGGACACACGGACTAGAGTCATGATCTGGACACATGGACTGGACACTCGGACTGGACACACAGACTGGACTCATGGACTGGACACATGGACTGGACACTCGGACTGGACACACAGACTGGACTCATGGACTGGACACTCGGACTGGACACTCGGACTGGAGTCATGACCTGGACACTCGGACTGGAGTCATGGACTGGACATTGGGAATGGACATTCGGACTGGACACTCGGACTGAAAACATGGACTGGACATTCGAAATGGACATTCGGACTGGACACTCGGACTGGACACATGTACTGGACACTCGGACTGGACACCCGGACTTGACTCATGGACTGGACAACTGCACTGGACACATAGACTGGACACTCAGAATGGACATTCGGACTGGACACTCGGACTGAACACATGGACTGGACATTCGAACTGGACATTCGAACTGGACACACGGACTGGACTCATGATCTGGACACATGGACTGGACACTCGGACTGGACACACAGACTGGACTCATGGATTGGACACTCGGACTGGACACTCGGACTGGAGTCATGACCTGGACACTCGGACTGGAGTCATGACCTGGACACTCGGACTGGACACTCGGATTGGACACATTGTCGGGACACTTGGACTCGGCACACAGACTGGACACTCAGTCTGGATACATGTACTGGACACTCAGAATGGACATTCGGACTGGACACTCGGACTGAAAACATGGACTGGACATTCGAACTGGACATTCGGACTGGACACTCAGACTGGACACATGTACTGGACAATCGGACTGGACACCCGGACTTGACTCATGGACTGGACAACTGCACTGGACACATAGACTGGACACTCAGAATGGACATTCGGACTGGACACTCGGACTGAATACATGGACTGGACATTCGAACTGGACATTCGGACTGGACACTCGGATTGGACACATGTACTGGACACTCGGACTGGACACCCAGACTGGACTCATGGGCTGGACACTTGCACTGGACACATAGACTGGACACTCAGAATGGTCATTCGGACTGGACACTCGGACTGGACTCATGGTCTGGACACATGGACTGGACACTCGGACTGGACACTCAGACTGGACTCATGGACTGGACACATGGACTGGACACTCGGACTGGACATTCAGACTGGAGTCATGGACTGGACTCATGGACTGGACACTAGCACTGGACACTCGCATTGGACTCATGGACTGGAAACTCGGACTGGACACATGGACTGGACGCTCGAAATGGACAATCGGACTGGACACATGGACTGGACACTCGGACTGGGCACTCGGACTGCAGACACAAACTGGAGACACAGACTGGACACACAGACTGGACACATGGTCTGGACACATGGACTGGACACTCGGACTGGACACTCAGACTGGACTCATGGACTGGACACATGGACTGGACACTCGGACTGGACATTCAGACTGGAGTCATGGACTGGACACATGGACTGGGCACTAGCACTGGACACTCGCATTGGACTCATGGACTGGAAACTCGGACTGGACACATGGACAGGACGCTCGAAATGGACAATCGGACTGGACACATGGACTGGACACTCGGACTGGGCACTCGGACTGCAGACACAAACTGGAGACACAGACTGGACACACAGACTGGACACATGGACTAGACCCTCGGACTGCATATTCGCATAGACTGGACACTCGGACAGGTCACATAGACAGGACACATGGACTGGACAAATGGACTGGACCCTGGGACTGCACACTCGGACTGGGCACTCGGACTGGACATATAGACTGGACACTCGGACTGGTCACATAGACTAGTCACATCGACTGGACACATCGACTGGACACTCGGAATGGTCACATAGACTGGTCACAAAGACTGGCCACATGTACTGGACACTCGGACTGAACAATCGGACTGGACTCATGGACTGGACACTCAGACTAGGCACCCGAACTGGACAAACAAACTGGACACTCGGACTGGACACACAGACTGGACACATGGACAGGACACTCGAACTGGACACTCGGACCGAACTCTAGGAGTGGATACACAGAATGGACACTCGGATTGGATGCACGGACTGGACACATGGACTGCACACTCGGACTGGACACTCGGACTGGGCACACAGACTGGACACATGGGCTGGACACTCTGACTGGACACTCGGACTGGGCATTCGGACTGCAGACACAAACTGGACACACAGACTGGACACTCGGACTGGACACACAGACTGGACACATGGACTGCACACACAGACTGGACACATGGATTGGGCACTCGTACTGGACACACAGACTCTTCACTCGGACTGGACACATGGACTGGACGCTAGGTCAGTACACAAAGACTGGTCACTCGGACTGGACACTCAGACTGGACACATGGACTGGACCCTCAGTCTGGACACATCGACTGGACACTCGGATAGGTCATATAGTTTGGTCACATAGTCTGGCCACAGGTACTGGACACTCGGACTGCACAATCGGAATGGACACATGGACTGGAAACATGGAATAGACACATGGACTGGACACTCGGACTGGACTCATGTACTGGACAATCAGTGTAGGCACTCGGATTGGATACACAAACTGGACACTCGGACTGGACACACAGACTGGACACAGGGACTGGACACTCGGCCTGGACAATTGGACTGGACACATGTACTGGACACTCGGACTGGACTCATGCACTGGTCACTCGGACTGGACACTCGGAGTGGATACACAGACTGGACACTCGGAATGAACACAAAGACTGGACACATGTACTGGACACACGGACTGGACACTCGGACTGGACTCATGGACTGGACACTTGCACTGGACACATAGACTGGACACTCAGAATGGTCATACGGACTGGACACTCGGACTGGACACTCGGACTGGAGTCATGACCTCGACACTCGGACTGGACACTCGGACTGGAGTCATGGACTGGACACTCGGACTGGACACTCAGATTGGAGTCATGGACTGGACACTCGGACTGGACACTCGGATTGGACACATTGTCGGGACACTTGGACTCGACAAAAAGACTGGACACTCAGTCTGGATACATGGACTGGACACTCGGAACTGGACACTCGGACTGAACACATGGACTGGACATTCGGACTGGACACGCGGACTGGACACTCGGACTGGGCACTCGGACTGCAGACACAAACTGGAGACACAGACTGGACACACAGACTGGACACATGGTCTGGACACATGGACTGGACACTCGGACTGGACACTCAGACTGGACTCATGGACTGGACACATGGACTGGACACTCGGACTGGACATTCAGACTGGAGTCATGGACTGGACACATGGACTGGGCACTAGCACTGGACACTCGCATTGGACTCATGGACTGGAAACTCGGACTGGACACATGGACAGGACGCTCGAAATGGACAATCGGACTGGACACATGGACTGGACACTCGGACTGGGCACTCGGACTGCAGACACAAACTGGAGACACAGACTGGACACACAGACTGGACACATGGACTAGACCCTCGGACTGCATATTCGCATAGACTGGACACTCGGACAGGTCACATAGACAGGACACATGGACTGGACAAATGGACTGGACCCTGGGACTGCACACTCGGACTGGGCACTCGGACTGGACATATAGACTGGATACTCGGACTGGTCACATAGACTAGTCACATCGACTGGACACATCGACTGGACACTCGGAATGGTCACATAGACTGGTCACAAAGACTGGCCACATGTACTGGACACTCGGACTGAACAATCGGACTGGACTCATGGACTGGACACTCAGACTAGGCACCCGAACTGGACAAACAAACTGGACACTCGGACTGGACACACAGACTGGACACATGGACAGGACACTCGAACTGGACACTCGGACCGAACTCTAGGAGTGGATACACAGAATGGACACTCGGATTGGATGCACGGACTGGACACATGGACTGCACACTCGGACTGGACACTCGGACTGGGCACACAGACTGGACACATGGACTGGACACTCTGACTGGACACTCGGACTGGGCATTCGGACTGCAGACACAAACTGGACACACAGACTGGACACTCGGACTGGACACACAGACTGGACACATGGACTGCACACACAGACTGGACACATGGATTGGGCACTCGTACTGGACACACAGACTCTTCACTCGGACTGGACACATGGACTGGACGCTAGGTCAGTACACAAAGACTGGTCACTCGGACTGGACACTCAGACTGGACACATGGACTGGACCCTCAGTCTGGACACATCGACTGGACACTCGGATAGGTCATATAGTTTGGTCACATAGTCTGGCCACAGGTACTGGACACTCGGACTGCACAATCGGAATGGACACATGGACTGGAAACATGGAATAGACACATGGACTGGACACTCGGACTGGACTCATGTACTGGACAATCAGTGCAGGCACTCGGATTGGATACACAAACTGGACACTCGGACTGGACACACAGACTGGACACAGGGACTGGACACTCGGCCTGGACAATTGGACTGGACACATGTACTGGACACTCGGACTGGACTCATGCACTGGTCACTCGGACTGGACACTCGGAGTGGATACACAGACTGGACACTCGGAATGAACACAAAGACTGGACACATGTACTGGACACTCGGACTGGACACTCGGACTGGACTCATGGACTGGACACTTGCACTGGACACATAGACTGGACACTCAGAATGGTCATACGGACTGGACACTCGGACTGGACACTCGGACTGGAGTCATGACCTCGACACTCGGACTGGACACTCGGACTGGAGTCATGGACTGGACACTCGGACTGGACACTCAGATTGGAGTCATGGACTGGACACTCGGACTGGACACTCGGATTGGACACATTGTCGGGACACTTGGACTCGACAAAAAGACTGGACACTCAGTCTGGATACATGGACTGGACACTCGGAACTGGACACTCGGACTGAACACATGGACTGGACATTCGGACTGGACACGCGGACTGGACACGTGTACTGGACACTCGGACAGGACACTCGGACAGGACTCATGGACTGGACACTTGCACTGGACACATAGACTGGACACTCAGAATGGACATTCAAACTGGACACACGGACTTGAGTCATGATCTGGACACATGGACTGGACACTCGGACTGGACACACAGACTGGACTCATGGACTGGACACATGGACTGGACACTCGGACTGGACACACAGACTGGACTCATGGACTGGACACTCGGACTGGACACTCGGACTGGAGTCATGACCTGGACACTCGGACTGGAGTCATGGACTGGACATTGGGAATGGACATTCGGACTGGACACTCGGACTGAAAACATGGACTGGACATTCGAAATGGACATTCGGACTGGACACTCGGACTGGACACATGTACTGGACACTCGGACTGGACACCCGGACTTGACTCATGGACTGGACAACTGCACTGGACACATAGACTGGACACTCAGAATGGACATTCGGACTGGACACTCGGACTGAACACATGGACTGGACATTCGAACTGGACATTCGAACTGGACACACGGACTGGACTCATGATCTGGACACATGGACTGGACACTCGGACTGGACACACAGACTGGACTCATGGATTGGACACTCGGACTGGACACTCGGACTGGAGTCATGACCTGGACACTCGGACTGGAGTCATGACCTGGACACTCGGACTGGACACTCGGATTGGACACATTGTCGGGACACTTGGACTCGGCACACAGACTGGACACTCAGTCTGGATACATGTACTGGACACTCAGAATGGACATTCGGACTGGACACTCGGACTGAAAACATGGACTGGACATTCGAACTGGACATTCGGACTGGACACTCGGACTGGACACATGTACTGGACAATCGGACTGGACACCCGGACTTGACTCATGGACTGGACAACTGCACTGGACACATAGACTGGACACTCAGAATGGACATTCGGACTGGACACTCGGACTGAACACATGGACTGGACATTCGAACTGGACATTCGGACTGGACACTCGGATTGGACACATGTACTGGACACTCGGACTGGACACCCGGACTGGACTCATGGGCTGGACACTTGCACTGGACACATAGACTGGACACTCAGAATGGTCATTCGGACTGGACACTCGGACTGGACTCATGGTCTGGACACATGGACTGGACACTCGGACTGGACACTCAGACTGGACTCATGGACTGGACACATGGACTGGACACTCGGACTGGACATTCAGACTGGAGTCATGGACTGGACTCATGGACTGGACACTAGCACTGGACACTCGCATTGGACTCATGGACTGGAAACTCGGACTGGACACATGGACTGGACGCTCGAAATGGACAATCGGACTGGACACATGGACTGGACACTCGGACTGGGCACTCGGACTGCAGACACAAACTGGAGACACAGACTGGACACACAGACTGGACACATGGTCTGGACACATGGACTGGACACTCGGACTGGACACTCGGACTGGAGTCATGGACTGGACACTCGGACTGGACACTCAGATTGGAGTCATGGACTGGACACTCGGACTGGACACTCGGATTGGACACATTGTCGGGACACTTGGACTCGACAAAAAGACTGGACACTCAGTCTGGATACATGGACTGGACACTCGGAACTGGACACTCGGACTGAACACATGGACTGGACATTCGGACTGGACACGCGGACTGGACACGTGTACTGGACACTCGGACAGGACACTCGGACAGGACTCATGGACTGGACACTTGCACTGGACACATAGACTGGACACTCAGAATGGACATTCAAACTGGACACACGGACTTGAGTCATGATCTGGACACATGGACTGGACACTCGGACTGGACACACAGACTGGACTCATGGACTGGACACATGGACTGGACACTCGGACTGGACACACAGACTGGACTCATGGACTGGACACTCGGACTGGACACTCGGACTGGAGTCATGACCTGGACACTCGGACTGGAGTCATGGACTGGACATTGGGAATGGACATTCGGACTGGACACTCGGACTGAAAACATGGACTGGACATTCGAAATGGACATTCGGACTGGACACTCGGACTGGACACATGTACTGGACACTCGGACTGGACACCCGGACTTGACTCATGGACTGGACAACTGCACTGGACACATAGACTGGACACTCAGAATGGACATTCGGACTGGACACTCGGACTGAACACATGGACTGGACATTCGAACTGGACATTCGAACTGGACACACGGACTGGACTCATGATCTGGACACATGGACTGGACACTCGGACTGGACACACAGACTGGACTCATGGATTGGACACTCGGACTGGACACTCGGACTGGAGTCATGACCTGGACACTCGGACTGGAGTCATGACCTGGACACTCGGACTGGACACTCGGATTGGACACATTGTCGGGACACTTGGACTCGGCACACAGACTGGACACTCAGTCTGGATACATGTACTGGACACTCAGAATGGACATTCGGACTGGACACTCGGACTGAAAACATGGACTGGACATTCGAACTGGACATTCGGACTGGACACTCGGACTGGACACATGTACTGGACAATCGGACTGGACACCCGGACTTGACTCATGGACTGGACAACTGCACTGGACACATAGACTGGACACTCAGAATGGACATTCGGACTGGACACTCGGACTGAACACATGGACTGGACATTCGAACTGGACATTCGGACTGGACACTCGGATTGGACACATGTACTGGACACTCGGACTGGACACCCGGACTGGACTCATGGGCTGGACACTTGCACTGGACACATAGACTGGACACTCAGAATGGTCATTCGGACTGGACACTCGGACTGGACTCATGGTCTGGACACATGGACTGGACACTCGGACTGGACACTCAGACTGGACTCATGGACTGGACACATGGACTGGACACTCGGACTGGACATTCAGACTGGAGTCATGGACTGGACTCATGGACTGGACACTAGCACTGGACACTCGCATTGGACTCATGGACTGGAAACTCGGACTGGACACATGGACTGGACGCTCGAAATGGACAATCGGACTGGACACATGGACTGGACACTCGGACTGGGCACTCGGACTGCAGACACAAACTGGAGACACAGACTGGACACACAGACTGGACACATGGTCTGGACACATGGACTGGACACTCGGACTGGACACTCGGACTGGAGTCATGGACTGGACACTCGGACTGGACACTCAGATTGGAGTCATGGACTGGACACTCGGACTGGACACTCGGATTGGACACATTGTCGGGACACTTGGACTCGACAAAAAGACTGGACACTCAGTCTGGATACATGGACTGGACACTCGGAACTGGACACTCGGACTGAACACATGGACTGGACATTCGGACTGGACATTCAGACTGGAGTCATGGACTGGACTCATGGACTGGACACTAGCACTGGACACTCGCATTGGACTCATGGACTGGAAACTCGGACTGGACACATGGACTGGACACTCGGACTGGACACCCGGACTTGACTCATGGACTGGACAACTGCACTGGACACATAGACTGGACACTCAGAATGGACATTCGGACTGGACACTCGGACTGAACACATGGACTGGACATTCGAACTGGACATTCGGACTGGACACTCGGATTGGACACATGTACTGGACACTCGGACTGGACACCCGGACTGGACTCATGGGCTGGACACTTGCACTGGACACATAGACTGGACACTCAGAATGGTCATTCGGACTGGACACTCGGACTGGACTCATGGTCTGGACACATGGACTGGACACTCGGACTGGACACTCAGACTGGACTCATGGACTGGACACATGGACTGGACACTCGGACTGGACATTCAGACTGGAGTCATGGACTGGACTCATGGACTGGACACTAGCACTGGACACTCGCATTGGACTCATGGACTGGAAACTCGGACTGGACACATGGACTGGACGCTCGAAATGGACAATCGGACTGGACACATGGACTGGACACTCGGACTGGGCACTCGGACTGCAGACACAAACTGGAGACACAGACTGGACACACAGACTGGACACATGGTCTGGACACATGGACTGGACACTCGGACTGGACACTCGGACTGGAGTCATGGACTGGACACTCGGACTGGACACTCAGATTGGAGTCATGGACTGGACACTCGGACTGGACACTCGGATTGGACACATTGTCGGGACACTTGGACTCGACAAAAAGACTGGACACTCAGTCTGGATACATGGACTGGACACTCGGAACTGGACACTCGGACTGAACACATGGACTGGACATTCGGACTGGACACGCGGACTGGACACGTGTACTGGACACTCGGACAGGACACTCGGACAGGACTCATGGACTGGACACTTGCACTGGACACATAGACTGGACACTCAGAATGGACATTCAAACTGGACACACGGACTTGAGTCATGATCTGGACACATGGACTGGACACTCGGACTGGACACACAGACTGGACTCATGGACTGGACACATGGACTGGACACTCGGACTGGACACACAGACTGGACTCATGGACTGGACACTCGGACTGGACACTCGGACTGGAGTCATGACCTGGACACTCGGACTGGAGTCATGGACTGGACATTGGGAATGGACATTCGGACTGGACACTCGGACTGAAAACATGGACTGGACATTCGAAATGGACATTCGGACTGGACACTCGGACTGGACACATGTACTGGACACTCGGACTGGACACCCGGACTTGACTCATGGACTGGACAACTGCACTGGACACATAGACTGGACACTCAGAATGGACATTCGGACTGGACACTCGGACTGAACACATGGACTGGACATTCGAACTGGACATTCGAACTGGACACACGGACTGGACTCATGATCTGGACACATGGACTGGACACTCGGACTGGACACACAGACTGGACTCATGGATTGGACACTCGGACTGGACACTCGGACTGGAGTCATGACCTGGACACTCGGACTGGAGTCATGACCTGGACACTCGGACTGGACACTCGGATTGGACACATTGTCGGGACACTTGGACTCGGCACACAGACTGGACACTCAGTCTGGATACATGTACTGGACACTCAGAATGGACATTCGGACTGGACACTCGGACTGAAAACATGGACTGGACATTCGAACTGGACATTCGGACTGGACACTCGGACTGGACACATGTACTGGACAATCGGACTGGACACCCGGACTTGACTCATGGACTGGACAACTGCACTGGACACATAGACTGGACACTCAGAATGGACATTCGGACTGGACACTCGGACTGAACACATGGACTGGACATTCGAACTGGACATTCGGACTGGACACTCGGATTGGACACATGTACTGGACACTCGGACTGGACACCCGGACTGGACTCATGGGCTGGACACTTGCACTGGACACATAGACTGGACACTCAGAATGGTCATTCGGACTGGACACTCGGACTGGACTCATGGTCTGGACACATGGACTGGACACTCGGACTGGACACTCAGACTGGACTCATGGACTGGACACATGGACTGGACACTCGGACTGGACATTCAGACTGGAGTCATGGACTGGACTCATGGACTGGACACTAGCACTGGACACTCGCATTGGACTCATGGACTGGAAACTCGGACTGGACACATGGACTGGACGCTCGAAATGGACAATCGGACTGGACACAAGGACTGGACACTCGGACTGGGCACTCGGACTGCAGACACAAACTGGAGACACAGACTGGACACACAGACTGGACACATGGTCTGGACACATGGACTGGACACTCGGACTGGACACTCAGACTGGACTCATGGACTGGACACATGGACTGGACACTCGGACTGGACATTCAGACTGGAGTCATGGACTGGACACATGGACTGGGCACTAGCACTGGACACTCGCATTGGACTCATGGACTGGAAACTCGGACTGGACACATGGACAGGACGCTCGAAATGGACAATCGGACTGGACACATGGACTGGACACTCGGACTGGGCACTCGGACTGCAGACACAAACTGGAGACACAGACTGGACACACAGACTGGACACATGGACTAGACCCTCGGACTGCATATTCGCATAGACTGGACACTCGGACAGGTCACATAGACAGGACACATGGACTGGACAAATGGACTGGACCCTGGGACTGCACACTCGGACTGGGCACTCGGACTGGACATATAGACTGGACACTCGGACTGGTCACATAGACTAGTCACATCGACTGGACACATCGACTGGACACTCGGAATGGTCACATAGACTGGTCACAAAGACTGGCCACATGTACTGGACACTCGGACTGAACAATCGGACTGGACTCATGGACTGGACACTCAGACTAGGCACCCGAACTGGACAAACAAACTGGACACTCGGACTGGACACACAGACTGGACACATGGACAGGACACTCGAACTGGACACTCGGACCGAACTCTAGGAGTGGATACACAGAATGGACACTCGGATTGGATGCACGGACTGGACACATGGACTGCACACTCGGACTGGACACTCGGACTGGGCACACAGACTGGACACATGGACTGGACACTCTGACTGGACACTCGGACTGGGCATTCGGACTGCAGACACAAACTGGACACACAGACTGGACACTCGGACTGGACACACAGACTGGACACATGGACTGCACACACAGACTGGACACATGGATTGGGCACTCGTACTGGACACACAGACTCTTCACTCGGACTGGACACATGGACTGGACGCTAGGTCAGTACACAAATACTGGTCACTCGGACTGGACACTCAGACTGGACACATGGACTGGACCCTCAGTCTGGACACATCGACTGGACACTCGGATAGGTCATATAGTTTGGTCACATAGTCTGGCCACAGGTACTGGACACTCGGACTGCACAATTGGAATGGACACATGGACTGGAAACATGGAATAGACACATGGACTGGACACTCGGACTGGACTCATGTACTGGACAATCAGTGTAGGCACTCGGATTGGATACACAAACTGGACACTCGGACTGGACACACAGACTGGACACAGGGACTGGACACTCGGCCTGGACAATTGGACTGGACACATGTACTGGACACTCGGACTGGACTCATGCACTGGTCACTCGGACTGGACACTCGGAGTGGATACACAGACTGGACACTCGGAATGAACACAAAGACTGGTCACGTGGACTGGACACTCGGACTGGACACTCGGACTGGGCACTCTGACTGGACACATGGACTCGACGCTCAGACTGGACACTCGGACTGGACACATGGACTGGGCGCTCTGACTGGATACTCGGACTGGACAAATAGACTGGTCACTTGCACTCGACAAATAATCTGGGCACTCGGATTGGACACACAGAGTGGACACTCAAACTAGACACTCGGAGTGGACACTTAGACTGGACACTCGGACAGGTCACATTGAGTGGACACGTGGACTGGGCAAATGGACTGGACACTCGGAGTGGACACTCCAACTGTACACTCGCACTGGACTGACAGACTGGACACTCGGACTGGTCATGTAGATTGGTCACATACACTGGCCGCATGTACTGGACACTCGGACTGCACAATCGGAATGGACACATGGACTGGACACATGGAATAGACACATGGACTGGTCACTCGGACTGGACTCATGTACTGGACAATCAGTGTCGGCACTCGGATTGGACACACAAACTGGACACTCGGACTGGACACACAGACTGGACACACGGACTGGACACTCGGCCTAGACAATTGGACTGGACACATATACTGGACACTCGGACTGGACTCATGGACTGGACACTCGGGCTGGACACTCGGAGTGGATACACAGACTGGACACTCGGATTGGAAGCACAGACTGGACACATGGACAGCACACTCGGAGTGGACACTCGGACAGGGAACACAGACTGGACACATGGACTGGACACTCGGACTGGACACTCGGACTGGGCATTCGGACTGCAGACACAAACTGGACACACAGACAGGACATTCGGACTGGACACACCGACTGGACACATGGACTGGACACTCGGACTGGACATTCAGACTGGAGTCATGGACTGGACACATGGACTGGGCACTAGCACTGGACACTCGCATTGGACTCATGGACTGGAAACTCGGACTGGACACATGGACAGGACGCTCGAAATGGACAATCGGACTGGACACATGGACTGGACACTCGGACTGGGCACTCGGACTGCAGACACAAACTGGAGACACAGACTGGACACACAGACTGGACACATGGACTAGACCCTCGGACTGCATATTCGCATAGACTGGACACTCGGACAGGTCACATAGACAGGACACATGGACTGGACAAATGGACTGGACCCTGGGACTGCACACTCGGACTGGGCACTCGGACTGGACATATAGACTGGATACTCGGACTGGTCACATAGACTAGTCACATAGACTGGACACATCGACTGGACACTCGGAATGGCCACATAGACTGGTCACAAAGACTGGCCACATGTACTGGACACTCGGACTGAACAATCGGACTGGACTCATGGACTGGACACTCAGACTAGGCACCCGAACTGGACAAACAAACTGGACACTCGGACTGGACACACAGACTGGACACATGGACAGGACACTCGAACTGGACACTCGGACCGAACTCTAGGAGTGGATACACAGAATGGACACTCGGATTGGATGCACGGACTGGACACATGGACTGCACACTCGGACTGGACACTCGGACTGGGCACACAGACTGGACACTCTGACTGGACACTCGGACTGGACTCATGGACTGGACACTTGCACTGGACACATAGACTGGACACTCAGAATGGTCATACGGTCTGGACACTCGGACTGGACACTCGGACTGGAGTCATGACCTCGACACTCGGACTGGACACTCGGACTGGAGTCATGGACTGGACACTCGGACTGGACACTCGGATTGGAGTCATGGACTGGACACTCGGACTGGACACTCGGATTGGACACAATGTCGGGACACTTGGACTCGACAAAAAGACTGGACACTCAGTCTGGATACATGGACTGGACACTCGGAACTGGACACTCGGACTGAACACATGGACTGGACATTCGGACTGGACACGCGGACTGGACACATGTACTGGACACTCGGACAGGACACTCGGACAGGACTCATGGACTGGACACTTGCACTGGACACATAGACTGGACACTCAGAATGGACATTCGAACTGGACACACGGACTTGAGTCATGATCTGGACACATGGACTGGACACTCGGACTGGACACACAGACTGGACTCATGGACTGGACACATGGACTGGACACTCGGACTGGACACACAGACTGGACTCATGGACTGGACACTCGGACTGGACACTCGGACTGGAGTCATGACCTGGACACTCGGACTGGAGTCATGGACTGGACATTGGGAATGGACATTCGGACTGGACACTCGGACTGAAAACATGGACTGGACATTCGAAATGGACATTCGGACTGGACACTCGGACTGGACACATGTACTGGACACTCGGACTGGACACCCGGACTTGACTCATGGACTGGACAACTGCACTGGACACATAGACTGGACACTCAGAATGGACATTCGGACTGGACACTCGGACTGAACACATGGACTGGACATTCGAACTGGACATTCGAACTGGACACACGGACTGGACTCATGATCTGGACACATGGACTGGACACTCGGACTGGACACACAGACTGGACTCATGGATTGGACACTCGGACTGGACACTCGGACTGGAGTCATGACCTGGACACTCGGACTGGAGTCATGACCTGGACACTCGGACTGGACACTCGGATTGGACACATTGTCGGGACACTTGGACTCGGCACACAGACTGGACACTCAGTCTGGATACATGTACTGGACACTCAGAATGGACATTCGGACTGGACACTCGGACTGAAAACATGGACTGGACATTCGAACTGGACATTCGGACTGGACACTCAGACTGGACACATGTACTGGACAATCGGACTGGACACCCGGACTTGACTCATGGACTGGACAACTGCACTGGACACATAGACTGGAGACTCAGAATGGACATTCGGACTGGACACTCGGACTGAACACATGGACTGGACATTCGAACTGGACATTCGGACTGGACACTCGGATTGGACACATGTACTGGACACTCGGACTGGACACCCAGACTGGACTCATGGGCTGGACACTTGCACTGGACACATAGACTGGACACTCAGAATGGTCATTCGGACTGGACACTCGGACTGGACTCATGGTCTGGACACATGGACTGGACACTCGGACTGGACACTCAGACTGGACTCATGGACTGGACACATGGACTGGACACTCGGACTGGACATTCAGACTGGAGTCATGGACTGGACTCATGGACTGGACACTAGCACTGGACACTCGCATTGGACTCATGGACTGGAAACTCGGACTGGACACATGGACTGGACGCTCGAAATGGACAATCGGACTGGACACATGGACTGGACACTCGGACTGGGCACTCGGACTGCAGACACAAACTGGAGACACAGACTGGACACACAGACTGGACACATGGTCTGGACACATGGACTGGACACTCGGACTGGGCACTCGGACTGCAGACACAAACTGGAGACACAGACTGGACACACAGACTGGACACATGGACTAGACCCTCGGACTGCATATTCGCATAGACTGGACACTCGGACAGGTCACATAGACAGGACACATGGACTGGACAAATGGACTGGACCCTGGGACTGCACACTCGGACTGGGCACTCGGACTGGACATATAGACTGGATACTCGGACTGGTCACATAGACTAGTCACATCGACTGGACACATCGACTGGACACTCGGAATGGTCACATAGACTGGTCACAAAGACTGGCCACATGTACTGGACACTCGGACTGAACAATCGGACTGGACTCATGGACTGGACACTCAGACTAGGCACCCGAACTGGACAAACAAACTGGACACTCGGACTGGACACACAGACTGGACACATGGACAGGACACTCGAACTGGACACTCGGACCGAACTCTAGGAGTGGATACACAGAATGGACACTCGGATTGGATGCACGGACTGGACACATGGACTGCACACTCGGACTGGACACTCGGACTGGGCACACAGACTGGACACATGGACTGGACACTCTGACTGGACACTCGGACTGGGCATTCGGACTGCAGACACAAACTGGACACACAGACTGGACACTCGGACTGGACACACAGACTGGACACATGGACTGCACACACAGACTGGACACATGGATTGGGCACTCGTACTGGACACACAGACTGTTCACTCGGACTGGACACATGGACTGGACGCTAGGTCAGTGCACAGAGACTGGTCACTCGGACTGGACACTCAGACTGGACACATGGACTGGACCCTCAGTCTGGACACATCGACTGGACACTCGGACAGGTCATATAGTTTGGTCACATAGTCTGGCCACAGGTACTGGACACTCGGACTGCACAATCGGAATGGACACATGGACTGGACACATGCAATAGACACATGGACTGGACACTCGGACTGGACTCATGTACTGGACAATCAGTGTAGGCACTCGGATTGGACACACAAACTGGACACTCGGAATGCACACACAGACTGGACACAGGGACTGGACACTCGGCCTGGACACTCGGACTGGACACATGGACTGGGCGCTCTGACTGGATACTCGGACTGGACAAATAGCCTGGTCACTTGCACTCGACAAATAATCTGGGCATTCGGATTGGACACACAGAGTGGACACTCAAACTATACACTCGGAGTGGACACTTAGACTGGACACTCGGACAGGTCACATTGAATGGACACGTGGACTGGGCAAATGGACTGGACACTCGGAGTGGACACTCCAACTGGGCACTCGCACTGGACTTACAGACTGGACACTCGGACTGGTCATGTAGATTGGTCACATACACTGGCCGCATGTCCTGGACACTCGGACTGCACAATCGGAATGGACACATGGACTGGACACATGGAATAGACACATGGACTGGTCACTCGGACTGGACTCATGTACTGGACAATCAGTGTGGGCACTCGGATTGGACACACAAACTGGACACTCGGACTGGACACACAGACTGGACACACGGACTGGACACTCGGCCTGGACAATTGGACTGGACACATGTACTGGACACTCGGACTGGACTCATGGACTGGTCACTCGGGCTGGACACTCGAAGTGGATACACAGACTGGACACTCGGATTGAACACAAAGACTAGACACGTGGACTGGACACTCGGACTGGACACTCGGAATGCGCACTCTGAGTGGACACATGGACTCGACGCTCAGACTGGACAGTCGGACTGGACACATTGACTGGGCGCTCTGACTGGATACTCGGACTGGACACTCGGACTGGACACACGGACTGGGCGCTCAGACTGGATACTCGGACTGCACACATAAACTGGACACTTGCACTCGACAAATAATCTGGGCACTCGGATTGGACACACAGAGTGGACACTCAAACTAGACACTCGGAGTGGACACTTAGACTGGACACTCGGACAGGTCACATTGAGTGGACACGTGGACTCGGCAAATGGACTGGACACTCGGAGTGGACACTGGAACTGGGCACTCGCACTGGACATACAGACTGGACACTCGGACTTTTCACATAGACTGGTCACATAGACTGGACACATCGACTGGACACTCGGACTGGTCACACGGACTGGTCACAGATGCTGGCCACATGTACTGGACACTCGGTCTGAACAATCGGAATGGACACATGGACTGGACACATGGAATGCACACATGGACTGGACACATGGACTGGACACTCGGACTGAACTCATGGACTGGACACTCAGACTAGGCACTCGGACTGGACACTCGGATTGGATACACAGACTGGACACTCGGATTGGACACACAGACTGGAAAAATGGAATTCACACTCGGACTGGACACTCGGACTGGGCACACGGACTGGACACACAAACTGGACACATGGACTTGACACTCGGACTGGATACTCGGACTGGGCACTCGGACTGCAGACACAAACTGGACACATGGACTGGACACTCGGACTGGGCACTCGGACTGCAGACGCAAACTGGACACACAGACTGGACACACAAACTGGACACATGGACTGGACACTCGGACTGGGCACTCGGACTTCAGACACAAACTGGACACACAGACTGGACACACAGACTGGACACATGGACTGCACACTCGGAGTGGACACTCGGACTGGGCACTCGGTCTGAACATACAGACTGGACACTCGGACTGGTCACATAGACTGGTCACATAGACTGGACACATCGACTGGACACTCGGACTGGTCACATAGACTGGTCACATAGACTGGACACTCGGACTGAACAATCGGAATGGACACATGGACTGGACACATGGAATGGACACATGGACTGGACACTCGGAGTGGACTCATGGACTGGACACTCAGACCAGTCACTCGGACTGGACAAACAAACTGGACACTCGGACTGGACACAGAGACTGGAGACATGGATAGGACACTCGGACTGGACACTCGGACTGGACACATTGACTGGACACATGGAATGGACACATCGACTGGACACTCGGACTGAATACTCGGACTGGACACATGGACAGGACACTTGGACTGGACACTCGGACTGGACACTCGGACTGGACACATGGACTGCACACTCGGACTGGACACTCGGAGTGGACACATGGACTAGACACATGAAATGGACACATGGTCTTGACACGCGGACTGAACACTCGGAGTGGATACACAGACTGGCCACTCCGATTGGACGCACAGACTGAACACACGGACTGGACACTCGGCCTGGACAATTGGACTGGACTCATGGACTGGTCACTCGGACTGGACACTCGGAGTGGACACATGGACTGGGCGCTCAGACTGGATACTCGGACTGGACACATAGACAGGACACTTGCACTCGACACATAATTTGGGCACTCGGATTGGACACACAGAGTGGACACTCAAACTAGACACTCGGAGTGGACACTTAGACTGGACACTCGGACAGGTCACATTGAGTGGACACGTGGACTCGGCAAATGGACTGGACACTCGGACTGGGCACTCGGACTGAACATACAGACTGGACACTCGGACTGGTCACATAGACTGGTCACATAGACTGGACACATCGACTGGACACTCGGACTGGTCACATAGACTGGCCACATGTACTGGACACTCGGACTGAACAATCGGAATGGAAACATGGACTGGACACATGGAATGGACACATGGACTGGACACTCGGAGTGGACTCATAGACTGGACACTCAGACCAGGCACTCGGACTGGACAAACAAACTGGACACTCGGACTGAACACAGAGACTGGAGACATGGATAGGACACTCGGACTGGACACTCGGACTGGAGACATGGACTGGACACATGGAATGGACACATCGACTGGACACTCGGACTGAGTACTCGGACTGGACACATGGACTGGACACTCGGATTGGATGCACAGACTGGACACATGGACAGAACACTTGGACTGGACACTCGGACTGGACACATGGAATGGACACATGGACTGGACACTCGTACTGAACACTCGGATTGGATGCACAGACTGGACACATGGACAGCACACTCGGAGTGGACACTCGGACAGGGAACACAGACTGGACACATGGACTGGACACTCGGACTGGACACTCGGACTGGGCATTCGGACTGCAGACACAAACTGGACACACAGACTGGACACTCGGACTGGACACACCGACTGGACACATGGACTGGACACTCGGACTGAACACTCGGAGTGGATACACAGACTGGACACTCGGATTGGATGCACTGACTGGACACGTGGACAGCACACTTGGAGTGGACACTCGGACAGGGAACACAGACTGGACACATGGACTGGACACTCGGACTGGACACTCGGACTGGGCATTCGGACTGCAGACACAAACTGGACACACAGACTGGACACTCGGACTGGACACACCGACTGGACACATGGACTGGACCCTCGGACTGCACACTCAGAGTGGACACATGGACTGGACACATGGAATGGACCCATGGATTGGGCAATCGGACTAGACACACAGACTGTTCACTCGGACTGTACACATGGATTGGGCGCTGGGTCAGTGCACAAAGACTGGTCACTCGGACTGGACACTCAGACTGGACACATGGATTGGACCCTCAGTCTGGTCACATCGACTGGACACTCGGACTGGTCATATAGATTGGTCACATAGACTGGCCACAGGTACTGGACACTCGGACAGCACAATCGGAATGGACACATGGACTGGACACATGGATTAGACACATGGACTGGACACTCGGACTGGACTCATGGGCTGGACAATCAGACTTGGCACTCGGACTGGACACACAAACTGGACACTCGGACTGGACACACAGACTGGACACATGTACTGGACACTCGAAATGGACTCATGGACTGGGCACTCGGACTGTACACAAAGACTGGTCACTCGGACTGGACACTCAGACTGGACACTCGGACTGGACACTCAGACTGGACACTCGGACTGGACACTCAGACTGGACACTCGGACTGGACACAAAGACTGGTCACTCGGACTGGACACTCAGACTGGGCACTCGGACTGGACACTCAGACTGGACACTCGGACTAGACACATGGACTCGACGCTCAGACTGGACCCTCGGACTGAATACATGGACTCAACGCTCCGAGTGAACATTCGGACTGGACACGTGGACTGGACACTTGCACTAGACACATAATCTGGACACTCTGACTGGACATATGGACTGGACACTCGGACTAGACTCATGGACTGGACACTCTGACTGGACTCATGGCCAGACATTCGGACGGGATACGTGGAATGGACACTCTGACTGGACACTCGGACTGGACACATGGACTGGACTCTCAGACTGGTCACTGGGACTGGACACTATGATTGGACACATAGACTGGAGACTCGGACTGGACAAACGTACTGGACACTCGAATTGAAGATAGACTGGACACATGGTCTGGACATTCGGACTGGACACTCGGACTGGACAGATGTACTGGACATTCGGACTGGACACTCGGGCTGGACTCATGGACTGGACACTTGCACTGGACACATAGACTGGACACTCAGAATGGACATTCGGACTGGACACTCGGATTGGACTCATGGTCTGGACACATGGTCTGGACACTCGGAATGGACACTCAAACTGGACTCATGGACGAGACGCATGGACTGGACACTTGGACTTGACTCATTGACTGGACACCCGGAGTGGATACACGGACTGGATACACGGATTGGACACACAGACTGGACACATGGACTGGACATTCGGACTGGACACACGGACTGGGCACTCGGACTGGACACGCAGACTGGGCACTCGGACTGGACACAAAGACTGGACACTCAGTCTGGATACATGGACTGGACATGCAGAATGGTCACTCGGACTGAACACATGGACTGGACATTCGGACTGGACAATCGAACTGGACAGTCAAACTGGACTCATGGACTAGACACATGGACTGGACATTCTGACTGGACATTCAGACTGGAGTCATGGACTGAACACATGGACTGGACACTAGCACTGGACACTCGCATTGGACTCTTGGACTGGAAACTCGGACTGGACACATGGACTGGACACTTGCGCAAGACACATAGTCTGGACACTCTGACTGGACACATGGACTGGAAACTCGGACTGGACACATAGACTGGGCACTCGGACTGGAAACAGAGACTGGATACTCGGCTTGGAGACACAGACTAGACACTCGGACTGGACACTCGCACTGGAGACACAGACTGGACACATGGACTGGACACTTGGACTGGACACACGGACTGGACACATGGACTGGGCACTCAGACTGGACACACAGAATGGATACTCGGACTGGAGACACAGACTAGACTCTCGGACTGGACACTCGCACTGGAGACACAGACTGGACACATGGACTGGACACTCGGACTGGACAAATAGACTGGGCACTCGGACTGGACAATCGGACAGGTCATATGGACTGAAAACTTGCACTGGACACATAGACGGGACACTCGGACTGGACATTCGGACTGGACTCTCGGACTGGACACATGGATTGGACAATCAGACTTGACACATGGACTGGACACTTGGACTGGACACTCGGACTGGACACATTGACTGGACACTCAGACTGGATACATGGACTGGACAATCGAACTGGACACCTGGAGAGGACACTCGAACTGGACACTCAGACTGGACACTTGGACTGGACACATGGATTGGTTACTCGGAATGGGCACCCGGACTGTACATTCGGATTGGACACTCGGACTGGACATTCGGACTGGACACTCAGACTGGACACACGGCCTGGTCACACGGTCGGGACAATGAACTAGACTTTAGGACCAGAGGCTCGGACTGGACGCACAGACTGGACACTCGGACTGGACACACAGACTGGACACTCGTTGTGAACACACAGACTGGAAACTGGGACTGGGCACACAGACTGGACACATGGACTGGAGACTCGAACTGGATATTCGGACTGGATACAGTGACTGGACAATTGGACTGGACAATCGGACTGGACACTCGGACTGTACACTCGGACTGGAATCTTTGACTGCACACGCTGAGTGGACACTCGGACTGGAAAGACAGATTGGAAACTCGGACTGGACACACAGACTGGACACATGGAATGGACACACGGACTGGACACATGTATGGATACTCGAACTGGACACTCGGACTGGACACACAGACTGGACACATGGGATGGACACATGGATTGGGCACTCGGACTGGACACACAGACTGTTCATTCGAACTGGACACATGGACTGGACACTGGGACAGGACACAAAGACTGGTCACCCGGATTGAACACATGGACTGGACACTCGGACTGGAGTCATGGACTGGACACTCGGACTGGAGTCATGGACTGGACACTCGGACTGGAGTCATGGACTGGACACTCGGACTGGACACTCGGATTGGACACTCGGACTGGACACTCGGACTGGAGTCATGGACTGGACACTCGGACTGGACACTCGGATTGGACACATTGTCGGGACACTTGGACTCGACACACAGACTGGACACTCGGACTGGACACATGGACTGGACATTCGGACTGGACACTCGGACTTAACACATGGACTGGGCATTCGGACTGGACATTCGGACTGTACACTCAGACCGGACTCATGGACTGGACACATGGACTGGACACTTGCGCAAGACACATCGTCTGGACACTCTGACTGGATACATGGCGTGGACACTCGGACTGGACATTCAGACTGGAGTCATGGACTGGATACATGGACTGGACACTAGCACTGGACAATCGCATTGAACTCATGCTCTGGACACTTGGACTGGACACTCGGACTCGTCACATGGTCGGGACACTTGGACTAGACACTCGGACTGGACATTCGGACTGAACACTCGGAGTGGACACATAGACTGGACACTCGGACAGGTCACACAGACTGGACACATAGACTGGTCACATGGACTGGACACATCGACTGGACACTCGGACTGGTCGCAAAGACTGGACACTTGCACTAGACACATAATCTGGACGCTCGGATTGGACACACAGAGTGGACACTCAAACTCGACACTCGGAGTGGACACATAGACTGGACACTCGGACAGGTCAAATGGACTGGGCACATGGACTGGACAAATGACCTGGACACTCGGAGTGGACACTCGGACTGGGCACTCGGACTGGAAATACAGACTGGACACTCGGACTGGTCACATAGACTGGCCACATGTACTGGACACTCGGACTGAACAATCGGAATGGACACATGGACTGGACACATGGAATAGACACATGGACTGGACACTCGGACTGGACTCATGGACTGGACACCCCAAACAAGGCACTTGGATTTGACAAACAAACTGGACACTCGGACTGGACACACAGACTGGACGCATGTACAGGACACTCGGACTGCACACTCGGATTGGACACATGGACTGGACACATGGAATGGACACATGGACTGGACACTCGGACCGGACACTCGGAGTGGATACACAGACTGGACACTCGGATTGGACCCACAGACTGGACACATGGACTGCACACTCGGACTAGACACTCGGGCTGGGCACTCGGACTGGACACACAAAATGGACACTCGGACTGGACACACAGACTGGACACATAGACTGGACACTCGGACTGGCCACTCGGACTGGGCACTCGGACTGCAGACACAAACTGGACACACAGACTGGACACACAGACTGGACACATGGACTGGACCCTCGGACTGCACACTCAGAATGGACACATGGAGTGAACACATGGAATGGACACATGGATTGGGCACTCGTTCTGGACACACAGACTGTTCACTCGGACTGGACACATGGACTGGACGCTGGGTCAGTCACAAAGACTGGTTACTCGGACTGGACACATCGACTGGACACTCGGACTGGTCATATCGACTGGTCACAGCGACTGGCCACATGTACTGGATACTCGGATTGCACAATCGCAATGGACACATGGACTGGACACATGGAATAGACACATGGACTGGACACTCGGACTGGACTCATGGACTGCAGACTCAGACTAGGCACTCGGACTGGACACACAAACTGGACACTCGGACTGGACACACAGACTGGACACATGGATTGGGCACTCGTACTGGACACACAGATTGTTCGCTCGGAATGGACACTGGGTCAGTGCACAAAGACTGGTCACTCGGACTGGACACTCTGACTGGACACATGGACTGGAACCTCAGACTGGACACATCGACTGGACACTCGGCCTGGTCATATAGACTGGTCACATTGACTGGCCACATGTACTGGACAATCGGACTGCACAATCGGAATGGACACATGGACTGGACACATGGAATAGACTCATGGACTGGACACTGGGACTGGACACTCGGAATCGTCACATGGTCGCGACACTTGGACTAGACACTCGGACTGGACATTCGGACTGGACACTCGGTCTCGAATAATCGGAGTGGACACACAGACTGGACATTCAGACTGGTCACTCGGAGTGGACACATAGGCTGGACACTCGGAGAGGTCATATAGACTGGACAAATAGACTGGTCACATAGACTGGACACATCGACTGGACACTCGGTCTGGCCACATAGACTGGCCACATGTACTGGACACTCGGACTGGACTCATGGACTGGACACTCAGACTAAGCACTTGGACTGGACACACAGACTGGACACATGTACAGGACACTCGGACTGGACACTCGGACTGGACACATGTACTTTACACATGGAATGGACACATGGACTGGACACTCGGACTGGACACTCGGAGTGGACGCACAGTCTGGCACATGGACTGTACACTCGGACTGGACGCTCGGACTGGGCACTCGGACTGGACACACAAACTGGACACACGGACTGGACACACAGACTGGACACATGGACTGGACACTCGGACTGGACAATCGGACTGGACACTCGGACTGCAGACACAAACTGGACACACAGACTGGACTCACAGTCTGGAAACATGGACTGAACACATGGAATGGACACATGGATTGGGCACTCGTACTGGACACACAGACTGTTCACTCGGACTGGACACATGGACTGGACGCTGGGTCAGTGCACAATGACTGGTCACTCAGACTGGACACTCAGATTGGACACATGGACTGGACCCTCAGTATTGACACATCGACTGGACACTCGGTCTGGTCATATAGACTGGTCACATAGACTGGCCACATGTACAGGACACTCGGACTGCACAACCGGAATGAACACATGGACTGGACAAATGGAACAGACACATGGACTGGACAATCGGCCTGGACACTCGGACTGGACTCATGGACTGGACACTCAGACTAGGCACTCGGAATGGACACACAGACTGGACAAAAGGACTGGACACACAGACTGGACACATGGACTGGACACTCAGACTGGCAGTCGGACTGGACACATGCACTGGACACTCGGACTGGACTCATGGACTGGACACTCGGACTGGACACTCGGAGTGGATACACAGACTGGACACTCGGATTGGACACAGAGACTGGACACATGGACTTGACACTCGGACTGGACACTCGGAATGGGCACATGGACTGGACGCTCAGACTGGACACTCGGACTGGACACATGGACTGGACGCTCAGACTGGACACTCGGACTGGACACATGGACTTGACACTTGCACTCGACACATAATCTGGGAACTCGGATTGGACACACAGAGTTGACACTCAAACTACACACTCGGAGTGGACACATAGACTGGACACTCGGACTGGTCACATAGACTGGACACTCGGAATGGTCACACGGACTGGTCACATCGACTGGCCACGTGTGCTGGACACTTGTTCTGAACAATCGGAATGGACACATGGACTGGACACATGGACAGGACACTCGGTCTGGACACTCGGACTGGGCACTCGGACTGCAGACACAAACTGGACAGACAGACTGGACACACAGACTGGACACATGGACTGCACCCTCAGACTGGACACATCGACTGGACACTCTGACTGGTCATATAGACTGGTCACATATACTGGCCGCATGTACTGGACACTAAGACTGCACAATCGGAATGGACACATGGACTGGACATATGGAATGGACTCATGGACTGGACACTCAGACTAGGCACGCGGACTGGACAAACAAACTGGACACTCGGACTGGACACACAGACTGGACACATGTACAGGACACTCGGACTGGACACTCGGACTGGACACATGGACTGGACACATGGAATGGACAAATGGACTGGACACTCGGACTGGACACTCGGAGTGGACGCACAGAACACATGGACTGCACACTCGGACTGGACGCTCGGACTGGGCACTCGGACTGGACACACAAACTGGACACACGGACTGGACACACGGACTGGACACATGGACTGGACACTCGGACTGGACACTCGGACTGGACACTCGGACTGCAGACACAAAATGGACAGACAGACTGGATACACAGACTGGACACATGGACTGGACCCTCGTACTGGACACACAGACTGTTCACTCGGACTGGACACATGGACTGGACGCTGGGTCAGTGCTCAAAGAATGCTCACTCAGACTGGACACTCAGATTGGACACATGGACTGGACCCTCAGTATTGACACATCGACTGGACACTCGGCTTGGTCATATAGACTGGTCACATAGAATGGCCACATGTACTGGACACTCGGACTGCACAAACTGAATGGACACATGGACTGGACAAATGGAATAGACTCATGGACTGGACACTCAGACTAGGCACTCGAACTGGACACACAGACTGGACACATGGACTGGACACTCAGACTGGACAGTCCGACTGGACACATGGACTGGACACTCGGACTGGACTCATGGACTGGACACTCGGACTGGACACTCGGAGTGGATACACAGACTGGACACTCGGATTGGACACAGAGACTGGACATATGGACTGGACACTCGGACTGGACACTCGGACTGGGCACATGGACTGGACGCTCAGTCTGGACACTCGGACTGTACACATGGACTGGACGCTCAGACTGGACACACGGACTGGACACATAGACTGGACGCATGGACTGGATAAATGGACTGGACACTCGGAGTGGACACGCGGACTGGGCACTCGGACTGGACATACAGACTGGACACTTGGACTGGTCACACGGACTGGTCACATAGACTGGCCACATGTACTGGACACTCAGTCTGAACAATCGGAATGGACACATGGACTGGACACATGGAATGGACACATGGACTGGACACTCGGACTGGACTCATGGACTGGACACTCAGACTAGGCACTCGGACTGGACACACAAACTGGACACTCGGACTGGACACATAGACTGGACACATGGACAGGACACTCGGACTGGACACTCGGACTGGGCACTCGGACTGGACACACAAACTGGACACTCGGACTGGACGCACAGACTGGACACATGGACTGGACAATCGGACTGGACACTCGGACTGGGCACTCGGACTGCAGACACAAACTGGACAGACAGACTGGACACACAGACTGGACAAATGGACTGGACCCTCAGACTGGACACATCGACTGGACACTCGGACTGGTCATATAGACTGGTCACATAGACTGGCCACATGTACTGGACACTCGGACTGCACAATCGGAATGGACACATGGACTGGACAAATGGAATAGACACATGGACTGGACACTCGGACCTGACAATCGGACTGGCTCATGGACTGGACACTCAGTCTCGGCACTTGGACTGGACATACAAACTGGTCACTCGGACTGGACACACAGACTGGACACATGTACAGGACACTCGGACTGGACACATGGACTGGACACATGGAATGGACAAATGGACTGGACACTCGGACTTGACACTCGGAGTGGACGCACAGACTGGACACATGGACTGCACACTCGGACTGGACACTCGGACTAGGCACTCGGACTGGACACACAAACTGGACACTCGGAATGGACACACAGACTGGACACATGGACTGTGCACTCGGACTGCACACTCGCATAGACTGGACACTCGAACAGGTCACATAGACTGGACACATCGACTGGTCACATAGACTGGACACTTCGACAGGACACTCGGACTGGTCACATAGACTGGTCACGTAGACTGGCCACATGTACTGGACACTCAGACTGCACAATCGGAATGGACACATGGACTGGACATATGGAATGGACTCATGGACTGGACACTCAGACTAGGCACTCGGACTGGACAAACAAACTGGACACTCGGAATGAACACACAGACTGGACACATGTACAGGACACTCGGACTGGACACTCGGACTGGACACATGGACTGGACACATGGAATGGACAAATGGACTGGACACTCGGACTGGACACTTGGAGTGGACGCACAGACTGGACACATGGACTGCACACTCGGACTGGACGCTCGGACTGGGCACTCGGACTGGACACACAAACTGGACACACGGACTGGACACACAGACTGGACACATGGCCTGGACACTCGGACTGGACACTCGGACTGGACACTCGGACTGCAGACACAAACTGGACAGACAGACTGGACACACAGACTGGACACATGGACTGGACCCTCGGACTGCACACTCAGAATGGACACATGGACTGGACACATGGAATGGACACATGGATTGGCCACTCGTACTGGACACACAGACTGTTCACTCGGACTGGACACATGGACTGGACGCTGGGTCAGTGCACAAAGAATTCTCACTCAGACTGGACACTCAGATTGGACACATGGACTGGACCCTCAGTATTGACACATCGACTGGACACTCGGCCTGGTCATATAGACTGGTAACATAGACTGGCCACATATACTGGACACTCGGACTGCACAACCGGAATGGACACATGGACTGGACAAATGGAATAGACTCATGGACTGGACACTCAGACTAGGCATTCGAACTGGACACACAGACTGGACACTCGGACTGGACACACAGACTGGACACATGGACTGGACACTCAGACTGGACTGTCGGACTGGACACATGGACTGGACACTCGGACTGGACTCATGGACTGGACACTCGGACTGGACACTCGCAGTGGATACACAGACTGGACACTCGGATTGGACACAGAGACTGGACATATGGACTGGACACTCGGACTGGGCACATGGACTGGACGCTCAGACTGGACACTTGGACTGGACACATGGACTGGACGCTCAGACTGGACACACGGGCTGGACACATAGACTTGTCACTTGCACTAGACACATAATCTGGGAACTCGGATTGGACACACGGAGTGGACACTCAAACTAAACACTCGGAGTGGACACATAGACTGGACACTCGGACTGGTCACATAGACTGGATGCATGGACTGGATAAATGGACTGGACACTCGGAGTGGACACGCGGACTGGGCACTCGGACTGGTCACATAGACTGGCCACATGTACTGGACACTCAGTCTGAACAATCGGAATGGACTCATGGACTGGACACTCAGACTAGGCACTCGGACTGGACACACAAACTGGACACTCGGACTGGACACATAGACTGGACACTCGGACTGGACACATAGACTGGACACATGGACAGGACACTCGGACTGGACACTCGGACTGGGCACTCGGACTGGACACACAAACTGGACACTCGGAATGGACACGCAGACTGGACACATGGACTGTGCACTCGGACTGCACACTCGCATAGACTGGACACTCGAACAGGTCACATAGACTGGACACATCGACTGGTCACATAGACTGGACACTTCGACTGGATACTCGGACTGGTCACATAGACTGGTCACATAGACTGGCCACATGTACTGGACACTCGGACTGAACAATCGGAATGGACACATGGACTGGACACATGGAATGGACACATGGACTGGACACTCGGACTGGACTCATGGACTGGACACTCAGACTAGGCACTCGGACTGGACAAACAAACTGGACACTCGGACTGGACACACTGACTAGACACATGGACTGGACATTCGGACTGGACACTCGGACTGGACACATGGACTGGACATATGGAATGGACACATGGACTGGATACACGGACTGAACACTTGGACTGGACACATGGACTGGACACATGGAATGGACACTTGGACTGGACACTCGGACTGAACACTCGAACTGGACACTCGGACTGGGCATTCGGACTGCAGACACAAACTGAACACACAGACTGGATACTCGGACTGGACACTCGGACTGGAGACTCGGACTGCAGGCATAAACTGGACACACAGACTGGACACTCGGACTGGACACATGTACTGGACACTCGGACTGGACTCATGGACTGGACACTCGGACTGGACACTCGGAGTGGATACACAGAATGGACACTCGGATTGAGCACAAAGACTGGACACATGGACTGGACCCTCAGACTGGACACATCGACTGGACACTCGGACTGGTCATATAGACTGGTCACATAGACTGGCCACATGTACTGGACACTCGGACTGCACAATCGGAATGGACACATGGACTGGACAAATGGAATAGACACATGGACTGGACACTCAGACTGGAGATACAGACTGGACACTCGGACTGGTCACATAGACTGGTCACATAGACTGGACACATCGACTGGACACTCGGAATGGTCACACGGACTGGTCACATAGACTGGCGACATGTACTGGACACTCGGTCTGAACAATCGGAATGGACACATGGACTGGACACATGGAATGGACACAAGGAATGGACAATCGGACTGGAATCATGGACTGGACACTCAGACTAGGCACTCGGACTGGACAAACAAACTGGACACTCGGACTGGCCACACAGACTAGACACATGTACAGGACATTCGGATTGGACACTCGGACTGGACTCATGGTCTGGACACATGGACTGGACACTCGGGCTGGACACTCAGACTGGACTCATGGACTGGGCACATGGACTGGACACTCGGACTGGACTCAAGGACTGGACATCCGGAGTTGATACACAGACTGGACACTCGGATTGGACACACAGACTGGACACATGGACTGGACATTCGGACTGGACACACAGACTGAACACTTGGACTGGACACATGGAATGGACACATGGATTGGACACTCGGACTGGACTCATGGACTGGACACTCGGACTGGACACTCGGAGTGGATACACAGAATGGACACTCGGATTGAGCACAAAGACTGGACACATGGACTGGACCCTCAGACTGGACACATCGACTGGACACTCGGACTGGTCATATAGACTGGTCACATAGACTGGCCACATGTACTGGACACTCGGACTGCACAATCGGAATGGACACATGGACTGGACAAATGGAATAGACACATGGACTGGACACTCAGACTGGAGATACAGACTGGACACTCGGACTGGTCACATAGACTGGTCACATAGACTGGACACATCGACTGGACACTCGGAATGGTCACACGGACTGGTCACATAGACTGGCGACATGTACTGGACACTCGGTCTGAACAATCGGAATGGACACATGGACTGGACACATGGAATGGACACAAGGAATGGACAATCGGACTGGAATCATGGACTGGACACTCAGACTAGGCACTCGGACTGGACAAACAAACTGGACACTCGGACTGGCCACACAGACTAGACACATGTACAGGACATTCGGATTGGACACTCGGACTGGACTCATGGTCTGGACACATGGACTGGACACTCGGGCTGGACACTCAGACTGGACTCATGGACTGGGCACATGGACTGGACACTCGGACTGGACTCAAGGACTGGACATCCGGAGTTGATACACAGACTGGACACTCGGATTGGACACACAGACTGGACACATGGACTGGACATTCGGACTGGACACACAGACTGAACACTTGGACTGGACACATGGAATGGACACATGGATTGGACACTCGGACTGGACTCATGGACTGGACACTCGGACTGGACACTCGGAGTGGATACACAGAATGGACACTCGGATTGAGCACAAAGACTAGACACATGGACTGGACCCTCAGACTGGACACATCGACTGGACACTCGGACTGGTCATATAGACTGGTCACATAGACTGGCCACATGTACTGGACACTCGGACTGCACAATCGGAATGGACACATGGACTGGACAAATGGAATAGACACATGGACTGGACACTCAGACTGGAGATACAGACTGGACACTCGGACTGGTCACATAGACTGGTCACATAGACTGGACACATCGACTGGACACTCGGAATGGTCACACGGACTGGTCACATAGACTGGCGACATGTACTGGACACTCGGTCTGAACAATCGGAATGGACACATGGACTGGACACATGGAATGGACACAAGGAATGGACAATCGGACTGGAATCATGGACTGGACACTCAGACTAGGCACTCGGACTGGACAAACAAACTGGACACTCGGACTGGCCACACAGACTAGACACATGTACAGGACATTCGGATTGAACACTCGGACTGGACTCATGGTCTGGACACATGGACTGGACACTCGGGCTGGACACTCAGACTGGACTCATGGACTGGGCACATGGACTGGACACTCGGACTGGACTCAAGGACTGGACATCCGGAGTTGATACACAGACTGGACACTCGGATTGGACACACAGACTGGACATATGGACTGGACATTCGGACTGGACACACAGACTGAACACTTGGACTGGACACATGGAATGGACACATGGATTGGACACTCGGACTGGACTCATGGACTGAACACTCGGAGTGGATACACAGACTGGACACAGACTGGACACATCGACTGGACACACAGACTGAACACTTGGACTGGACACATGGAATGGACACATGGAATGGACACTTGGACTGGACACTCGGACTGAACACTCGGAGTGCATACACAGACTGGACACTCGGATTGGACGCACAGAATGGACACATGGACTGCAGACTCGGACTGGACACTCTGACTGGGCACACAGACTGGACACATGGACTGCACACTCGGACTGGGTATTCGGACTGCAGACACAAACTGAACACACAGACTGGACACTCGGACTGGACACACAGACTGGACACATGGACTGGACACTCGGACTGGAGACTCGGACTGGGCACTCGGACTGCAGGCATAAACTGGACACACAGACTGGACACTCGGACTGGACACACAGACTGGACACACGGACTGGACACTCGGACTGGACACTTGGACTGGACACATGTACTGGACACTCGGACTGGACTCATGGACTGGACACTCGGACTGGACACTCGGAGTGGATACACGGACTAGACACTCGGATTGAGCACAAAGACTGGACACATGGACTGGACACTCGGACTGGGCACTCGGCCTGTACGCAAAGACTGGTCACTCGGACTGGACACTCAGACTGGACACGTGGACTGGACACTTGCACGAGACACATAATCTGGACACTCTGACTGGACACATGGACTGGACACATGGACTGGACACATGGACTGGAATCATGGCCAGACATTCGGACGGGATACGTGGAATGGGCACTCTGACTGGACACACGGACTGGACACTTGGACTGGACACATGGACTGGACACATGGAATGGACACTTGGAGTGGACACTCGGACTGAACACTCGGAGTGGATACACAGACTGGACACTCGGATTGGACGCACAGAATGGACACATGGACTGGACACTCGTACTGGACACACAGACTGTTCACTCGGACTGGACACATGGACTGGACGCTGGGTCAGTGCACAATGACTGGTCACTCAGACTGGACACTCAGATTGGACACATGGACTGGACCCTCAGTATTGACACATCGACTGGACACTCGGTCTGGTCATATAGACTGGTCACATAGACTGGCCACATGTACAGGACACTCGGACTGCACAACCGGAATGAACACATGGACTGGACAAATGGAATAGACACATGGACTGGACAATCGGCCTGGACACTCGGAGTGGATACACAGACTGGACACTCAGACTAGGCACTCGGACTGGACACACAGACTGGACAAAAGGACTGGACACACAGACTGGACACATGGACTGGACACTCAGACTGGCAGTCGGACTGGACACATGCACTGGACACTCGGACTGGACTCATGGACTGGACACTCGGACTGGACACTCGGAGTGGATACACAGACTGGACACTCGGATTGGACACAGAGACTGGACACATGGACTTGACACTCGGACTGGACACTCGGAATGTGCACATGGACTGGACGCTCAGACTGGACACTCGGACTGGACACATGGACTGGACGCTCAGACTGGACACTCGGACTGGACACATGGACTTGACACTTGCACTCGACACATAATCTGGGAACTCGGATTGGACACACAGAGTTGACACTCAAACTACACACTCGGAGTGGACACATAGACTGGACACTCGGACTGGTCACATAGACTGGACACTCGGAATGGTCACACGGACTGGTCACATCGACTGGCCACGTGTGCTGGACACTCGGTCTGAACAATCGGAATGGACACATGGACTGGACACATGGACAGGACACTCGGTCTGGACACTCGGACTGGGCACTCGGACTGCAGACACAAACTGGACAGACAGACTGGACACACAGACTGGACACATGGACTGCACCCTCAGACTGGACACATCGACTGGACACTCTGACTGGTCATATAGACTGGTCACATATACTGGCCGCATGTACTGGACACTCAGACTGCACAATCGGAATGGACACATGGACTGGACATATGGAATGGACTCATGGACTGGACACTCAGACTAGGCACGCGGACTGGACAAACAAACTGGACACTCGGACTGGACACACAGACTGGACACATGTACAGGACACTCGGACTGGACACTCGGACTGGACACATGGACTGGACACATGGAATGGACAAATGGACTGGACACTCGGACTGGACACTCGGAGTGGACGCACAGAACACATGGACTGCACACTCGGACTGGACGCTCGGACTGGGCACTCGGACTGGACACACAAACTGGACACACGGACTGGACACACGGACTGGACACATGGACTGGACACTCGGACTGGACACTCGGACTGGACACTCGGACTGCAGACACAAACTGGACAGACAGACTGGACACACAGACTGGACACATGGACTGGACCCTCGGACTGCACACTCAGAATGGACACATGGACAGGACAGATGGAATGGACACATGGATTGGCCACTCGTACTGGACACACAGACTGTTCACTCGGACTGGACACATGGACTGGACGCTGGGTCAGTGCTCAAAGAATGCTCACTCAGACTGGACACTCAGATTGGACACATGCACTGGACCCTCAGTATTGACACATCGACTGGACACTCGGCCTGGTCATATAGACTGGTCACATAGACTGTCCACATGTACTGGACACTCGGACTGCACAAACGGAATGGACACATGGACTGGACAAATGGAATAGACTCATGGACTGGACACTCAGACTAGGCACTCGAACTGGACACACAGACTGGACACATGGACTGGACACTCAGACTGGACAGTCCGACTGGACACAGAGACTGGACATATGGACTGGACACTCGGACTGGACACTCGGACTGGGCACATGGACTGGACGCTCAGTCTGGACACTCGGACTGAACACATGGACTGGACGCTCAGACTGGACACACGGACTGGACACATAGACTGGACGCATGGACTGGATAAATGGACTGGACACTCGGAGTGGACACGCGGACTGGGCACTCGGACTGGACATACAGACTGGACACTTGGACTGGTCACACGGACTGGTCACATAGACTGGCCTCATGTACTGGACACTCAGTCTGAACAATCGGAATGGACACATGGACTGGACACATGGAATGGACACATGGACTGGACACTCGGACTGGACTCATGGACTGGACACTCAGACTAGGCACTCGGACTGGACACACAAACTGGACACTCGGACTGGACACATAGACTGGACACATGGACAGGACACTCGGACTGGACACTCGGACTGGGCACTCGGACTGGACACTTGGACTGGACACATGCACTGGACACTCGGACTGGACTCATGGACTGGACACTCGGACTGGACAATCGGATTGAGCACAAAGACTGGACACATGGACTGGACACTCGGACTGGACACTCGGACAGGGCACTCGGACTTTACGCAAAGACTGGTCACTCGGACTGGACACTCAGACTGGACACATGGACTCGACGCTCAGACTGGACACTCGGACTGAATACATGGACTGAACGCTCCGAGTGGACATTCGGACTGGACACGTGGACTGGACACTTGCACTAGACACATAATCTGGACACTCTAACTGGACACATGGACTGGACGCTCAGACTGGACACTCGGACTGGACTCATGGCCAGACATTCGGACGGGATACGTGGAATGGTCACTCTGACTGGATACTCGGACTGGACACTTGGAACGGACACATGTTCGGGACACTTGGACTAGACACTCAGACTGGACACTGGGACTGGACACATGGACTAGACACTCAGACTGGACACTGGGACTGGACACTATCATTGGACACATAGGCTGGAGACTCGGACTGCACAAACGTACTGGACACTCGGATTGAAGATAGACTGGACACATGTACTGGACACTCGGACTGGACTCATGGACTGGACACTTGCACTGGACACATCGACTGGACACTCAGAATGGACATTCGGACTGGACACTCGGACTGGACACTTGCACTGGACACATCCACTGGACACTCATGCTGGACACTCAGACTGGACTCATGGACTGGACACATGGACTGGACACTCGGACTGGACTCAAGGGCTGGACACCCGGAGTTGATACACAGACTGGACACTCGGATTGGACGCACAGACTGGACACATGGACTGGACATTCTGACTGGACACTCGGACTGGACACTCGGACTGGACACACGACTGGACACTCGGACTAGCCACATGGACTGGACACTCGGACTGGACTCATGGACTGAACACTCGGAGTGGATACACAGACTGGACACACTGTACACACAGACTGGACACATGGACTGGACACTCGGGCTGGACACTCGGACTGGGCACTCGGACTGGACGCACAGACTGGCCATTCGGACTGGTCACACAGACTGGACAATCAGTCTGGATACATGGACTGGACACTGGGACTGGACATTCAGAATGAGCACTCGGATTGGACAGTCAGACCTGACTCATGGACTGGACACATGGACTGGACATTCGGACTGGACATTCAGACTGGTGTCATGGACTGGCCACATGGACTGGACACGAGCACTGGACACTCGGACAGGACACATGGACTGAACATTTGCACAAGACACATAGTCTGGACACTCTGGACACATGGACTGGAAACTCGGACTGGACACTCGGACTGGAAACATGGATTGGGCACTCGTACTGGACACACAGATTGTTCACTCGGACTGGACACATGGACTGGAAACTGGGTCAGTGCACAAAGACGGGTCATTCGGACTGGAAACTCAGACTGGACACATGGACTGGACACTCAGACTGGACACATGGACTGGACCCTCAGACTGGACACATCGACTGGACACTCGGACTGGTCACATGTACTGGACACTCAGACTGCACAATCGGAATGGACACATGGACCGGACACATGGAATAGACTCATGGACTGGACACTCGGACTGGACACTCGGAATCGTCACATGGTCGTGAAACTTGGACTAGACACTCGGACTGGACATTCGGACTGGACATTCGGTCTCGAATAATCGGAGTGGACACACAGACTGGACATTCGGACTGGACACTCGGAGTGGACACATAGGCTGGACACTCGGAGAGGTCACATAGACGGGACACATAGACTGGTCACATAGACTGGACACATAGACTGGAGACTCGGACTGGTCACATAGACTGGCCACATGTACTGGACACTCGGACTAGTCATATAGACTGGTCACATAGACAGGCCACATGTACTGGACACTCGGACTGAACAATCGGATTGGACACATGGACTGGACACATGGAATGGACACATGGACTGGACACTCGGACTGGACTCATGGAGTGGACACTCAGACGAGGCACTCGGACTGGACACACAAACTGGACACTCGGACTGGAAGCACAGGTTGGACACATGGACTGGACACTCGGACTGGGCACTCGGACTGTACGCAAAGACTGGTCACTCGGACTGGACACTCAGACTGGACACATGGACTGGACACTCGGACTGGGCACTCGGACTGTACGCAAAGACTGGTCACTCGGACTGGACACACAGACTGGACACTCGGACTCGAATAATCGGAGTGGACACACAGACTGGACACTCAGACTGGACACTCGGAGTGGACACATAGACTGGACACTCGGAGTGGACACATAGACTGGACACTCGGACAGGTCACATAGACTGGACACATAGACTGGAAACTCGGACTGGTCACATAGACTGGTCACATAGACTGGACACATGTACTGGACACTCGGACTGAACAATGGGAATGGACACATGGACTGGACACATGGAATGGACACATGGACTGGACACTCGGACTGAACAATGGGACTGGACACATGGACTGGACACATGGAATGGACACTCAGACTAGGCACTCGGACTGGACACACAAACTGGACACTCAGACTGGACACACAGATTGGACACATGGACTGCACACTCGGATTGGACACTCGGACTGGTCACTCGGACTGGACACATGGACTGGACACTCGGACTGGACACACAGACAGGACACATGGACTGGACACTGGGAACGGACACTCGGACAGGGCACTCGGACTGGGCACACAAACTGGACACTCGGACTGGACACACAGACTGGACACATGGACTGGACACTCAGACTGGACACTCGGAGTGGACACATAGACTGGACACTCGGACAGGTCACATAGATAGGACACATAGACTGGAAACTCGGACTGGTCACATAGACTGGTCACATACACTGGACACATGTACTGGACACTCGGACTGAACAATGGGAATGGACACATGGACTGGACACATGGAATGGACACATGGACTGGACACTCGGACTGGAGTCATGGACTGGACACTCAGACTAGGCACTCGGACTGGACAGACAAACTGGACACTCAGACTGGACACACAGATTGGACACATGGACTGCACACTCGGACTGGACACTCGGACTGGTCACTCGGACTGGACACATGGACTGGACACTCGGACTGGACACACAGACAGGACACGTGGACTGGACACTGGGAACGGACACTGGGACAGGGCACTCGGACTGGGCACACAAACTGGACACTCGGACTGGACACACAGACTGGACACATGGACTGGACACTCGGACTGGACACTCGGACTGGGCACTCGGACTGAACACACAAACTGGAAACACAGACTGGACACAAAGACTGGACACACAGACTGGACCCTCGGACTGCACACTCAGAATGGACACATGGAATGGACACATGGATTGGGCACTCTTACTGGACACACAGACTGTTCACTCGGACTGGACACATGGACTGGACACTGGGTCAGTGCACAAAGACTGATCACTCGGACTGGACACTCAGATTGGACACATGGACTGGACCCTCAGACTGGACACATCGACTGGACACTCGGACTGGTCATATAGACTGGTCACATTGACTGGCCACATGCAATGGACACTCGGACTGCACAATCGGAATGGACAAATGGACTGGACAAATGGAATAGACACATGGACTGGACACTCGGACTGGACACTCGGACTGGACTCATGGACTGGACACTCAGACTAGGCACTCGGACTGGACATATGGACTGGACACTCGGACTGGAGACTCGGACTGGACACATGGATTGGACACTCGGACTGGACTCATGGACTTGACACTCGGACTGGACATTCGGAGTGGTTTCACAGACTGGACACTCGGATTGGACACAGAGACTGGACACATGGACTGGACACTCGGACTGGGCACTCGGACTGTACAAAAAGACTGGTCACTCGTACTGGACAATCAGACTGGACATATGGACTGGACGCTGAGACTGGACACTCGGACTGGACATATGGACTGGACGCTCAGACTGGACACTCGGACTGGACACATGGACTGGACGCTCCGAGTGGACACTCGGACATGACACGTGGTCTGGACACTTCCACTAGACGCATAATCTGGACGCTCGGAGTGGACACACAGAGTTGACACTCAAATTAGACACTCGGAGTGGACACATAGACTGGACACTCGGACAGGTCACATAGACTGGACACATGGACTGGACAAATGGACTGGACACTTGGAATGGACACTCGGACAGGGCACTCGGACTGGACATACAGACTGGACACTCGGACCGGTCACATATACTGGTCACATGGATGGGACACATCGACTGGACACTCGGACTGGTCACATAGACTCGTCACATAGACTGGCCACAGGTACTGGACACTCGGACTTAACAATCGGAATGGACACATGGACTGGACACATGGAATGGACACATGGACTGGACACTCGGACTGGACTCATGGACTGGACACTCAGACTACGCACTCGGACTGGACACACAAACTGGACACTCGGACTGGACACACATACTGGACACATGGACTGGAAACTTGGACTGGACACTCGGACTGGACACATGGACTGGACACATGGATTGGACACTCGGTCTGGACACTCGGAGTGGATACACAGACTGGACACTCGGATTGGACGCACAGACTGGACACATGGACTGGACACCCGGACTGGACACTCGGACTGGGCACTCGGACTGGAGACACAATCTGGACACACAGAATGGACACACAGACTGGACACTCGGACTGCACACACAGAATGGACAGATGGACTGGACACATGGAATGGACACATGGATTGGGCAATCTTACTGGACACACAGACTGTTCACTCGGACTGGACACATGGACTGGACACTGGCTCAGTGCACAAAGACTGGTCACTCGGACTGGACACTCAGACTGGACACATGGACTGGACCCTCAGACTGGACACATCGACTGGACACTCGGACTGGTCATATAGACTCGCCACATAGGCTGGCCACATGCACTGGACACTCGGACTGCACAATCGGAATGGACACAAAGACTGGACAAATGGAAAAGACACATGGACTGGACATTCGGACTGGACTCATGGACTGGACACTCAGACGAGGCACTCGGACTGGACACACAAACTGGACACTCGGACTGGACACACATACTGGACACATGGACTGGAAACTTGGACTGGACACTCGGACTGGACACATGGACTGGACACATGGACTGGACACTCGGTCTAGACACTCGGAGTGGATACACAGACAGGACACTCGGATTGGACGCACAGACTGGACACATGGACTGGACACCCGGACTGGACACACGGACTGGGCACTCGGACTGGACATACAGACTGGTTACATAGGCGGGACACATCGACTGGACACTCGGATTGGACGCACAGACTGGACACTCGGACTGAAAACATGGACTGAACGCTCCGAGTGGACATTCGGACTGGACACGTGGACTGGACACTTGCACTAGACACATAATCTGGACACTCTGACTGGACACATGGACTGGACACTCGGACTGGACACATGGACTGGACACTCGGACTGGACTCATGGACTGGTCACTCGGGCTGGACACTCGGAGTGGATACACAGACTGGACACTCGGATTGGACGCACAGACTGGACACATGGACTGGACACTCGGACTGCACACACAGAATGGACACATGGACTGGACACATGGAATGGACACATGGAATGGACACATGGATTGGGCACTCTTACTGGACACACAGACTGTTCACTCGGACTGGACACATGGACTGGACACATGGAATGGACACACGGACTGGGCACTCGGACTGGACATACAGACTGGACACTCGGACCGGTCACATAGACTGGTTACATAGGCGGGACTCATCGACTGGACACTCGGACTGGTCACATAGACTCGTCACATAGACTGGCCACATGTACTGGACACTCGGTCTGAACAATCGGAATGGACACATGGACTGGACACATGGAATGGACACATGGACTGGACACTCAGACTAGGCACTCGGACTGGACACACAAACTGGACACTCGGACTGGACACACATACTGGACACATGGACTGGACACTCGGACTGGACACATGGAATGGACACATGGAATGGACACATGGATTGGGCACTCGTACTGGACACACAGACTGTTCACTCGGACTGGACACGTGGACTGGACCCTCAGACTGGACACATCTACTGGACACTCGGACTGGTCATATAGACTGGTCACATAGACTGTCCACATGTACTGGACACTCGGACTGCACAATCGGAATGGACACATGGACTGGACACATGGAATAGACACATGGACTGGACACTCGGACTGGACTCATGGACTGGACACTCAGACTAGGCACTCGGACTGGACACACGGACTGGACACATGGACTGGACTCTCGGACTGGACACTCGGACTGGACACACGGACTGGACACATGGACTGGACTCTCGGACTGGACACTTGGACTGGACACATGGACTGGACACTCGGACTGGACTCATGGACTGGAAACTCTGCGTGGATACACAGACTGGACTCTCGGATTGAACACATAGACTGTACACAAAGACTGGTCACTTGGACTGGACACTCAGACTGGACACGTGGACTGGACGCTCAGACTGGACGCTCGGACTGGACACATGGACTGGACGCTCAGACTGCACACTCGGACTGGACACCTGGACTGGACACTCGGAGTGGACACTCGGACTGGACACGTGGACTGGACACTTGCACTCGGACTGGACACCTGGACTGGACGCTCAGTCTGAACACACTGACTGGTACATGGACTGGACACTCGGACTGGACACATGGAGTGGACACTCGGACTGGACTCATGGCCAGACATTCGGACGGGATACATAGACTGGACACTCGGACTGGACACTTGGACTGGACATTTGGAGCGGACTCATGTTCGGGACACTTGGACTAGACACTCGGACTGGACACACAGACTGGACACATGGACTGGACTCTCAGACTGGACACTGGGACTGGACACTATCATTGGACACATAGACTGGAGACTCGGACTGGACAACCGTACTGGACACTCGGATTGAAGACAGACTGGACACATGGACTGGACACATAGACTGGACAATCAGACTCGACATTCGGACTGGACACTCGGACTAGACTCATGGACTGAACACTTGCACTGGACGCAAAGTTTGGAAACTCAGACTGGACTTTCGGACTGGACACTCGGACTGGACTCCTGAACTGGTCACTTGCACTGGACACATAGACTGGACACTCAGACTGGACATTCGGACTAGACACTCGGACTGGACTCATGGACTGGACACTTGCACTGGGCACATAGATTGGACACTCAGACTGGACACTCGCACTGGACACACAGACTGGACACATGGACTGGACACATGGACTGGACACATGGATTGGGCACTCAGACTGGACACTCAGAATGTTCATTTGGACTGGACACATGGAGTGCACACTGGGACAGGACACAAAGACTGGTCATTCGGACTGGACTCATGGACTGGACACATGGACTCGACACTCGGAGTGGACACTCGAACTGGACTCATGGAATGGACACTCCGACTGGACATTCGGACTGGACACAAGGACAGGACACATGGACTGGACACTCGGAGTGGACACTCGGACTGGCCACATGGACTGGACACATGAATTCTACTCACTGCCTGGACCCGTTTGCTGGTCAGTTGGACTGAACTTATGGAATGGAATCTAGGACTGGACACATGGACTGGACACATGGACTGGAAACTAGGACTGGACACATGGATCGGAAACTAGGACTGGACACGTGGACTGGACACGTGGACTGGACACATGGAATGGAAACTAGGACTGGACACATGGACTGGACACATGGACTGGACACATGGACCGAAAACTAGGACTGGACATATGGACTGGACACATGGACTGGAAACTAGGACTGGACACATGGACTGGACACATGGACTGGAAACTAGGACTGGACACATGGACTGGACACATGGACTGGAATGTTGGACTGACACATGGACTGAACACATGGACTCGAAATTAGGACTGGACACATGGACTAGACAAACAGACTGGCCACTCAGACAGGGCACAGACTAACCACTTGGTGCAGAAAAACAGACAGGGCACTTGGACTGTGCACGCGGACTGGGCAGTCAGACGAGACACATGGATTGCACACTCAGACTGGCCACTCGGTCTGGACGCTCGCATTGGACACTCAGACTTGTAACTTGGATTGGACGATAAAACTGTTCACTCAGCCTTGCCACTGTGGCTGGACACAAGGACTGGACACTTGGACTGTACACTCGGACTGGACACTCGGACAGGACACATGGACTGGACAGTCAGCCTAGACAGTCCGACTGGATACTCGCAAAGGACCCTCGGACTGGACACATGGACTGGATACTCGCACTGGGCATTCGGACTGGACGCATGGATGGACACTCGGACTGGTCACTCGGTCTGGACACTCGGACTGGACACATTCAATGGACGCTTGGACTGGTCTCTCACACTGGACACTCGGACTGAGCACTCAGATTGGTCACTCAGACGGGACAATGGACTGGACACTGGGACGAGACAGTCGGACTGGTCACTCGGACTGGTCACTCAAACAAGACAGTCGGACAGGACACATGGACTGGACACTCGTACTGGACGCTGGGACTGGACACTCGGACTGTGAAACCGGACAGGTAACGTGGACTGGACATTCGGACAGGTCACTCGGACTGTTCACTCGTGCTGGGCACTCGGACGGGGTACTCGGACCAGGCACTTGGACTGGACACATGGACCGGACACTCATACTGGACACTCAGGCTGGACACTCGGTCTGGACACTTGGACTGGGCACATGGACTGGACACATAGATTCGACACTCGGACTGGTCAATCGGATCAGTCACATGGACTGGATACACGGTCTGGACAGTTGACTGGACATATGGACTGAACATTTGGACTGGACACATGGACTGGACATTTGGAATGGACACACAGAAAGGACTCGGACTGGGCACATGTCTGGACACATGGATTGGACACTCGGACTGATCACTTGGACTGGACACATAGTCTGGACACATGGACTGGACACTCGGACCGGACAAATGGTCTGGACACATGGACTGGATACTCAGACTGTATTCTCGGACTGGACACTTGGAGGCCACACTCCTTCTGGACCGATTTGCTGGACCCTTGAACTGAACACATGGACTGGACACTCGGACTGGACACTCGGACTGGGCACATTGACTGGACACCTGGACTGGACACTCATATTGGACACTCCAACTGGACGCATGGACTGGACACTCAGACTGGACACTCGGACTGGACACATGGACTGGACACTCAAACTGGACATATGGACTGGACACTCAGAATGGACACTGGGACTGGACACATGGACTGGACACTCAGACTGGACACTCGCACTGGACACTCGGACTGGACATATGGACTGGACACTCGGACTGGACACATGGACTGGACACTCGCACTGGACACATGGACTGGACATTCAGACTGGACACCTGGACTGGCAAATAGCACTGAACACTCGTACTGGACACATGGACTGAACACTCGGACTGGACACACAGACTGGACACTCGGACTAGACAATTGGACTGGATACATGGACTTGACACATGGACTGAATGCTCAGACTGGACGTTTGAACTGAACACTCGGAGTGGACACTCGGACTGATCACTCGGACTGCACACTCAGACTGGACAGTCGGACTGGACACTCGTGCTGGGTACCCGGACAGGACACATGTACTGGACACTCAGACAGTTCACCCGGACTGGTCAGTCGGACTGGTCACACAGACTGTGCACTCAGACTTCACACAAAGTCTGGACAATCTGACTTGTCATTCAGACTGGACTCATGGACTGGACACTCGGACTAGACAATTGGTCTGCTCACATGGACTGGATACTCGGACTGGACACATGGACTGGATACTCGGACTGGGCACATGGTCTGTACACATGGACTGGACACTCGGACTGGACAATCGGACTGGACACTCGGTCTGTACACTTGAAGTGAACTCTAGGACAGGACCCATTTGCTGGACATTCGGATTGGATACTCGGACTGGACATTTGGACTGGACATTCGGACTGGTCACATGAACTGGACACATCGACTGGACGCTCGGACTGGCCAATCGGACTGGACACTCCGACTGGACAAATGGTGTGGACACTTGGACTAGACATTCTGTCTGGTCACTCGGACTGGACACATGAACTGGACATTCAGATCGAACACTGGACTGGTTACTCAGAATGAAGACTCAGACTGGACACATGCTCAGGACACTTGGACTGGTCACTCGGACTGGACATTTGGACTGGACACTTGGACTGGACAATTGGACTGGTCACATGAACTGGACACATCGACTGGACACTCGGACTGGCCAATCGGACTGCACACTCCAACTGGACAAATAGATTGGACAATTGGACTCAACATTCTGCCTGGACACTCGGATTGGACACGTGAACTGGACATTCGATCGGGACACTTGGACTGGACACATGGACTGGTCACTCTGACTGGTCACTTGGAATGGACACATGGACTTGACACACGGACTCGACAGTCGGACTGTACACACTGACTGGACACATAGACTGGACACTTAGACTGGATACTCGGACTCGACACTCGGACTGAACACACTGACTGGACACATAGACTGGTCACTTGGACTGGACACTCGGATTGGACATTCAGACTGTACACATGGACTGGACACACGGACTGGGCAATAGGACTGGTCACTCATCCCGGACAATTGGACTGGACACATGGACTGGAAACTCAGACTGGGCACTTGGACTGGACACTCCGACTATACACATTTGCTGGATACTCCGACTGCTGACATGGACTGGACACTCCGAATGGACATTTGGACTCGACATTCGGTCTAGTCACATGAACTGTACATTCGTACTGGACAAATGGACTGGACACTTGGACTGGACACTTGGACTGGACAGATGAAATGGAAAAATGAACCGGACACTCGGACTGGACAAATTGACTGGTCACTCGGACAGCTCACATGTACTGGACACCCCGACACAACACATTTGCTGGACACTCGGACTGCTGACATGGACTGGACACTCAGACTGGACGTTTGGACCCAATACTCAGACTGGTCACTCAGACTAGAACGTCAGACTGGTCACTCAGACTACTCACTCGGACTAGACACTCGGACTGGACACTCAGACTGGTCACCTAGACTGGAACGTCAGACTGGTCACTCGGGCTGGACACTCAGACTGGTCACCTGGACTGGAACGTCAGACTGGTTACTCGGACTGGTCATTCAGACTGGACACTCGGACTGAACACTCAAAATGGATACTTGTCCTGGACAATTGGACTGGATAGATGGACTGGCCACATAGACTGGACACTCAGACTGTACACTTGGACTGGACACTCCGACTAGACATATTTGCGGGACACTTTGACTGCTGACATGGACTGGATACTCGGTCTTGTCACACGAACTGGACATTCGCACTGGACACCCTGACTGGAGACATGGACTGGACACTTGGACTGGACACATGGACTGGACAAATGGACAGGATACTTGGACTGGACACATGGACTGGACACTTGGACTGGACACATGGACTGGACAAATGGACAGGATACTCCGACTGGACACATGGACTGGACACTAAGACGTGCATATGTACTGGACACATGGACTAGTCACTCGGGCTGGACACTCAGACTGGTCACTCGGATAGGACACGCGAAATGGACACTCGGACTGGTCACTTGGACTGGACACTCAGACTGGACAGTTGGAAAGAGCACCTGGACTGGACACTCTGACTGGACACTCGGACTGGCCACATGGACTTGACAAACAGACTGGCCACTCGGACAGGAAACAGACTAGTCACTAGGAGTGGACACACAGACAGGACACCTGGGCTCGGCAAATGGACTGAGCAGTCGGACCGAACACATGCACTCAACACTCGGACAGGACACTCGGTCTGGATGCTGGGACTGGACACTCAGACTGTGCACTCAGACAGGACACATGGACTGGCTACTCAGTCTGGACACTCAGACTGGGCACACAGTCTGGTCACTCGGACTGGACAAACAGAGAGGGCACTTGGACTGGACACTTGGACTGGAAATCAGACCAGACACATGGACTGGATACTCGAACTGAACACTCGGACAGGACACTTGGACAGGACACGTGGACTGGACATGTGGACTGGTCACACACAGTGGACACTCAGAATGGGCACTCACACTGGTCACTCGGTCTGGACACTCGGATTGGTCATTCGGACAGGACACATGGACTGGACACTGGGACTGGACACTCGGACTGGTCAATCGGACTGGTCACTCAGTCTGGATACTCGGATTGGACACTTGCACTGGACGCTCGGACTGGTCACTCACACTGGACACTTGGACCGGGCACTCACAATGGTCACTCCGACTGGACACTCGGATTGGTCACTCGGACAGGAGACATGGACTGGACACTGGCACTGGACACTCGGACTGGTCACTCGGACTGTCCACTCAGACTCGACACTCAGACTGGACACGCGAAGTGGACACACAGACTGGTAATTCGGACTGGACACACAGACTAGGCACTCGGACTGCTCAATCAGATTGGGTACTTGAACTGGACACATGGACTGGAAATATTGACTCAACACTCTGACTGGCCAATCGGACTTGTCACATGGACTGGACACATGGACTGGACACATGGACCGAACATTCGGACTGGACAGACGGACGGGAAACATGGACTGGACACATGGGCTGGACCCTCCGACTGGACACATGGACTGGACACATGGACTGGACACTCGGACTGGTCACTCAGACGGGAAACATGGACTGGACACATGGGCTGGACCCTCCGACTGGACACATGGACTGGACACATGGACTGGACACTCGGACTGGTCACTCAGACGGGACACTCAGACTGATCACTTGGACAGGGCACCCAGACTGGCACTCGGACAGGACACTCCGATTGGGCACTTAGATTGGACATACAGACCAGTCACTCGAACTGGACACATGGACTGGACTCTCTGACTGGATTCACGGACTGGTCATTCGGACTGGACACAAGGATAGGATACTAGGACTTGACAATCAGACTGGACACATGGACTGGGCCCTCGGACAGGACACTCGGTCTTGACGCTCGGACTGGACACTCGCACTTGACACTCAGATTGTGTACTCAGACAGGACAAATGGACTAGCCACTCAGTTTGGACACTCAGACTGGACACACAGTCTCGTCCCTCGGATTGGGCACACAGACTGGACACACAGTCTCGTCCCTCGGATTGGGCACACAGACTGGACACACAGTCTCGTCCCTCGGATTGGGCACACAGACTGGGCACACAGTCTCGTCCCTCGGATTGGGCACACAGACTGGGCACACAGTCTCGTCCCTCGGATTGGGCACACAGACTGGACACACAGACTGGGCACTCGTACCAGACACATAGACTGGAAATATGGACTCAACACTCTGACTGGCCAATCGGACTTGTCACATGGACTGGACACATGGACTGAACTCTCAGACTGGACACACAGACTGGTCATTCGGACTGGACACATGGATTGGATACTAGGATTTGACAATCAGACTGGACACATGAACTGGAACTCGGACTGGACACATGGACTGGACACTCCGACTGGACACTCGGACTGAACACTCAGACTGGACACATGGACTGGACATTCGGAGTGGACACGTGGATTGGACAAACAGACTGGCCACTCGGTCAGGACACAGGCTGGTCACTCGGAGCGGACACACAGACAGGACACTCGGTCTGGACACTCGGACTGGACACTCGCACTGGACACTCAGACTGGACACTTGGACTGGACACTCAGACTGTGCAATCGGACAGGACACATGGACTGGCCACTCAGTCTGGACACTCGGACTGGACACACTGTATGGTCACTTGGACTAGAGAATCAGACTGGACACTCGGACTGGATATTCACACTGGAAAGTCGGACTGGACACATGGATGAACACTCGGATTGGACACTTGGACTGGACACTCGGACTGAACACTCGGTCTGGACATTTGGACTGGACGCTCGGACTGGACTCTCGCACAGAACACTTGGACTGGACACATGGACTGGACACTCGGACTGGACTTTCGGTCTGGACACATAGATGGACACTCGGACTGGTCACTCACACTGAATACTCGGACTGGGCAATCACACTCGTCACTAGGATTGGACACTCAGACTGGTCACTCAGACAGGACACAGGGACAGGACACTGGGACTGGACACTCGGACTGGGCATTCAAACTGGACAGTCGGACAGGACACATGGACTGGACATTCAATCTGGACACTCGGACTGGGCACTCGGACAGAACACATGGAGTGTTTATGTGGTCTGGACACTCAGACTGGTCTGTCGAAACGGACACATGGGCTGGGCACTCGGACCGGACACTTGGACTGGTTGCTCGTACTGGACACTCGGACTGGACACTTGGACTAGATGCTCGTACTGGACACTCGGACTGGCCAATCTGACTGGTCACATGGACTGGGCACATGGTCTGTACACATGGACTGGTCACTCGGACTGGACACTCGGACTGGACACATGGACTTGACACATGAACTGGATACATGGACTGGATACTCAGACCAGACTCATGATTGGCACAAATAGACTGCATTCTTGGACTGCACACATGGACTAGACACATGGACTGGACTCTCAGACTAGATACATGGGCTGGACACTCGGACTGGACACTCGGACTGGACACATGGACTTGACACATGAACTGGACACATGGACTGGACACACAGACCAGACACATGATCGGCACACATGGACTGCATTCTTGGACTGCACACATGGACTAGACACATGGACTGGACTCTCAGACTAGATACATGGGCTGGACTCTCGGACTGGACACGTGATCTGGACACTCGCACTTTATATTTGGTCTGGAAACTTGAACTGTACACAAGGAGTGGACCCATTTGCTCGGCATATCGACTGGACACATGGTCTAGACACATGGACTGGACAATTGGAGTGGACACATGGACTGGACACTCGGACTGGACACTCAGACGGGACACTCGGACTGGACACTCAGACGGGACACATGGACTGGACACTCGGACTGGAGAGTCGGACTGGACACATGGACTGGACACATGGACTGGACTCTCAGACTGGACACATGGACTGGACACATGGACTGGACACTCAGACTTGTCACATGGAATGGACACTCGGACAGGCCACATGGACTGGACACATGGCCTGGAGAGTCAGATTGGACACATGGACTGGACACATGGACTGGACACTCAGACTGGACACATGGACTGGACACGTGGACTGGACACTCAGACTGGACACATGGACTGGACACTCGGACAGGCCACATGGACTGGACACATAGACTGGACCCCTCGTACTGAACACTCGGACAGGCCACATGGACTGGACACATGGAATGGACACTCGGACTGGACACTCGGACTGGACACATGGATTGGACAAATGTACTTGACACTCGGAATGGACACATGGACTGGACACATGGACCGGACACTCGGACTGGACACATGGACTGGACACATGGACTAGATGCTCGGATTGGCCAATCGGACTGGACATTCCCACTGGACAAATGTAGTGGACACTTGGACTGGACATTCGGACTGGTCATTCAGATTGGGAACTCGGACTGGATACATAGACTGAACACATGGACTTGCCAATATGACTGGACATTCGGACTGGACAATTGGAATGGACAGCTCGACTGGCCAATAGGACTGGATACTCGGATTGGACACTCGGACTATAGACTAGTCCTGGACAATTGGACTGGATACATGGACTAAACACATAGATTGGACACTCAGACTGGACACTTGGACTGGACACTCCGAATGGACACATGTGCTGGACAGTCCGACTGCTGACATGGACTGGACACTCGGACTGAACATTAGGACTCGACACTCGGTCTAGTCACACGAACTGGACATTCGTACTGGACACTCTGACTGGAGACATGGACTGGACACATGGACTGGACACTCGAACTGAACACATGGACTGGACACATGGACTGAACACTCGGAGTGGACATATGGACTGGACATATGTACTGGACACTCGGACTGGACAATTGGACTGGACACTTAGACTGGACATATGTACAGGTCCCATGGACTAGTCACTCGAACTGGACACTCAGACTGGTCACTCGAACTGGTCATTTGGACTGGACACTTGGACTGGACATATGTACAGGTCCCATGGACTAGTCACTCGAACTGGACACTCAGACTGGTCACTCGAACTGGTCATTTGGACTGGACGCTCAGACTGGTCATTCAGAAAGGGCACAAGACCTAGACACTCGGTCTGCTTACTTAGACTGGGCACTCAAACCGGACACATGGACTGAACACTCGGACAGGACGCATGGACTGGACACTTGAACTGGATACATTGACTGAAGACATGGACTGGGCACTCAGACTGGACACTCAGACTGTGCACAAAGACTGGACACTCGGACTGGACACTCAGACTGTACACATAGACTGGACACTCAGACTGGACACTCAGACTGTACACATAGACTGGACACTCAGACTGTACACATGAACTGGACATTCAGACTGGACACTCAGACTGTACACATAGACTGGACACTCAGACTGTACACATAAACTGGGCACTCAGACTGGACACTCAGACTGTACACATAGACTGGACACTCGGACTGGACACTCAGACTGTACACATGGACTGGACATTCGGACTGGATACTCAGACTGTACACATAGACTGGACACTGAGACTGTACACATGGACTGGACACTCAGACTGGACACTCAGACTGTACACATAGACTGGATGCTCAGACTGTACACATAGACTGGACACTCGGACTGGACACTCAGACTGGACACATAGACTGGACATTCAGACTGTAAACATAGACTGGACACTCGGACTGGATACTCAGACTGTACACACGGACTAGTCAGATGGACTGGACACTTAGTCTGCACATATTGACTGAAGGCATGGACTGGAAACTCGAACTGGACACATGGACTGGACACTCAGACTGGACACTAGGACTTGACACTCGGTCTGGACTCTCGGTCTGGACATTCGGACTGGTAACTCGGACTGGACACCAGGACTGGTAACTCGGACTGGACACTCACACTGGACACTCAGAATGGAAACATTCGCTGGACACTCAGGCTGGACACATGGACTGGTCACATAACCTGGACACTCGGACTGGCCAATCATACTGGACACATGGCCTGAACACATGGACTGGACACTCGGACTGGACAAATGGCCTGAACACATGGACTGGACACTCGGACTGGACACTCGGACTGGACACATGGACTGGACACTCGGACTGGACAAATGGCCTGAACACATGGACTGGACACTCGGACTGGACACTCGGACTGGACACATGGACTGGACACTCGGACTGGACAAATGGCCTGAACACATGGACTGGACACTCGGACTGGAAATATGGACTCGACACACGACTGGACACTCGGACTGGTGACATGGACTGGACACTGGGACTGGACACTCGGACTGGTGACATGGACTGGACACTGGGACTGGACACTCGGACTGCCATTCAGACTGGACACATGGCCTGAACACATGGACTGGACACTCGGACTGGACACTCAGACTGGACACTCGGAGTGGACACATGAACTAGACACATGACTGGACACTCGCATTGTACTAATGGACTGGACATTCGGGCTGGATGCGTGGACTGGACACTCGAAGAGGACTCTTTGATTGGACTCTCAGACTAGACACTCAGACTGAACACTTCGACTGGACACTCGGACTGGACACTTGGACTGGACACTCGGACTGGATAATTGGACTGGACACATAGACTGGACACATGGACTGGACACTTGGACTGCACACGTCGTCTGGACACAAAGGCTGAACACTCAGACTCTACACTGGGACTTGACACTTGGACTGGACACTCGGACTGGTAACTTAGACTGGACACATGGACTGGACACTCGGATTGGACACATGGACTGGACACTCGGATTGGACACATGGACTGGACACTCGGACTGGACATTCGAGGTGGACACTCGAGCTGGAAACATGGACTCGACACAAGACTGGACACTCGGACTGGTGACATGGACTGGACACTCGGACTGGTGACATGGACTGGACACTCGGACTGGTGACATAGACTGGACACTCGGACTGACGCTCAGACTGAACACTTGGACTGGACACATGAACTAGACATTTGGACTGGGCACTCAGATTGTACTAATGGCCTGGACATTCGGGTTGGACGCATGGACTGGACAGTCGGTCTGGACACTCAGACTGGACAATTGGACTGGACACTCGGACTGGACACTCGGACTGGACACTCGGACTGGTGACATGGACTGGACACTCGGACTGGTGACATGGACTGGACACTCGGACTGGTGACATGGACTGGACACTTGGACTGCTGACATGGACTGGACACTCGGACTGGTGACATGGACTGGACACTCGGACTGGTGACATGGACTGGACACTTGGACTGACACTCAGACTGGTCACTCGGACTGGACACATGAACTAGACATTTGGACTGGGCACTCAGATGATACTAATGGCCTCGACATTCGGGCATGATGCATGGACTGGACACTCGTTCTGGACACTCGGACTGGACAATTGGACTGGACACTCGGACTGGACACATTGACTGAAGACTCGGACTGGACACTCAGACTGGACTCTCGGACTGGACACTTCAACTGGATACTCGGACTGGACACTCAGACTGCACACATCGACTGGACACATGGGCTGGACACTCGGACTGGACACTTAGACTGGACACTCGGACTGGACACTTAGACTGGACACTCAGACTGGACATTCAGTCTGGACACCCAGACTGGACACACATACCGGGCACACATATCCTGCACACACACATACTGGACACACACATCCTGGACATACACAGACTGGACACACACATACTGGACACACACAGATTGGACACACACAGACTGGACACACACATCCTGGACATACACAGATTGGACACTCACAGAGTGGATACTCACAGACTGGACACACACATACTGGGCACACACACAGGCTGATCACACATAGGCTGTCATGTTCAGACTGGACACAGGCAGACTGGAAACACACAGACTGGACATACACAGACGGGTTGCACAAATATTGTTCATGCAAAGAATGGACATACAGAGGCTAGTAACACTAACATTCAGACCAGACTCTGAGACGGGCTGACTGACAGGGTCTGAAATATCAGAATGACCCATTCACTGGGTCGAAATTATCTGAAGGAAAGTTTGCCTGGGTCTGAGTTATCAAAAAGACTCACTGTCGGGGACTGAATTATCAGAAGGACACACTGTCTGGGTCTGAATTATCAGAGGGACCCACTGTCAGGGTCTGAATTAGCAGAAGGACCCATTGTCTGGGTCTGAATTATAGGAAGGAACCACTGTCTGGGTCTGAATTACAAGAAGGGACCACTGTCTGGGTCTGAATTACCAGAAGAACCCAGTGTCTGGGTCTGAATTATAGGAAGGAGCCACTGTCTGGGTCTGAATTACAAGAAGGGCCCACTGTCTGGGTCTGAATTACCAGAAGGACCCAGTGTCTGGGTCTGAATTATCAGAAGGATTCATTGCCTGGGTTTGAAATATCAGAAGGACCCACTGTCTGGGTCTGAATTATCAGAACGGCTCAGTGTCTGGGTCTGAATTATCAGAAGGACCCACTGTCTGGGTCCGAATTATCAGAAAAACCCACTGTCTGGGTCTGAATTATCGGAAGGAGCCACTGTCTGGGTCCGAATTATCAGAAAAACCCACTGTCTGGGTCTGAATTATCGGAAGGACACTCTGTTTGGGGCTGAAATGTCAGAAGGACCCACTGTCTGGTTCTGAATTATCAGAAGGACCCACTATCAGAATCTGAATTATCAGAAGGAGCCACTGTCCAGGTGTGGATTATCAGAAGGAACTACTGTCTGGGTCTGAATTATCAGAAGGACCTACTGTCTGGCTCTGAATTATCAGAAGGACCCACTGTCTGGCTCTGAATTATCAGAAGGACCCACTGTCTGAGTTTAAATTATCAGTAGGACCACCTGACTGGGTCTGGATTAGCAGAAGGACCCACTGTCTGGCTCTGAATTATGAGAAAGACACACTGTCTGAGTATGAATTAAAAGAAGGAGCCACTGTCAGGGTCTGAATTGCAAGAAGGGCCCACTGTCTGGGTCTGAATTACCAGAAGGACCCAGTGTCCGGGTCTGAATTATAGGAAGGAGCCACTGTCTGGGTCTGAATTGCAAGAAGGGCCCACTGTCTGGGTCTGAATTACCAGAAGGACCCAGTGTCCGGGTCTGAATTATAGGAAGGAGCCACTGTCTGGGTCTGAATTATCAGATGGAGCCACTGTCTGGTTCTGAATTATCAGAAGGACCCACTTTCTGGGTCTGAATTATCAGAAGGACCCACTGTGTCGGTCTGGATTATAAGACGGAGCCACTGTCTAGGTCTGAATAAGAAGAAGGAGACACAGTCTGGGTCTGAATTATAAGTAGGACCAACTGTCTATGTCTGGATTTTTGAAGGAACCACTCCCTGGGTCTGAATTATCAGAAGGACCCACTGAGTGGTCAGATGTATTAGATGGACCCACTGTCTGGGTCTGCATTATCAGAAGGATCCACCGTCTAGGTCTAGATTATCAGAAGTACCCACTGTCTGGGTCTGGACTATCAGAAGGACCAACTGTCTGGTCTGAATTATCAGAATGACCCACTGTCTGAGTATGAATAATAAGAAGGAGCCACTGTCTGGGTCTGAATTATCAGAAGGACCCACTGTCAGGGTCTGGATTATAAGAAGGAGCCACTGTCTGTGTCCGAATTATAAGAAGGAGCCATAGTCTGGTTCTGAATTATCAGAAGGACTCACTGTCTGGGCTTGAATTTTATTAAGGAGCCACTGTCTGGTTCTGAATTATCAGAAGGACCCACTGTTTGGGTCTGAATGATCAGATGGACACTCAGTCAGGGTCTTAATTATCAGAAGGACCTACTGTCTGGGTCTGAATTATCAGAAGGAACTACTGTCTGGTTCTGAATTGTCGGAAGGACCCACTGTCAGGGTCTGAATTATCAGAAGGACCCACTGTCTGGCTCTGAATTATCAGAAGGAGCCACTGTCTGAGTTTAAATTATCAGAAGGACCAACTGACTGGGTCTGCATTATCAGAAGGACCCACTGTCTAGGCCGGAATTAACAGAAGGACCCATTGTCTGGGTCTGGGTTAGCAGAAGGACCCACTGTCTGGCTCTGAATTATGAGAAAGACCCACTGTCTGAGTATGAATTAAAAGAAGGAGCCACTGTCTGGGTCTGCATTATCAGAAGGACCCACTGTCTAGGTCTGAATTATCAGGAGGACCCACTGTCTGGGTCTGAATTATCAGAAGGTCTCACTGTCTGGGTCTGAATTATAAGAAAAATACACAATCTGGATCTGAATTATCAGAACGACCCACTGTCTGGGTGTGAATTAACAAAAGGACCCACTGTCTGTGAGTGAATTATTGGAAGCACCCACCGTCTGCATCTGAATTTTCAGAATGGCCCACTGTCTGGGTCTGAATTATCAGAAGGACCCACTGACTGGTCAGATGTATTAGATGGACCCACTGTATGGGTATGAATTATAAGAAGGAGCCACAGTCTGGTTCTGAATTATCAGAAGGACTCACTGTTTGGGTCTGAATGATCAGATGGACACTCAGTCAGGGTCTTAATTATCAGAAGGACCCACTGTCTGGGTCTGAATTATCAGAAGGACCTACTGTCAGGGTCTGAATTATCAGAAGGACCTACTGTCTGATTCTGAATTGTCAGAAGGACCCACTGTCAGGGTCTGAATTATCAGAAGGACTCACTGTCTGGGCTTGAATTGTATTAAGGAGCCACTGTCTGGTTGTGAATTATCAGAAGGACCCACTGTTTGGGTCTGAATGATCAGATGGACACTCAGTCAGGGTCTGAATTATCAGAAGGGCCATCTGACTGGGTCTGCATTATCAGAAGAACCCACTGTCTAGGACGGAATTAACAGAAGGACCCACTGTCTGGGTCTGGATCAGCAGAAGGACCAACTGTCTGGCTCTGAATTATGAGAAAGACCCACTGTCTGAGTATGAATTAAATGAAGGAGCCACTGTCTGGGTCTCATTATCAGAAGGACCCAGTGTCTAGGTCTGAATTATCAGAAGGACCCACTGTCTGGTCTGAATTATCAGAAGGACCCACTGTCTGGGTCTGGATTAGCAGAAGGACCCACTGTCTGGTCTGAATTATCAGAAAGACCCACTGTCTGGGTCTGGATTAGCTGAAGGACCCACTGTCTGGTCTGAATTATCTGAAAGACCAACTGTCTGAGAATGAATTATAAGATGGAGCCATTGTCTGGGTCTGCATTATCAGAAGGACCCACTGTCTAGGTCTGGATTATAAGAAGGAGCCACTGTCTTGGTCTTAATTAAAGGAAGGAGTCACTATCTGGGTCTGAATTGAGTGAAGGAGCCACTGTCTGGTTCCGAATTATCAGATGGACCCACTGTCTGGGTCTGAATTATCAGAAGGACCCACTGTCTGGGTCTGAATTATCAGAAGGACCCACTGTCTGGGTCTGAATTATCAGAAAAACCCACTGTCTGGGTTTGAATTATCAGAAGAAAATACTGCCTTGGTCTGAATTATAAGAAAAAAACACAATCGGGATCTGAATTATCAGAACGACCCACTGTCTAGGATTGAATTATCAGAAGGATTCAATGTCTGGGTCTGAATTATCAGAGGGACCCACAGACTGGGTCTGAATTATCAGAATTCCCCACTGTCTGAGTCTGAATTATGAGAAGGGCCCACTGTCTGGGTCTGAATTATCAGAAGGACCCACTGTCTGGGTATGAATTATCAGCAGGACACACTGTCTGGGTCTGAATTACAAGAAGGACCCACTGTCTGGGTCTGAATTCAAAGAAGGAGTCGGTGTCTGGGTCTGAATTATGAGAAGGACCCACTGTCTGGGTCTGAATTATACGAAGGAGCCAGTGTCTGGTTCTGAATTATAAGAAGGAGCCACTGTCTCGGTCTGAATTATCATAAGGACTCACTGTCTGGGTCTGAATTATAAGATGGAGCCACTGTCTCAGTCTGAATTAGCAGATGGACCCACTGTCTGGGTCTGAATTATCCGAAGTACCCACTGTCTGGATCTGAATTATCAGAAGGACCCACTGTCTGGGTCTGAAATATAAGAACAAGCCACTGTCTGGGTATGAATTAAAAGAATGAGCCACTGTCTGAGTCTGAATTTTCAGAAGAACCCTCTGTCTGGTTCTGACTTATAAGAGGAAGCCAGTGTCTGGGTCTGAATTTTCAGAAGGACACACTGACTGGGTCTGAATTTTAAGAATGAGCCACAGTCTGGGTCTGAATTATCAGAACGACCCACTGTCTGGGTGTGAATTAACAAAAGGACCCACTGTCTGTGAGTGAATTATTGGAAGGACCCACTGTCTGCGCACAAATTTTCAGAATGGCCCACTGTCTGGGTCTGAATTATCAGAAGAAAATACTGCCTGGGTCTGAATTAACAAAAGGACCCAATGTCTGGGACTGAATTATCAGAAAGACCCACTGTCTGGGTCTGGATTAGCAGAAGGACCCACTGTCTGGTCTGAATTATCTGAAAGACCAACTGTCTGAGAATGAATTATAAGATGGAGCCATTGTCTGGGTCTGCATTATCAGAAGGACCCACTGTCTGGGTCTGAATTATCAGAAAAACCCACTATCTGGGTTTGAATTATCAGAAGGTCTCACTGTCTTGGTCTGAATTATAAGAAAAAAACACAATCTGGAACTGAATTATCAGAACGACCCACTGTCTGGGTGTGAATTAACAAAAGGACCCACTGTCTGTGAGTGAATTATTGGAAGGACCCACCGTCTGCGTCCGAATTTTCAGAATGGCCCACTGTCTGGGTCTGAATTATCAGAAGAAAATACTGCCTGGGTCTGAATTAACAAAAGGACCCACTGTCTGGGACTGAATTATCAGAAGGATTCAATGTCTGGGTCTGAATTATCAGAGGGACCCACAGTCTGGGTCTGAATTATGAGAAGGACCCACTGCCTGGGTCTGAATTATGGGAAGGAGTCACTGTCTGGGTCTGAATTATGAGAAGGGCCCACTGTCTGGGTCTGAATTATGAGATGGAGCCACTATCTGGGTCTGAATTAAAAGAAGGAGTCACTGTCTGGGTCTGAATTGAGTGAAGGAGCCACTGTCTGGTTTCGAATTATCAGATGGACGCACTATCTGGGTCTGAATTATCAGAAGGACCCACTGTCTGGGTCTGAATTATCAGAAAAACCCACTGTCTGGGTCTGAATTATCAGAAGGACCCACTGTCTTGGTGTGAATTATCAGAAGGACCCACTGTCTGGGTGTGAATTAACAGAAAGAACCTCTGTCTGGGTCTGAATTATCAGTAGGTCTCACTGTCTGGGTCTGAATTATCAGAAAAAAACACAATCTGGATCTTAATTATCAGAACGACCCACTCTCGGAGTGAATTTACAAAAGGACCCACTGTCTCTGAGTGAATTATTGGAAGGACCCACCGTCTGCGTCAGAATTTTCAGAATGGCCCACTGTCTGGGTCTGAATTATCAGAAGAAAATCCTGCCTGGGTCTGAATTAACAAAAGGACCCACTGTCTGGGACTGAATTATCAGAAGGCTTCAATGTCTGGGTCTGAATTATCAGAGGGACCCACAGTCTGTGTCTGAATTATCAGAATGGCCCACTGTCTGGGTCTGAATTATGAGAACGGCCCGCTGCCTGGGTCTGAATTATCAGAAAGACCCATTGTCTGGGTATGAATTAACAGCAGGACACACTGTCTGTGTCTGAATTATAAGATGCAGCCACTGTCTCGGTCTGAATTATCAGAAGGATCCACTGTCTGGGTCTGAATTATAAGAAGGAGCCAGTGTCTGGGTCTGAATTATAAGAAGGAGCCAGTGTCTGGGTCTGAATTATAAGAAGCAGCCACTATCTCGGTCTGAATTATCAGATGGACCCACTGTCTGGATCTGAATTATCCGAAGTACCCACTGTCTGGGTCTGAATTATCAGAAGGACCCACTCTCTGGTTCTGAAATATAAGAACGAGCCACTGTCTGGGTCTGAATTATCAGAAAGACCCACTGTCTGGGTCTGAATTATCAGAAGGACCCACTGTCTGGGTATGAATAATCAGCAGGACACACTGTCTGGGTCTGAATTACAAGAAGGACCCACTGTCTGGGTCTGAATTCGAAGGAGTAGGTGTCTGGGTCTGAATTATGAGAAGGACCCACTGTCTGGGTCTGAATTATACAAAGGATCCAGTGTCTGGGTCTGAATTATAAGAAGGAGCCACTGTCTCGGTCTGAATTATCAGAAGGACTCACTGTCTGGGTCTGAATTATAAGATGGAGCCACTGTCTCAGTCTGAATTATCAGGTGGACCCACTGTCTGGGTCTGAATTATCCGAAGTACCCACTGTCTGGGTCTGAATTATCAGAAGGACCCACTATCTGGGTCTGAAATATAAGAACGAGCCACTGTCTGGGTATGAATTAAAAGAATGAGCCACTGTCTGAGTCTGAATTTTGAGAAGAACCCTTTGTCTGGTTCTGACTTATAAGAAGAAGCCAGTGTCTGGGTCTGAATGTTCAGAAGGATACACTGTCTGGGTCTGAATTTTAAGAATGAGCCACAGTCTGGGTCTGAATTATCAGAACGACCCACTGTCTGGGTCTGAATTAACAAAAGGACCCACTGTCTGTGAGTGAATTATTGGAAAGACCCACCGTCTGCGTCAGAATTTTCAGAATGGCCCACTGTCTGGGTCTGAATTATCAGAAGAAAATACTGCCTGGGTCTGAATTAACAAAAGGACCCACTGTCTGGGACTGAATTATCAGAAGGATTCAATGTCTGGGTCTGAATTATCAGAGGGACCCACAGTCTGGGTCTGAATTATGAGAACGACCCACAGTCTGGGTCTGAATTATGAGAAGGACCCACTGTCTGGGTACGAATTATCAGCAGGACACACTGTCTGGGTCTGAAATACAAGAAGGACCCACTGTCTGGGTCTGAATTCTAAAAAGGAGTCAGTGCCTGGGTCTGAATTATCAGAAGGGCCCACTGTCTGGATCTGAATTATAAGAAGGAGCCAGTGTCTGGGTCTGAATTATGAGAAGGTCCCACTGTCTGGGTCTGAACTATAAGATGTCGCCACTGTCTCGGTCTGAATTATCAGAAGTACACACTGTCTGGGTCTGAATTATCAGAAGCACCCACTGTGCACGTCTGGATTATAAGAAGGAGCCACTGTCTAGTTCTGAATTAGAAGAAGCAGCCACAGTCTGGATCTGAATTATCAGAAGGAACAACTGTCTGGGTCAGAGTTATAAGTAGGAACCACTGTCTATGTCTGGATTTTAGAAGGAACGACGACCTGGGTCTAAATTATCAGAAGGACCCACTGTCTGGGTCTGAATTATCAGAAAAACCCACTGTCTGGGTCTGAATTATCAGAAAGAACCTCTGTCTGGGTCTGAATTATCAGTAGGTCTCACTGTCTGGGTCTGAATTATAAGAAAAAAACACAATCTCGATCTTAATTATCAGAACGACCCACTGTCTGGGTCTGAATTAACAAAAGGACCCACTGTCTGTGAGTGAATTATTGGAAAGACCCACCGTCTGCGTCAGAATTTTCAGAATGGCCCACTGTCTGGGTCTGAATTATCAGAAGAAATTACTGCCTGGGTCTGAATTAACAAAAGGACCCACTGTCTGGGACTGAATTATCAGAAGGATTCAATGTCTGGGTCTGAATTATCAGAGGGACCCACAGTCTGGATCTGAATTATCAGAATGGCCCACTGTCTGGGTCTGAATTATGAGAAGGGCCCACTGCCTGGGTCTGAATTATCAGAAAGACCTACTGTCTGGGTATGAATTAACAGCAGGACACACTGTCTGTGTCTGAATTACAAGAAGGACCCACTGTCTGGGTCTGAATTCTAGGAAGGAGTCAGTGTCTGGGTCTGAATTATCGGAAGGGCCCACTGTCTGGGTCTGAATTATAAGATGGAGCCACTGTCTCGGTCTGAATTATCAGAAGGATCCACTGTCTGGGTCTGAATTATAAGAAGGAGCCAGTGTCTGGGTCTGAATTATAAGAAGGAGTCACTATCTCGGTCTGAATTATCAGATGGACCCACTGTCTGGGTCTGAATTATAAGATGGAGCCACTGTCTCGGTCTGAATTATCAGAAGGACCCACTGTCTGGATCTGAATTATCCGAACTACCCACTGTCTGGGTCTGAATTATCAGAAGGACCCACTGTCTGGGTCTGAAATATATGAACGAGCCACTGTCTGGGTCTGAATTATCAGAAGAACCCTCTGTCTGGTTCTGACTTATAAGAGGAAGCCAGTGTCTGGGTCTGAATTTTCAGAAGAACACACTGTCAGGGTCTGAATTATAATAAGGAGCAACTGTCTGGGTCCAGATTATCAGAAGGATTCAGTGTCTGGGTCTGAATTATAAGAATGAGCCACAGTCTGGGTCCGAATTATCAGAAGGACTCACTGTCTGGGCTTGAATTTTATGATGGAGCAACTGTCTGGTTCTGAATTATCAGAAGGACCCACTGTCTGGGTCTGAATTATCAGAAGGACCCACTGTCTTGGTGTGAATCATCAGAAGGACCCACTGTCTGGGTGTGAATTAACAGAAAGAACCTCTGTCTGGCTCTGAATTATCGGAAGGTCTCACTGTCTGGGTCTGAATTATCAGAAAAAAACACAATCTGGATCTGAATTATCAGAAAAACCCACTGTCTGGGTGTGAATTAACAAAAGGACCCACTGTCTGTGAGTGAATTATTGGAAGGACCCACTGTCTGCGCACAAATTTTCAGAATGGCCCACTGTCTGGGTCTGAATTATTAGAAGAAAATACTGCCTGGGTCTGAATTAACAAAAGGACCCAATGTCTGGGACTGAATTATCAGAAAGACCCACTGTCTGGGTCTGGATTAGCAGAAGGACCCACTGTCTGGTCTGAATTATCTGAAAGACCAACTGTCTGAGAATGAATTATAAGATGGAGCCATTGTCTGGGTCTGCATTATCAGAAGGACCCACTGTGTCGGTCTGGATTATAAGAAGGAGCCACTGTCTTGGTCTTAATTAAAGGAAGGAGTCACGATCTGGGTCTGAATTGAGTGAAGGAGCCACTGTCTGGTTCCGAATTATCAGATGGACCCACTGTCTGGGTCTGAATTATCAGAAGGACCCACTGTCTGGGTCTGAATTATCAGAAAAACCCACTATCTGGGTTTGAATTATCAGAAGGTCTCACTGTCTTGGTCTGAATTATAAGAAAAAAACACAATCTGGAACTGAATTATCAGAACGACCCACTGTCTGGGTGTGAATTAACAAAAGGACCCACTGTCTGTGAGTGAATTATTGGAAGGACCCACCGTCTGCGTCCGAATTTTCAGAATGGCCCACTGTCTGGGTCTGAATTATCAGAAGAAAATACTGCCTGGGTCTGAATTAACAAAAGGACCCACTGTCTGGGACAGAATTATCAGACGGATTCAATGTCTGGGTCTGAATCATGTGAGGGACCCACTGTCTGGGTCTGAATTACAAGAAGGACCCACTGTCTGGGTCTGAATTCTAAGAAGGAGTCGGTGTCTGGGTCTGAATTATGAGAAGGACCCACCGTCTGGGTCTGAATTATACGAAGGATCCAGTGTCTGGGTCTGAATTATAAGAAGGAGCCACTGTCTCGGTCTGAATTATCAGAAGGACTCACTGTCTGGGTCTGAATTATAAGATGGAGCCACTGTCTCAGTCTGAATTATCAGATGGACCCACTGTCTGGGTCTGAATTATCCGAAGTACCCACTTTCTGGGTCTGAATTATCAGAAGGACCCACTGTCTGGGTCTGAAATATAAGAACGAGCCACTGTCTAGGTTTGAATTAAAAGAATGAGCCACTGTCTGATGCTGAATTTTGAGAAGAACCCTTTGTCTGGTTCTGACTTATAAGATGAAGCCAGTGTCTGGGTCTGAATTTTCAGAAGTACACACTGTCTGGGTCTGAATTTTAAGAATGAGCCACAGTCTGGGTCTGAATTATCAGAACGACGCACTGTCTGGGTGTGAATTAACAAAAAGGACCCACTGTCTGAGAGTGAATTATTGGAAGGACCCACCGTCTGCGTCCAAATTTTCAGAATGGCCCACTGTCTGGGTCTGAATTATCAGAAGAAAATACTGCCTGGGTCTGAATTAACAAAAGGACCCACTGTCTGGGACTGAATTATCAGAAGGATTCAATGTCTGGGTCTGAATTATCAGAGGGACCCACAGTCTGGGTCTGAATTATGAGAAGGACCCACTGCCTGGGTCTGAATTATGGGAAGGAGTCACTGTCTGGGTCTGAATTATGAGAAGGGCCCACTGTCTGGGTCTGAATTATGAGATGGAGCCACTATCTGGGTCTGAATTAAAAGAAGGAGTCACTGTCTGGGTCTGAATTGAGTGAAGGAGCCACTGTCTGGTTTCGAATTATCAGATGGACCCACTATCTGGGTCTGAATTATCAGAAGAACCCTCTGTCTGGGTCTGAATTATCAGAAGGACCCACTGTCTTGGTGTGAATTATCAGAAGGACCCACTGTCTGGGTGTGAATTAACAGAAAGAACCTCTGTCTGGGTCTGAATTATCAGTAGGTCTCACAGTCTGGGTCTGAATTATAAGAAAAAAACACAATCTGGATCTTAATTATCAGAACGACCCACTCTCTGGGAGTGAATTTACAAAAGGACCCACTGTCTCTGAGTGAATTATTGGAAGGACCCACCGTCTGCGTCAGAATTTTCAGAATGGCCCACTGTCTGGGTCTGAATTATCAGAAGAAAATCCTGCCTGGGTCTGAATTAACAAAAGGACCCACTGTCTGGGACTGAATTATCAGAAGGCTTCAATGTCTGGGTCTGAATTATCAGAGGGACCCACAGTCTGTGTCTGAATTATCAGAATGGCCCACTGTCTGGGTCTGAATTATGAGAACGGCCCGCTGCCTGGGTCTGAATTATCAGAAAGACCCATTGTCTGGGTATGAATTAACAGCAGGACCCACTGTCTGTGTCTGAATTATAAGATGGAGCCACTGTCTCGGTCTGAATTATCAGAAAGATCCACTGTCTGGGTCTGAATTATAAGAAGGAGCCAGTGTCTGGGTCTGAATTATAAGAAGCAGCCACTATCTCGGTCTGAATTATCAGATGGACCCACTGTCTGGGTTTGAATTATAAGATGGAGCCACTGTCTCGGTCAGAATTATCAGAAGTACTTACTGTCTGGATCTGAATTATCCGAAGTACCCACTGTCTGGGTCTGAATTATCAGAAGGACCCACTGTCTGGTTCTGAAATATAAGAACGAGCCACTGTCTGGGTCTGAATTATCAGAAAGACCCACTGTCTGGGTCTGAATTATCAGAAGGACCCACTGTCTGGGTATGAATTATCAGCAGGACACACTGTCTGGGTCTGAATTACAAGAAGGACCCACTGTCTGGGTCTGAATTCGAAGGAGTAGGTGTCTGGGTCTGAATTATGAGAAGGACCCACTGTCTGGGTCTGAATTATACAAAGGATCCAGTGTCTGGGTCTGAATTATAAGAAGGAGCCACTGTCTCGGTCTGAATTATCAGAAGGACCCACTGTCTGGGTCTGAATTATCCGAAGTACCCACTGTCTGGGTCTGAATTATCAGAAGGACCCACTGTCTGGGTCTGAAATATAAGAACGAGCCACTGTCTGGGTATGAATTAAAAGAATGAGCCACTGTCTGAGTCTGAATTTTGAGAAGAACCCTTTGTCTGGTTCTGACTTATAAGAAGAAGCGAGTGTCTGGGTCTGAATGTTCAGAAGGATACACTGTCTGGGTCTGAATTTTAAGAATGAGCCATAGTCTGGGTCTGAATTATCAGAACGACCCACTGTCTGGGTCTGAATTAACAAAAGGACACACTGTCTGTGAGTGAATTATTGGAAAGACCCACCGTCTGCGTCAGAATTTTCAGAATGGCCCACTGTCTGGGTCTGAATTATCAGAAGAAAATACTGCCTGGGTCTGAATTAACAAAAGGACCCACTGTCTGGGACTGAATTATCAGAAGGATTCAATGTCTGGGTCTGAATTATCAGAGGGACCCACAGTCTGGGTCTGAATTATGAGAACGACCCACAGTCTGGGTCTGAATTATGAGAAGGACCCACTGTCTGGGTACGAATTATCAGCAGGACACACTGTCTGGGTCTGAAATACAAGAAGGACCCACTGTCTGGGTCTGAATTCTAAAAAGGAGTCAGTGCCTGGGTCTGAATTATCAGAAGGGCCCACTGTCTGGATCTGAATTATAAGAAGGAGCCAGTGTCTGGGTCTGAATTATGAGAAGGTCCCACTGTCTGGGTCTGAACTATAAGATGTCGCCACTGTCTCGGTCTGAATTATCAGAAGTACACACTGTCTGGGTCTGAATTATCAGAAGCACCCACTGTGCACGTCTGGATTATAAGAAGGAGCCACTGTCTAGTTCTGAATTAGAAGAAGCAGCCACAGTCTGGATCTGAATTATCAGAAGGAACAACTGTCTGGGTCAGAGTTATAAGTAGGAACCACTGTCTATGTCTGGATTTTAGAAGGAACGACGACCTGGGTCTAAATTATCAGAAGGACCCACTGTCTGGGTCTGAATTATCAGAAAAACCCACTGTCTGGGTCTGAATTATCAGAAAGAACCTCTGTCTGGGTCTGAATTATCAGTAGGTCTCACTGTCTGGGTCTGAATTATAAGAAAAAAACACAATCTCGATCTTAATTATCAGAACGACCCACTGTCTGGGTCTGAATTAACAAAAGGACCCACTGTCTGTGAGTGAATTATTGGAAAGACCCACCGTCTGCGTCAGAATTTTCAGAATGGCCCACTGTCTGGGTCTGAATTATCAGAAGAAATTACTGCCTGGGTCTGAATTAACAAAAGGACCCACTGTCTGGGACTGAATTATCAGAAGGATTCAATGTCTGGGTCTGAATTATCAGAGGGACCCACAGTCTGGATCTGAATTATCAGAATGGCCCACTGTCTGGGTCTGAATTATGAGAAGGGCCCGCTGCCTGGGTCTGAATTATCAGAAAGACCTACTGTCTGGGTATGAATTAACAGCAGGACACACTGTCTGTGTCTGAATTACAAGAAGGACCCACTGTCTGGGTCTGAATTCTAGGAAGGAGTCAGTGTCTGGGTCTGAATTATCGGAAGGGCCCACTGTCTGGGTCTGAATTATAAGATGGAGCCACTGTCTCGGTCTGAATTATCAGAAGGATCCACTGTCTGGGTCTGAATTATAAGAAGGAGCCAGTGTCTGGGTCTGAATTATAAGAAGGAGTCACTATCTCGGTCTGAATTATCAGATGGACCCACTGTCTGGGTCTGAATTATAAGATGGAGCCACTGTCTCGGTCTGAATTATCAGAAGGACCCACTGTCTGGATCTGAATTATCCGAACTACCCACTGTCTGGGTCTGAATTATCAGAAGGACCCACTGTCTGGGTCTGAAATATATGAACGAGCCACTGTCTGGGTCTGAATTATCAGAAGAACCCTCTGTCTGGTTCTGACTTATAAGAGGAAGCCAGTGTCTGGGTCTGAATTTTCAGAAGAACACACTGTCAGGGTCTGAATTATAATAAGGAGCAACTGTCTGGGTCCAGATTATCAGAAGGATTCAGTGTCTGGGTCTGAATTATAAGAATGAGCCACAGTCTGGGTCCGAATTATCAGAAGGACTCACTGTCTGGGCTTGAATTTTATGATGGAGCAACTGTCTGGTTCTGAATTATCAGAAGGACCCACTGTCTGGGTCTGAATTATCAGAAGGACCCACTGTCTTGGTGTGAATCATCAGAAGGACCCACTGTCTGGGTGTGAATTAACAGAAAGAACCTCTGTCTGGCTCTGAATTATCAGAAGGTCTCACTGTCTGGGTCTGAATTATCAGAAAAAAACACAATCTGGATCTGAATTATCAGAAAAACCCACTGTCTGGGTCTGAATTAACAAAAGGACCCACTGTCTGTTAGTGAATTATTGGATGGACCCACCATCTGCGTCCAAATTTTCAGAATGGCCCACTGTCTGGGTCTGAATTATCAGAAGAAAATACTGCCTGGGTCTGAATTATCAGAGGGACCCACAGTCTGGGTCTGAATTATCAGAAAGACCCACTGTCTGGGTCTGAATTATCAGAAGAACCCACTGTCTGGGCCTGAATTATCAGAAAGACCCACTGTCTGGGTACGAATTATCAGCAGGACACACTGTCTGGGTCTGAATTATAAGAAGGAGCCAGTGTCTGGGTCTGAAATATAAGAACGAGCCACTCTCTGGGTATGAATTAAAAGAATGAGCCACTGTCTGAGTCTCAATTTTCAGAAGAACCCTTTGTCTGGTTCTGACTTATAAGAAGAAGCCAGTGTCTGGTTCTGAATTTTCAGAAGGACACACTGTCTGGGTCTGAATTTTAAGAATGAGCCACAGTCTGGGTCTGAATTATCAGAACGACCCACTGTCTGGGAGTGAATTAACAAAAGGACCCACTGTCTGTGCGAATTATTGGAAGGACCCACCGTCTGCGTCCAGATTTTCAGAATGGCCCACTGTCTGGGTATGAATTATCAGAAGAAAATACTGCCTGGGTCTGAATTAACAAAAGGACCCACTGTCTGGGACTGAATTATCAGAAGGATTCAATGTCTGGGTCTGAATTATCAGAGGGACCCAGAGTCTGGGTCTGAATTATCAGAAGGACCTGAGAATCCCTACGTGGTCAGTTTTCGGTAAAATATTAAGATGCCTACGTGGCAAAGAAGCAGAATGCAAAATGGTTAGAAAGGGTTAATTAGTTAGTAACTGAGATTGATACAAGTGGCCTGGCCCTCCTGCTGGGCCATATGTTTGCTTAGTCAGCAGGCCTGCATTGTCTTATCAATGATAGGTCTTTGATGTGAGTCAAGGACTGGTCTGAATGTCTCCATGTTTATGGCAGATCAATATAGGGAACGAGCTTAGCCAAAGTTGAAAGACATTCCAGGTTGGGAGATAAGGAACAGAAGGAACAGGGAAGAACATTCCAAGTTGGAAAGTGAGGAAGTGTCCCCTTTGATGTCTAACAGCAGCATGATCAGCACATGGACGATTTATGATTGGCCGGAAATAATGTAACCTCGCATGGCAACCTATGCCCGGCTTATGATTGGTGTTGACCCTCGTTAAGTATGTTCCAACCCTATTCATTTGTATAAAAACGTGTGGATTTCTGTATGTTGTTGTTCTTGCTCTGCCAGCATAGAGGGACTCTATCAGGAGTCCAAATCAATGCTGCAGACTAAGAACCCTGCTATTAAAGTTGTGCTGAACTTTAAAATGTATTCGACTTCAGTTATTACTGAACCAGACTGAGGGGAAAGAATCCGGATCATCATTTGGTGTCAGAAGTGGGATCTTAACGGTCGTTCACCGAGAGTTCGCGGAGTAAGAGGCGGATTGTCTCAGACACGGAGGAAGGAAATGGCGCCCCGATGTAAGTAGTCTTAATTTACTACGTCGGTTTTCCTCCAATCCGTCAGTCTGACGACGAATCGTCCAATCGCTAACACTCGTGTGGCATCCTTACAAGATTCAGGTCAGTCTGGCGAATACACAGAAATAGCAGGAAGAGGTCAGTGGTCGAATATCACTGAGGGAATAACTTGTAAGCGGTAGGTCAGTGGTTAATATCACTGAGGGTAGTCAGGGTTTAAGTTCCTGATGATTGGATATAAACAGGAACTATTGATAAAAACTTAGATGCCGCCAAAAAGGCTCAGGAATTAATTTGGAAAAATAACAGAGGTACCACAGCCAAAGAACTAATTGCTTTATGGAGACAGTACTGTAAAAAAATGGATAGAATTAAGTGACTAGACAAATGTTTAAAAGACAGAGACCCGAAAAAAGAAAGGTTTTGTTGTTTAAGTGTACTGTCCCTTTAAAAAGCCTGTCTTGATCAGTGTTTTTTTTGTCGGTGTTGTGGGCCACGCCCCCTTCTTACTGTGTCTTGTGTGTTTTCTTCCTTTGTGTAATGTATCTGTCTTGTCGTGTGTTTAATTCTGATACTGCCGAATTAAAATTGGAGTTATTGAGGTTAAGTGACCTATTAAATTCTGGTTCTTATAAAGTGTGGGCATGTTAAATTCCAGACATGGGATCTTCAAAAAATTGGCATTTTGAATGTTTATTTTGTGATTGGCTGTGGTTTAAAAAGAGGTTAAAAATTAACGGGATACATTAAAAAAACTGTCAGGATCATTGTGATAGGAAAAGTCGGAAAGCTGGAACAGCTCGCAGCGTTGATTATAATCACATCCACTAAAAGTATTTGAAAAAATAGTGTGCAAAAATATAGTATAAAGCAATCCACAAATGTGAGAAGTAAAAAAATCAGTCAAACCTGTGTGAAGTGAAATTTTGAAGGTGGGAACTTAATCTCAAAAGGGAGATAGATCAAGTTACTCCTACCACAAGAGCAAGTTAATATTAACCCCTTCCATCCCAAGAAGCCAGACTGTCATGCCAAGACCAGTTCAAACAGATAGAAATGACCCAGTCGGTTGAGAACTGTCTGAGGCTTGCCCAGAACACAGGTGAACATGAGGTAACAATTGGTATAGGTTATATTAGTAAAATTGTCCCAATCACTCGGAAATGCCAAAGGCTACAATTGACTGAGATATATAGATTTAGGGTCTCGCATTAAAGATGTATTAAAAGATAAATGAAAATACAGATAAGGAATTGTTTGAGGATCAAATGCTGACCATATATTTGCAAAGGATAGCTACAGTGCTAGAAACACATGCCCAAACCATTAATAAATTAATAAAAGAGGAATATAACGTATCTTAGCAGGCGGCTGCTAATGATATCTGCTTAATGTGGTTACATCTTGAAAACACAGAGATTAGGACTTGGAGTTAGAAATTCCAGTCTGCAGCCCTGCGTACATCTGTATGTGGGAGAGACCGTGTTTATTTCAGACAGGCTGCGTGCTTCAGAGAGCGTGGAACTAGGCAATTTCTCTCTCCTGTTTTGTTTTCTGAATTTGTTTTGGGTATAGGGATTATTCCTTTGGATAAATAAATAATAAATGAAGATTTGACAAATTAATCACTTGGGCTCTCAAGAAGAGCCGCAATGGATTTTCTGTGTTTCTTTTAAAACAGGTGACCCTGGTTTTTTTTTGGGACCACGTGAGTGTTGATGGTGCAGGATTACCAAGAGTAGTTACAAAGTTACGGTGCAACCTTTGCTGGAGAAATTTGGTGCAGGAAACGATCCAGTGGTGTTAAAGATTTAAGACTTTAGCTGCAGACATCAGCGGATACCAAATGTCACAGCATGGTGATATCAACCTGATTCTCTTCTTTTGAAAACATTTTGATCTGTTTTGTTTTAACCTATTTGTTGTCTTCCGAGACAGAATGCTCGAGGTGGGGAGATATGGGAATTTCTCTAAAGTTATTGAATTGGGCATGATAAAAAAATCAATCTGGCATAAATATACAATCTAGTGGAAGTCAGGAAAGTGTAGTTGAGAATAGTAAATTGATAGCTTTCTCGTGGAGATATTTGTGTCCTTGCCTATAATGAATAATGAGAAAACTACACTCAATAGCCTGGCCACTACCCTGACATCGGGACCATGCAGGGGGAGATAAGCACTCTAGATACCCCTGATCTTTTTGATAAGATAACCTGAAAACCTAAGAATGGCTACAGTGGACATAAAAGATACAAATGTATGTTGCCATCATCTGAAATGGAGATCAGGATGAAGAACATGATTACAAAGGCCTATGGCCTGGTGAGCTATTGCAACCACTCTTTAAACAAACCAGTTGCTTTTACAGGACTGAATCCTACAGGTCATATGATGTGTGCCATGGAGAATGTTTGGAAATACCATGAGGAAGAAGAGACTGGCCAGCAGAAAGTTAATATCCAAGAACACTAAGCTCATTCCTATGAGATGCTGCTAGTATGCGGAGATACATGAAGAAGATACATTGAAGAATGAGTCTCAGACAGGCTCAGTTACTTGACAACAGCACAACAGGAAAATGGTTAATGTGGTCCAGGCGAGTGAGAAATCCTTTTAAACAAGGCACTGACACATGGTCCATAGAGAAACCAACTAATTAATGAAACAGTCAGGAAACACTGGTATCAATCAAAAGGACTGCAATTAAAGTAAAGAGGGACACAGTAATTTGGATTTCCAAAATTCAGGGTTAGGTTCCCATCAGTTAACAATCAAATTGGGAGAAACAATATTTAGAAGATATCCGCACGATGGATACAAAATTATAAGATTATGAGGGGCCCAGATAAAGTAGACAGGAAGTACCTGTTTCCCCTAGCAGAGGGTTCAAGAACTAGAGGACGTAGATTTAAGCTGATTGGCTGGAACAAAATTAAAGGGATGTGTTACTAGACATGCTGTCACTGTGTGTCCACATAGTGTTGGACACAGCCTAGAAGCACAGTGTGAGTTTAATAATACCGGTACCAATCCGGATATTAACTGTACCATGGAGGCCCTAGAGGTGGATCTAAAACCCACTTAAGTGGTATATGCCGGAGAGGGCGAATACTGTGTTACAACTAATTTGAAAACGTTTAAATATGCCAATCTAACTTGTGATATTTTAAGTCCAGAATTCTACTCCATTTCTGAAGTCCCGGTTCGGATTGGACCCGAGGAACTGGTAGAGATACATCGGCATAACCTCACCACCGTACAAGTTTCTGAGAATGTCAGAAAGGACTTAAAAGCATATCAGGACACATTTGGGTATCTGACACCCCTGTTGCCTAAATACTTGAAAGCATTGCGAATGGAGATACGCCTCTCCCAGAAGGTTTATTATAACCTACAACAGGACAATAACAACATTAAGCATGACATTGACCAAATTAAAGTCACCACCTGGTGAAATGACCTCTGGAATTTGGGACTGAATATACAGATCCATCCTTGGATTAGATTAATTTCATATGTATTAGTCGTAGTGCAGTTTGTTGTAATGTGCTTCTTGATTTTCATTGCATGTAATAAATGTAAGCAGAGGATGAAGGGTTTGGCAAAGGTAGTAAAACAGAGCCTGGGTGAGAATGTCCCCATTGTCTCTGTGGTTTCAACTAAGAAAACATCTTAATGGTACTGGGAGTAGCACCCGCTGGGGTAAGGTGCATGTAAAAGGGAAGACAATTATAGTTCGATAGGATTATCAGATGCTCTGCCTCTCTTCCACCCGGACTGGTGGCCAACACGAAGGGAACCTGGTTAAGATGAGGTACAGCATCTAATGGGATATTGTAGGGAGAATTTGGATTAAGGGATATAATGGGGAGGGCACCAATTCACAGGTGTAAAATGGTCTGAAAGGTACCATTCAGTCTAGTTAGGCTGGAAACAAAATATAAAGCACCATAGGATATTTGACCATGTTAGCCTTTTCAAACTAACATGAATAGGTTTAGCTGACCAAGGACATTCGCAGCTTACTTGAGAGATGTTTAGAAGGAGTCTGTTCCTGAGAACAGATAAGAGTACAAAGGCGTATTGATGAAACATGTCTGTGTTCTATTGGGACTTCTCTAGTTCAAGGGCTAGTCATATTCATTGTTATAATTCTTATAGTTTATTGCTTACTTAAATGTTGCTGCGCTGCAGAACCTGCAGAACCAGTGAGCACCGTAATAATTGGTTATCATAAAATGATAAAAGGGGGGAATGAGAATCCCTACGTGGTCAGTTTTCGGTAAAATATTAAGATGCCTACGTGGCAAAGAAGCAGAATGCAAAATGGTTAGAAAGGGTTAATTAGTTAGTAACTGAGATTGATACAAGTGGCCTGGCCCTCCTGCTGGGTCATATGTTTGCTTAGTCAGCAGGCCTGCATTGTCTTATCAATGATAGGTCTTTGATGTGAGTCAAGGACTGGTCTGAATGTCTCCATGTTTATGGCAGATCAATATAGGGAATGAGCTTAGCCAAAGTTGAAAGACATTCCAGGTTGGGAGATAAGGAACAGAAGGAACAGGGAAGAACATTCCAAGTTGGAAAGTGAGGAAGTTATCCCCTTTGATGTCTAACAGCAGCATGATCAGCACATGGACGATTTATGATTGGCCGGAAATAATGTAACCTCGCATGGCAACCTATGCCCGGCTTATGATTGGTGTTGACCCTCGTTAAGTATGTTCCAACCCGATTGATTTGTATAAAAACGTGTGGATTTCTGTATGTTGTTGTTCTTGCTCTGCCAGCATAGAGGGACTCTATCAGGAGTCCAAATCAATGCTGCAGACTAAGAACCCTGCTATTAAAGTTGTGCTGAACTTTAAAATGTATTCGACTTCAGTTATTACTGAACCAGACTGAGGGGAAAGAATCCGGATCATCAGACCCACTGCCAGGGTCTGAATTATCAGCAGGACACACTGTCTGAGTCTGAAATACAAGAAGGACCCACTGTCTGGGACTGAATTCTAAAATGGACTCAGTGCCTGGGTCTGAATTATCAGAAGGGCCGACTGTCTGGGTCTGAATTATAAGAAGGAGCCAGTGTCTGGGTCTGAATTATCAGAATGGCCCACTGTCTGGGTCTGAATTATGAGAAGGGCCCGCTGCCTGGGTCTGAATTATCAGAAAGACCCACTGTCTGGGTATGAATTAACAGCAGGACACACTGTCTGTGTCTGAATTACAAGAAGGTCCCACTGTCTGGGTCTGAATTATAAGATGGAGCCACTGTCTCGGTCTGAATTATAAGAAGGATCCACTGTCTGGGTCTGAATTATAAGGAGCCAGTGTCTGGGTCTGAATTATAAGAAGGAGCCACTATCTCGGTCTGAATTATCAGATGGACCCACTGTCTGGATCTGAATTATCCGAAGTACCCACTGTCTGGGTCTGAATTATCAGAAGGACCCACTGTCTGGGTCTGAAAAATAAGAACGAGCCACTGTCTGGGTATGAATTATAAGAATGAGCCACTGTCTGGGTCTGAATTATCAGAAGAACCCTCTGTCTGGGTCTGAATTATAAGAAGGACCCACTGTCTTGGTGTGAATCATCAGAAGGACCCACTGTCTGGGTGTGAATTAACAGAAAGAACCTCTGTCTGCCTCTGAATTATCAGAAGGTCTCACTGTCTGGGTCTGAATTATAAGAAAAAAACACAATCTGGATCTGAATTATCAGAACGACCCACTGTCTGGGTCTGAATTAACAAAAGGACCCACTGTCTGTTAGTGAATTATTGGAAGGACCCACTGTCTGCGTCCGAATTTTCAGAATGGCCCACTGTCTGGGCCTGAATTACAAGAAGGACCCACTGTCTGGGACTGAATTATCAGAAGGACCCACTGTCTGGGTACGAATTATCAGCAGGACACACTGTCTGGGTCTGAATTACAAGAAGGACCCACTGTCTGGGACTGAATTATCAGAAGGATTCAATGTCTGGGTCTGAATTATCAGAGGGACCCACAGTCTGGGTCTGAATTATGAGAAGGACCCACTGCCTGGGTCTGAATTATCAGCAGGACAAACTGTCTGGGTCTGCAATACAAGAAGGACCCACTGTCTGGGTCTGAATTCTAAAAAGGAGTCAGTGCCTGGGTCTGAATTATCAGAAGGGCCCACTGTCTGGGTCTGAATTATAAGAAGGAGCCAGTGTCTGGGTCTGAATTGTCAGAAGGACCCACTGTCTGGGTCTGAATTATCCAAAGTACCCACTGTCTGGGTCTGAATTTTCAGAAAAACCCACTGTCTGGGTCTGAATTATCGGAAGGAGCCACTGTCTGGGACTGAATTATAAGAAGGAGCCAAAGTCTGGGTCTGAATTATCAGAAGGACACTCTGTCTGGGTCTGAATTATCAGAAGTACACACTGTCTGGGTCTGAATTATCAGAAAAACCCACTGTCTGGGTCTGAATTATCGGAAGGAGCCAGTGTCTGGGTCTGAATTATAAGAAGGAGCCAGTGTCTGGGTCTGAAATATAAGAACGAGCCACTGTCTGGGTATGAATTAAAAGAATGAGCCACTGTCTGAGTCTGAATTTTCAGAAGAACCCTTTGTCTGGTTGTGACATATAAGAAGAAGCCAGTGTCTGGTTCTGAATTATCAGAAGGACCCACTGTCTGGGTCTGAAATATATGAACGAGCCATTGTCTGGGTCTGAATTATCGGAAGGAGCCACTGTCTGGGTCTGAATTATAAGAAGGAGCCAAAGTCTGGGTCTGAATTATCAGAAGGACACACTGTCTGGGTCTGAATTATCAGAAAAACCCACTGTCTGGATCTGAATTATCAGAAAGAACCTCTGTCTGGGTCTGAATTATCGGAAGGAGCCACTGTCTGGGTCTGAATTATAAGAAGGATCCAAAGTCTGGGTCTGAATTATCAGAAGGACACTCTGTCTGGGTCTGAATTATCAGAAGTACACACTGTCTGGGTCTGAATTATCAGAAGCACACACTGTGCAGGTCTGGATTATAAGAAGGAGCCAAAGTCTGGGTCTGAATTATGAGAAGGACACTCTGTCTTGGTCTGAATTATCAGAAGTACACACTGTCTGGGTCTGAATTATCAGAAAAACCCACTGTCTGGGTCTGAATTATCGGAAGGAGCCACTGTCTGGGTCTGAATTATAAGAAGGAGCCAAAGTCTGGGTCTGAATTATCGGAAGGACACTCTGTCTGGGTCTGAATTATCAGAAAAACCCACTGTCTGGGTGTGAATTAACAGAAAGAACCACTGTCTGGCTCTGAATTATCAGAAGGTCTCACTGTCTGGGTCTGAATTATAAGAAAAAAACACAATCTGGATCTGAATTATCAGAACGAGCCACTGTCTGGGTCTGAATTAACAAAAGGACCCACTGTCTGTTCGTGAATTATTGGAAGGACCCACCGTCTGCGTCAGAATTTTCAGAATGGCCCACTGTCTGGGTCTGAATTATCAGAAGAAAATACTGCCTGGGTCTGAATTATCAGAAAGACCCACTGTCTGGGTCTGAATTATCAGAAGGACTCACTGCCTGGGCCTGAATTATCAGATAGACCCACTTTCTGGGTACGAATTATCAGCAGGACACACTGTCTGGGTCTGAATTACAAGAAGGACCCACTGTCTGGGACTGAATTATAAGAAGGATTCAATGTCTGGGTCTGAATTATCAGAGGGACCCACAGTCTGTGTCTGAATTATCAGCAGGACACACTGTCTGGGTCTGAAATATAAGAAGGACCCACTGTCTGGGTCTGAATTCTAAAAAGGAGTCAGTGCCTGGGTCTGAATTATCAGAAGGGCCCACTGTCTGGTTCTGAATTATAAGAAGGAGCCAGTGTCTGGGTCTGAATTATCAGAATGGCCCACTGTCTGGGTCTGAATTATGAGAAGGGCCCGCTGCCTGGGTCTGAATTATCAGAAAGACCCACTGTCTGGGTATGAATTAACAGCAGGACACACTGTCTGTGTCTGAATTACAAGAAGGTCCCACTGTCTGGGTCTGAATTCTAAGAAGGAGTCAGTGTCTGGGTCTGAATTATCAGAAGGATTCAGTGTCTGGGTCTGAATTATAAGAATGAGCCACAGTCTGGGTCTGAATTATCTGAAGGACTCAATGTCTTGGTCTGAATTATCAGAAGTACACACTGTCTGGGTCTGAATTATCAGAAAAACCCACTGTCTGGGTCTGAATTATCGGAAGGTGCCAGTGTCTGGGTCTGAATTATAAGAAGGAGCCAGTGTCTGGGTCTGAAATATAAGAACGAGCCACTGTCTGGGTATGAATTAAAAGAATGAGCCACTGTCTGAGTCTGAATTTTCAGAAGAACCCTTTGTCTGGTTGTGACATATAAGAAGAAGCCAGTGTCTGGTTCTGAATTATCAGAAGGACCCACTGTCTGGGTCTGAAATATATGAACGAGCCATTGTCTGGGTCTGAATTATCGGAAGGAGCCACTGTCTGGGTCTGAATTATAAGAAGGAGCCAAAGTCTGGGTCTGAATTATCAGAAGGACACACTGTCTGGGTCTGAATTATCAGAAAAACCCACTGTCTGGATCTGAATTATCAGAAAGAACCTCTGTCTGGGTCTGAATTATCGGAAGGAGCCACTGTCTGGGTCTGAATTATAAGAAGGATCCAAAGTCTGGGTCTGAATTATCAGAAGGACACTCTGTCTGGGTCTGAATTATCAGAAGTACACACTGTCTGGGTCTGAATTATCAGAAGCACCCACTGTGCAGGTCTGGATTATAAGAAGGAGCCAAAGTCTGGGTCTGAATTATGAGAAGGACACTCTGTCTTGGTCTGAATTATCAGAATTACACACTGTCTGGGTCTGAATTATCAGAAAAACCCACTGTCTGGGTCTGAATTATCGGAAGGAGCCACTGTCTGGGTCTGAATTATAAGAAGGAGCCAAAGTCTGGGTCTGAATTATCGGAAGGACACTCTGTCTGGGTCTGAATTATCAGAAAAACCCACTGTCTGGGTGTGAATTAACAGAAAGAACCACTGTCTGGCTCTGAATTATCAGAAGGTCTCACTGTCTGGGTCTGAATTATAAGAAAAAAACACAATCTGGATCTGAATTATCAGAACGACCCACTGTCTGGGTCTGAATTAACAAAAGGACCCACTGTCTGTTCGTGAATTATTGGAAGGACCCACCGTCTGCGTCAGAATTTTCAGAATGGCCCACTGTCTGGGTCTGAATTATCAGAAGAAAATACTGCCTGGGTCTGAATTATCAGAAAGACCCACTGTCTGGGTCTGAATTATCAGAAGGACTCACTGCCTGGGCCTGAATTATCAGAAAGACCCACTTTCTGGGTACGAATTATCAGCAGGACACACTGTCTGGGTCTGAATTCTAAAAAGGACTCAGTGCCTGGGTCTGAATTATCAGAAGGGCCCACTGTCTGGTTCTGAATTATAAGAAGGAGCCAATGTCTGGGTCTGAATTATCAGAATGGCCCACTGTCTGGGTCTGAATTATGAGAAGGGCCCGCTGCCTGGGTCTGAATTATCAGAAAGACCCACTGTCTGGGTATGAATTAACAGCAGGACACACTGTCTGTGTCTGAATTACAAGAAGGTCCCACTGTCTGGGTCTGAATTCTAAGAAGGAGTCAGTGTCTGGGTCTGAATTATCAGAAGGGCCCACTGTCTGGGTCTGAATTATAAGATGGAGCCACTGTCTCGGTCTGAATTATCAGAAGGATCCACTGTCTGGGTCTGAATTATAAGAAGGAGCCACTGTCTGGGTCTGAATTATCAGAAGAACCCTCTGTCTGGTTCTAACTTATAAGAGGAAGCCAGTGTCTGGGTCTGAATTTTCAGCAGGACACACTGTCTGGGTCTGAATTACAAGAAGGACCCACTGTCTGTGTCTGAATTACAAGAAGGACCCACTGTCTGGGTCTGAATTCTAAGAAGGAGTCAGTGTCTGGGTCTGAATTATAAGATGGAGCCACTGTCTCGGTCTGACTTATCAGAAGGATCCACTGTCTGGGTCTGAATTATAAGAAGGAGCCAGTGTCTGGGTCTGAATTATAAGAAGGAGCCACTATCTCGGTCTGAATTATCAGATGGACCCACTGTCTGGGTCTGAATTATAAGATGGAGCCACTGTCTCGGTCTGAATTATCAGAAGGACCCACTGTCTGGATCTGAATTATCCGAAGTACCCACTGTCTGGGTCTGAATTATCAGAAGGACCCACTGTCTGGGTCTGAAATATATGAACGAGCCATTGTCTGGGTCTGAATTATCGGAAGGAGCCACTGTCTGGGTCTGAATTATAAGAAGGAGCCAAAGTCTGGGTCTGAATTATCAGAAGGACACACTGTCTGGGTCTGAATTATCAGAAAAACCCACTGTCTGGATCTGAATTATCAGAAAGAACCTCTGTCTGGGTCTGAATTATCGGAAGGAGCCACTGTCTGGGTCTGAATTATAAGAAGGATCCAAAGTCTGGGTCTGAATTATCAGAAGGACACTCTGTCTGGGTCTGAATTATCAGAAGTACACACTGTCTGGGTCTGAATTATCAGAAGCACACACTGTGCAGGTCTGGATTATAAGAAGGAGCCAAAGTCTGGGTCTGAATTATGAGAAGGACACTCTGTCTTGGTCTGAATTATCAGAAGTACACACTGTCTGGGTCTGAATTATCAGAAAAACCCACTGTCTGGGTCTGAATTATCGGAAGGAGCCACTGTCTGGGTCTGAATTATAAGAAGGAGCCAAAGTCTGGGTCTGAATTATCGGAAGGACACTCTGTCTGGGTCTGAATTATCAGAAAAACCCACTGTCTGGGTGTGAATTAACAGAAAGAACCACTGTCTGGCTCTGAATTATCAGAAGGTCTCACTGTCTGGGTCTGAATTATAAGAAAAAAACACAATCTGGATCTGAATTATCAGAACGAGCCACTGTCTGGGTCTGAATTAACAAAAGGACCCACTGTCTGTTCGTGAATTATTGGAAGGACCCACCGTCTGCGTCAGAATTTTCAGAATGGCCCACTGTCTGGGTCTGAATTATCAGAAGAAAATACTGCCTGGGTCTGAATTATCAGAAAGACCCACTGTCTGGGTCTGAATTATCAGAAGGACTCACTGCCTGGGCCTGAATTATCAGATAGACCCACTTTCTGGGTACGAATTATCAGCAGGACACACTGTCTGGGTCTGAATTACAAGAAGGACCCACTGTCTGGGACTGAATTATAAGAAGGATTCAATGTCTGGGTCTGAATTATCAGAGGGACCCACAGTCTGTGTCTGAATTATCAGCAGGACACACTGTCTGGGTCTGAAATATAAGAAGGACCCACTGTCTGGGTCTGAATTCTAAAAAGGAGTCAGTGCCTGGGTCTGAATTATCAGAAGGGCCCACTGTCTGGTTCTGAATTATAAGAAGGAGCCAGTGTCTGGGTCTGAATTATCAGAATGGCCCACTGTCTGGGTCTGAATTATGAGAAGGGCCCGCTGCCTGGGTCTGAATTATCAGAAAGACCCACTGTCTGGGTATGAATTAACAGCAGGACACACTGTCTGTGTCTGAATTACAAGAAGGTCCCACTGTCTGGGTCTGAATTCTAAGAAGGAGTCAGTGTCTGGGTCTGAATTATCAGAAGGATTCAGTGTCTGGGTCTGAATTATAAGAATGAGCCACAGTCTGGGTCTGAATTATCTGAAGGACTCACTGTCTGGGCTTGAATTTTATGATGGAGCAACTGTCTGGGTCTGAATTATCAGAAGGACCCACTGTCTTGGTGTGAATCATCAGAAGGACCCACTGTCTGGGTGTGAATTAACAGAAAGAACCTCTGTCTGGCTCTGAATTATCAGAAGGTCTCACTGTCTGGGTCTGAATTATAAGAAAAAAACACAATCTTGATCTGAATTATCAGAACGACCCACTGTCTGTTAGTGAATTATTGGAAGGACCCACTGTCTGCGTCCGAATTTTCAGAATGGCCCACTGTCTGCGTCCGAATTTTCAGAATGGCCCACTGTCTGGGTCTGAATTACAAGAAGGACCCACTGTCTGGGACTGAATTATCAGAAGGACCCACTGTCTGGGTACGAATTATCAGCAGGACACACTGTCTGGGTCTGAATTACAAGAAGGACCCACTGTCTGGGAGTGAATTATAAGAAGGATTCAATGTCTGGGTCTGAATTATCAGAGGGTCCCACAGTCTGGGTCTGAATTATGAGAAGGACCCACTGCCTGGGTCTGAATTATCAGCAGGACAAACTGTCTGGGTCTGCAATACAAGAAGGACCCACTGTCTGGGTCTGAATTCTAAAAAGGAGTCAGTGCCTGGGTCTGAATTATCAGAAGGGCCCACTGTCTGGGTCTGAATTATAAGAAGGAGCCAGTGTCTGGGTCTGAATTGTCAGAAGGACCCACTGCCTGGGCCTGAATTATCAGAAAGACCCACTGTCTGGGTCTGAATTATCAGAAGGACCCACTGTCTGGGCCTGAATTATCAGAAAGACCCACTGTCTGGGTCTGAATTATAAGAAGGAGCCAGTGTCTGGGTTCTGAAATATAAGAACGTGCCACTGTCTGGGTATGAATTAAAAGAATGAGCCACTGTCTGAGTCTCAATTTTCAGAAGAAACCTTTGTCTGGTTCTGACTTATAAGAAGAAGCCAGTGTCTGGTTCTGAATTATCAGAAGGATCCACTGTCTGGGAGTGAATTAACAAAAGGACCCACTGTCTGTGAGTGAATTATTGGAAGGACCCACCGTCTGCGTCCAAATTTTCAGAATGGCCCACTGTCTGGGTCTGAATTATCAGAAGAAAATACTGCCTGGGTCTGAATTAACAAAAGGACCCACTGTCTGGGACTGAATTATCAGAAGGATTCAATGTCTTGGTCTGAATTATCAGAAGTACACACTGTCTGGGTCTGAATTATCAGAAAAACCCACTGTCTGGGTCTGAATTATCGGAAGGTGCCAGTGTCTGGGTCTGAATTATAAGAAGGAGCCAGTGTCTGGGTCTGAAATATAAGAACGAGCCACTGTCTGGGTATGAATTAAAAGAATGAGCCACTGTCTGAGTCTGAATTTTCAGAAGAACCCTTTGTCTGGTTGTGACATATAAGAAGAAGCCAGTGTCTGGTTCTGAATTATCAGAAGGACCCACTGTCTGGGTCTGAAATATATGAACGAGCCATTGTCTGGGTCTGAATTATCGGAAGGAGCCACTGTCTGGGTCTGAATTATAAGAAGGAGCCAAAGTCTGGGTCTGAATTATCAGAAGGACACACTGTCTGGGTCTGAATTATCAGAAAAACCCACTGTCTGGATCTGAATTATCAGAAAGAACCTCTGTCTGGGTCTGAATTATCGGAAGGAGCCACTGTCTGGGTCTGAATTATAAGAAGGATCCAAAGTCTGGGTCTGAATTATCAGAAGGACACTCTGTCTGGGTCTGAATTATCAGAAGTACACACTGTCTGGGTCTGAATTATCAGAAGCACCCACTGTGCAGGTCTGGATTATAAGAAGGAGCCAAAGTCTGGGTCTGAATTATCAGAAGTACACACTGTCTGGGTCTGAATTATCAGAAAAACCCACTGTCTGGGTCTGAATTATCGGAAGGAGCCACTGTCTGGGTCTGAATTATAAGAAGGAGCCAAAGTCTGGGTCTGAATTATCGGAAGGACACTCTGTCTGGGTCTGAATTATCAGAAAAACCCACTGTCTGGGTGTGAATTAACAGAAAGAACCACTGTCTGGCTCTGAATTATCAGAAGGTCTCACTGTCTGGGTCTGAATTATAAGAACAAAACACAATCTGGATCTGAATTATCAGAACGACCCACTGTCTGGGTCTGAATTAACAAAAGGACCCACTGTCTGTTCGTGAATTATTGGAAGGACCCACCGTCTGCGTCAGAATTTTCAGAATGGCCCACTGTCTGGGTCTGAATTATCAGAAGAAAATACTGCCTGGGTCTGAATTATCAGAAAGACCCACTGTCTGGGTCTGAATTATCAGAAGGACCCACTGCCTGGGCCTGAATTATCAGAAAGACCCACTTTCTGGGTACGAATTATCAGCAGGACACACTGTCTGGGTCTGAATTACAAGAAGGACCCACTGTCTGGGACTGAATTATAAGAAGGATTCAATGTCTGGGTCTGAATTATCAGAGGGACCCACAGTCTGTGTCTGAATTATCAGCAGGACACACTGTCTGGGTCTGAAATATAAGAAGGACCCACTGTCTGGGTCTGAATTCTAAAAAGGAGTCAGTGCCTGGGTCTGAATTATCAGAAGGGCCCACTGTCTGGTTCTGAATTATAAGAAGGAGCCAGTGTCTGGGTCTGAATTATCAGAATGGCCCACTGTCTGGGTCTGAATTATGAGAAGGGCCCGCTGCCTGGGTCTGAATTATCAGAAAGACCCACTGTCTGGGTATGAATTAACAGCAGGACACACTGTCTGTGTCTGAATTACAAGAAGGTCCCACTGTCTGGGTCTGAATTCTAAGAAGGAGTCAGTGTCTGGGTCTGAATTATCAGAAGGATTCAGTGTCTGGGTCTGAATTATAAGAATGAGCCACAGTCTGGGTCTGAATTATCTGAAGGACTCACTGTCTGGGCTTGAATTTTATGATGGAGCAACTGTCTGGGTCTGAATTATCAGAAGGACCCACTGTCTTGGTGTGAATCATCAGAAGGACCCACTGTCTGGGTGTGAATTAACAGAAAGAACCTCTGTCTGGCTCTGAATTATCAGAAGGTCTCACTGTCTGGGTCTGAATTATAAGAAAAAAACACAATCTTGATCTGAATTATCAGAACGACCCACTGTCTGTTAGTGAATTATTGGAAGGACCCACTGTCTGCGTCCGAATTTTCAGAATGGCCCACTGTCTGCGTCCGAATTTTCAGAATGGCCCACTGTCTGGGTCTGAATTACAAGAAGGACCCACTGTCTGGGACTGAATTATCAGAAGGACCCACTGTCTGGGTACGAATTATCAGCAGGACACACTGTCTGGGTCTGAATTACAAGAAGGACCCACTGTCTGGGAGTGAATTATAAGAAGGATTCAATGTCTGGGTCTGAATTATCAGAGGGTCCCACAGTCTGGGTCTGAATTATGAGAAGGACCCACTGCCTGGGTCTGAATTATCAGCAGGACAAACTGTCTGGGTCTGCAATACAAGAAGGACCCACTGTCTGGGTCTGAATTCTAAAAAGGAGTCAGTGCCTGGGTCTGAATTATCAGAAGGGCCCACTGTCTGGGTCTGAATTATAAGAAGGAGCCAGTGTCTGGGTCTGAATTGTCAGAAGGACCCACTGTCTGGGTCTGAATTATCAGAAAGACCCACTGTCTGGGTCTGAATTATCAGAAGGACCCACTGTCTGGGCCTGAATTATCAGAAAGACCCACTGTCTGGGTACAAATTATCAGCAGGACACACTGTCTGGGTCTGAATTATAAGAAGGAGCCAGTGTCTGGGTTCTGAAATATAAGAACGTGCCACTGTCTGGGTATGAATTAAAAGAATGAGCCACTGTCTGAGTCTCAATTTTCAGAAGAAACCTTTGTCTGGTTCTGACTTATAAGAAGAAGCCAGTGTCTGGTTCTGAATTATCAGAAGGATCCACTGTCTGGGAGTGAATTAACAAAAGGACCCACTGTCTGTGAGTGAATTATTGGAAGGACCCACCGTCTGCGTCCAAATTTTCAGAATGGCCCACTGTCTGGGTCTGAATTATCAGAAGAAAATACTGCCTGGGTCTGAATTAACAAAAGGACCCACTGTCTGGGACTGAATTATCAGAAGGATTCAATGTCTTGGTCTGAATTATCAGAAGTACACACTGTCTGGGTCTGAATTATCAGAAAAACCCACTGTCTGGGTCTGAATTATCGGAAGGTGCCAGTGTCTGGGTCTGAATTATAAGAAGGAGCCAGTGTCTGGGTCTGAAATATAAGAACGAGCCACTGTCTGGGTATGAATTAAAAGAATGAGCCACTGTCTGAGTCTGAATTTTCAGAAGAACCCTTTGTCTGGTTGTGACATATAAGAAGAAGCCAGTGTCTGGTTCTGAATTATCAGAAGGACCCACTGTCTGGGTCTGAAATATATGAACGAGCCATTGTCTGGGTCTGAATTATCGGAAGGAGCCACTGTCTGGGTCTGAATTATAAGAAGGAGCCAAAGTCTGGGTCTGAATTATCAGAAGGACACACTGTCTGGGTCTGAATTATCAGAAAAACCCACTGTCTGGATCTGAATTATCAGAAAGAACCTCTGTCTGGGTCTGAATTATCGGAAGGAGCCACTGTCTGGGTCTGAATTATAAGAAGGATCCAAAGTCTGGGTCTGAATTATCAGAAGGACACTCTGTCTGGGTCTGAATTATCAGAAGTACACACTGTCTGGGTCTGAATTATCAGAAGCACCCACTGTGCAGGTCTGGATTATAAGAAGGAGCCAAAGTCTGGGTCTGAATTATGAGAAGGACACTCTGTCTTGGTCTGAATTATCAGAATTACACACTGTCTGGGTCTGAATTATCAGAAAAACCCACTGTCTGGGTCTGAATTATCGGAAGGAGCCACTGTCTGGGTCTGAATTATAAGAAGGAGCCAAAGTCTGGGTCTGAATTATCGGAAGGACACTCTGTCTGGGTCTGAATTATCAGAAAAACCCACTGTCTGGGTGTGAATTAACAGAAAGAACCACTGTCTGGCTCTGAATTATCAGAAGGTCTCACTGTCTGGGTCTGAATTATAAGAAAAAAACACAATCTGGATCTGAATTATCAGAACGACCCACTGTCTGGGTCTGAATTAACAAAAGGACCCACTGTCTGTTCGTGAATTATTGGAAGGACCCACCGTCTGCGTCAGAATTTTCAGAATGGCCCACTGTCTGGGTCTGAATTATCAGAAGAAAATACTGCCTGGGTCTGAATTATCAGAAAGACCCACTGTCTGGGTCTGAATTATCAGAAGGACTCACTGCCTGGGCCTGAATTATCAGAAAGACCCACTTTCTGGGTACGAATTATCAGCAGGACACACTGTCTGGGTCTGAATTACAAGAAGGACCCACTGTCTGGGACTGAATTATAAGAAGGATTCAATGTCTGGGTCTGAATTATCAGAGGGACCCACAGTCTGTGTCTGAATTATCAGCAGGACACACTGTCTGGGTCTGAAATATAAGAAGGACCCACTGTCTGGGTCTGAATTCTAAAAAGGAGTCAGTGCCTGGGTCTGAATTATCAGAAGGGCCCACTGTCTGGTTCTGAATTATAAGAAGGAGCCAGTGTCTGGGTCTGAATTATCAGAATGGCCCACTGTCTGGGTCTGAATTATGAGAAGGGCCCGCTGCCTGGGTCTGAATTATCAGAAAGACCCACTGTCTGGGTATGAATTAACAGCAGGACACACTGTCTGTGTCTGAATTACAAGAAGGTCCCACTGTCTGGGTCTGAATTCTAAGAAGGACTCAGTGTCTGGGTCTGAATTATCAGAAGGGCCCACTGTCTGGGTCTGAATTATAAGATGGAGCCACTGTCTCGGTCTGAATTATCAGAAGGATCCACTGTCTGGGTCTGAATTATAAGAAGGAGCCACTGTCTGGGTCTGAATTATCAGAAGAACCCTCTGTCTGGTTCTAACTTATAAGAGGAAGCCAGTGTCTGGGTCTGAATTTTCAGCAGGACACACTGTCTGTGTCTGAATTACAAGAAGGACCCACTGTCTGGGTCTGAATTCTAAGAAGGAGTCAGTGTCTGGGTCTGAATTATAAGATGGAGCCACTGTCTCGGTCTGAATTATCAGAAGGATCCACTGTCTGGGTCTGAATTATAAGAAGGAGCCAGTGTCTGGGTCTGAATTATAAGAAGGAGCCACTATCTCGGTCTGAATTATCAGATGGACCCACTGTCTGGGTCTGAATTATAAGATGGAGCCACTGTCTCGGTCTGAATTATCAGAAGGACCCAATGTCTGGATCTGAATTATCCGAAGTACCCACTGTCTGGGTCTGAATTATCAGAAGGACCCACTGTCTGGGTCTGAAATATATGAACGAGCCATTGTCTGGGTATGAATTATAAGAATGAGCCACTGTCTGGGTCTGAATTATCAGAAGAACCCTCTGTCTGATTCTGACTGAAAAAAGGTAGCCAGTGTCTGGGTCTGAATTTTCAGAAGAACACACTGTCTGGGTCTGAATTATAATAAGGAGCAATGGTGTGGGTCCAGATTATCAGAAGGATTCAGTGTCTGGGTCTGAATTATAAGAATGAGCCACAGTCTGGGTCTGAATTATCTGAAGGACTCACTGTCTGGGCTTGAATTTTATGATGGAGCAACTGTCTGGGTCTGAATTATCAGAAGGACCCACTGTCTTGGTGTGAATCATCAGAAGGACCCACTGTCTGGGTGTGAATTAACAGAAAGAACCTCTGTCTGGCTCTGAATTATCAGAAGGGCCCACTGTCTGGGTCTGAATTATAAGAAGGAGCCAGTGTCTGGGTCTGAATTGTCAGAAGGACCCACTGTCTGGTTCTGAATTATAAGAAGGAGCCAGTGTCTGGGTCTGAATTATCAGAAGGACCCACTGCCTGGGCCTGAATTATCAGAAAGACCCACTGTCTGGGTCTGAATTATCAGAAGGACCCACTGTCTGGGCCTGAATTATCAGAAAGACCCACTGTCTGGGTACAAATTATCAGCAGGACACACTGTCTGGGTCTGAATTATAAGAAGGAGCCAGTGTCTGGGTTCTGAAATATATGAACGTGCCACTCTCTGGGTATGAATTAAAAGAATGAGCCACTGTCTGAGTCTCAATTTTCAGAAGAAACCTTTGTCTGGTTCTGACTTATAAGAAGAAGCCAGTGTCTGGTTCTGAATTATCAGAACGACTCACTGTCTGGGAGTGAATTAACAAAAGTACCCACTGTCTGTGAGTGAATTATTGGAAGGACCCACCGTCTGCGTCCAAATTTTCAGAATGGCCCACTGTCTGGGTCTGAATTATCAGAAGAAAATACTGCCTGGGTCTGAATTAACAAAAGGACCCACTGTCTGGGACTGAATTATCAGAAGGATTCAATGTCTGGGTCTGAATTATCAGAGGGACCCACTGCCTGGGTCTGAATTATCAGCAGGACACACTGTCTGGGTCTGAAATAGAAGAAGGACCCACTGTCTGGGACTGAATTCTAAAAAGGACTCAGTGCCTGGGTCTGAATTATCAGAAGGGCCCACTGTCTGGGTCTGAATTATAAGAAGGAGCCAGTGTCTGGGTCTGAATTATCAGAATGGCCCACTGTCTGGGTCTGAATTATGAGAAGGGCCCGCTGCCTGGGTCTGAATTATCAGAAAGACCCACTGTCTGGGTATGAATTAACAGCAGGACACACTGTCTGTGTCTGAATTACAAGAAGGTCCCACTGTCTGGGTCTGAATTCAAAGAAGGAGTCAGTGTCTGGGTCTGAATTATCAGAAGGGCCCACTGTCTGGGTCTGAATTATAAGATGGAGCCAGTGTCTGGGTCTGAATTATAAGATGGAGCCACTGTCTCGGTCTGAATTATCAGAAGGACCCACTGTCTGGATTTGAATTATCCGAAGTACCCACTGTCTGGGTCTGAATTATCAGAAGGACCCACTGTCTGGGTCTGAAATATAAGAACGAGCCACTGTCTGTTTATGAATTATAAGAATGAGCCACTTTCTGGGTCTGAATTATCAGAAGAACCCTCTGTCTGGTTCTGACTTATAAGAGGAAGCCAGTGTCTGGGTCTGAATTTTCAGAAGAACACACTGTCTGGGTCTGAATTATCAGAAGGACCCACTGTCTTGGTGTGAATCATCAGAAGGACCCACTGTCTGGGTGTGAATTAACAGAAAGACCCACTGTCTGGGTCTGAATTATCAGAAGGACCCACTGTCTGGGTACGAATTGTCAGCAGAACACACTGTCTGGGTCTGAATTATCAGAAGGACCCACTGTCTGGGTACGAATTGTCAGCAGGACACACTGTCTGGGTCTGAATTATCAGAAGGACCCACTGTCTGGGTACGAATTGTCAGCAGGACACACTGTCTGGGTCTGAATTATAAGAAGGAGCCACTGTCTGGGTCTGAATTTTAAGATCGAGCCACTGTCTCAGTCTGAATTATCAGAAGTCCCCACTGTCTGGGTCTGAATTAAAAGAAGGAGCCACTCTCTGGGTCTGAATTATCAGAAGGACTCACTGTCTGGGCTTGAATTTTATGATGGAGCAACTGTCTGGGACTGAATTATCAGAAGAACCCACTGTCTGGGTCTGAATTATCAGACAAACTCACAGTTTGTGTCTGAATTATCAGAAGGACAATCTGTCTGGGTTTGAATTATCAGAAGTACACACTGTCTGGGTCTGAATTATCAGAAGGACCCACTTTCTGTGTCTGGATTATCAGATGGAAACATTGTCTGGGTCTGAATTATCAGAAGGACCCACTGTGTAGGTCTGGATTATAAGAAGGAGCCACTGTCTCGGTCTGAATTAGAAGATGGAGCCACAGTCTGCGTCTGAATTATCAGAAGGATCAACTGTCTGGGTCAGATTTATAAGTAGGACCCACTATCTATGTCTGGATTATAAGAAGGAGCCACTGTCTGGGTCTGAATTGAATGAAGGAGCCACTGTCTGGTTCCGAATTATCAGATGGACCCACTATCTGGGTCTGAATTATCAGAAGGACCCACTGTCTGGGTCTGAATTATCAGAAAAACCCACTGTCTGGGTCTGAATTATCACAAGGACCCACTGTCTTGGTGTGAATTATCAGAAGGACCCACTGTCTGGGTGTGAATTAACAGAAAGAACCTCTGTCTGGGTCTGAATTATCAGAAGGTCTCACTGTCTGGGTCGGAATTATAAGAAAAAAACACAATCTGGATCTGAATTATCAGAACGACCCACTGTCTGGGTCTGAATGAACAAAAGGACCCAATGTCTGTTCGTGAATTATTGGAAGGACCCACCGTCTGCGTCAGAATTTTCAGAATGGCCCACTGTCTGGGTCTGAATTATCAGAAGAAAATACTGCCTGGGTCTGAATTATCGGAAAGACCCACTGTCTGGTTCTGAATTATCAGAAGGACCCACTGCCTGGGCCTGAATTATCAGAATGACCCACTTTCTGGGTACGAATTATCAGCAGGACACACTGTCTGGGTCTGAATTACAAGAAGGACCCACTGTCTGGGACTGAATTATAAGAAGGATTCAATGACTGGGTCTGAATTATCAGAGGGACCCACAGTCTGTGTCTGAATTATCAGCAGGACACACTGTCTGGGTCTGAAATATAAGAAGGACCCACTGTCTGGGTCTGAATTGTAAAAAGGAGTCAGTGCCTGGGTCTGAATTATCAGAAGGGCCCACTGTCTGGTTCTGAATTATAAGAAGGAGCCAGTGTCTGGGTCTGAATTATCAGAATGGCCCACTGTCTGGGTCTGAATTATGAGAAGGGCCCGCTGCCTGGGTCTGAATTATCAGAAAGACCCACTGTCTGGGTATGAATTAACAGCAGGACACACTGTCTGTGTCTGAATTACAAGAAGGTCCCACTGTCTGGGTCTGAATTCTAAGAAGGAGTCAGTGTCTGGGTCTGAATTATCAGAAGGGCCCACTGTCTGGGTCTGAATTATAAGATGGAGCCACTGTCTCGGTCTGAATTATCAGAAGGATCCACTGTCTGGGTCTGAATTATAAGAAGGAGCCACTGTCTGGGTCTGAATTATAAGAAGGAGCCACTGTCTGGGTCTGAATTATCAGAAGAACCCTCTGTCTGGTTCTAACTTATAAGAGGAAGCCAGTGTCTGGGTCTGAATTTTCAGCAGGACACACTGTCTGTGTCTGAATTACAAGAAGGACCCACTGTCTGGGTCTGAATTCTAAGAAGGAGTCAGTGTCTGGGTCTGAATTATAAGAAGGAGCCAAAGTCTGGGTCTGAATTATCAGAAGGACACACTGTCTGGGTCTGAATTATCAGAAAGAACCTCTGTCTGGGTCTGAATTATCGGAAGGAGCCACTGTCTGGGTCTGAATTATAAGAAGGATCCAAAGTCTGGGTCTGAATTATCAGAAGGACACACTGTCTGGGTCTGGATTATCAGAAGTACACACTGTCTGGGTCTGAATTATCAGAAGCACCCACTGTGCAGGTCTGGATTATAAGAAGGAGCCAAAGTCTGGGTCTGAATTATGAGAAGGACACTCTGTCTTGGTCTGAATTATCAGAAGTACACACTGTCTGGGTCTGAATTATCAGAAAAACCCACTGTCTGGGTCTGAATTATCGGAAGGAGCCACTGTCTGGGTCTGAATTATAAGAAGGAGCCAAAGTCTGGGTCTGAATTATCGGAAGGACACTCTGTCTGGGTCTGAATTATCAGAAAAACCCACAGTCTGGGTGTGAATTAACAGAAAGAACCACTGTCTGGCTCTGAATTATCAGAAGGTCTCACTGTCTGGGTCTGAATTATAAGAAAAAAACACAATCTGGATCTGAATTATCAGAACGACCCACTGTCTGGGTCTGAATTAACAAAAGGACCCAATGTCTGTTCGTGAATTATTGGAAGGACCCACCGTCTGCGTCAGAATTTTCAGAATGGCCCACTGTCTGGGTCTGAATTATCAGAAGAAAATACTGCCTGGGTCTGAATTATCAGAAAGACCCACTGTCTGGTTCTGAATTATCAGAAGGACCCACTGCCTGGGCCTGAATTATCAGAATGACCCACTTTCTGGGTACGAATTATCAGCAGGACACACTGTCTGGGTCTGAATTACAAGAAGGACCCACTGTCTGGGACTGAATTATAAGAAGGATTCAATGACTGGGTCTGAATTATCAGAGGGACCCACAGTCTGTGTCTGAATTATCAGCAGGACACACTGTCTGGGTCTGAAATATAAGAAGGACCCACTGTCTGGGTCTGAATTGTAAAAAGGAGTCAGTGCCTGGGTCTGAATTATCAGAAGGGCCCACTGTCTGGTTCTGAATTATAAGAAGGAGCCAGTGTCTGGGTCTGAATTATCAGAATGGCCCACTGTCTGGGTCTGAATTATGAGAAGGGCCCGCTGCCTGGGTCTGAATTATCAGAAAGACCCACTGTCTGGGTATGAATTAACAGCAGGACACACTGTCTGTGTCTGAATTACAAGAAGGTCCCACTGTCTGGGTCTGAATTCTAAGAAGGAGTCAGTGTCTGGGTCTGAATTATCAGAAGGGCCCACTGTCTGGGTCTGAATTATAAGATGGAGCCACTGTCTCGGTCTGAATTATCAGAAGGATCCACTGTCTGGGTCTGAATTATAAGAAGGAGCCACTGTCTGGGTCTGAATTATCAGAAGAACCCTCTGTCTGGTTCTAACTTATAAGAGGAAGCCAGTGTCTGGGTCTGAATTTTCAGCAGGACACACTGTCTGTGTCTGAATTACAAGAAGGACCCACTGTCTGGGTCTGAATTCTAAGAAGGAGTCAGTGTCTGGGTCTGAATTATAAGATGGAGCCACTGTCTCGGTCTGAATTATCAGAAGGATCCACTGTCTGGGTCTGAATTATAAGAAGGAGCCAGTGTCTGGGTCTGAATTATAAGAAGGAGCCACTATCTCGGTCTGAATTATCAGATGGACCCACTGTCTGGGTCTGAATTATAAGATGGAGCCACTGTCTCGGTCTGAATTATCAGAAGGACCCAATGTCTGGATCTGAATTATCCGAAGTACCCACTTTCTGTGTCTGGATTATCAGATGGAAACATTGTCTGGGTCTGAATTATCAGAAGGACCCACTGTGTAGGTCTGGATTATAAGAAGGAGCCACTGTCTCGGTCTGAATTAGAAGATGGAGCCACAGTCTGCGTCTGAATTATCAGAAGGATCAACTGTCTGGGTCAGATTTATAAGTAGGACCCACTATCTATGTCTGGATTATAAGAAGGAGCCACTGTCTGGGTCTGAATTGAATGAAGGAGCCACTGTCTGGTTCCGAATTATCAGATGGACCCACTATCTGGGTCTGAATTATCAGAAGGACCCACTGTCTGGGTCTGAATTATCAGAAAAACCCACTGTCTGGGTCTGAATTATCACAAGGACCCACTGTCTTGGTGTGAATTATCAGAAGGACCCACTGTCTGGGTGTGAATTAACAGAAAGAACCTCTGTCTGGGTCTGAATTATCAGAAGGTCTCACTGTCTGGGTCGGAATTATAAGAAAAAAACACAATCTGGATCTGAATTATCAGAACGACCCACTGTCTGGGTCTGAATTAACAAAAGGACCCAATGTCTGTTCGTGAATTATTGGAAGGACCCACCGTCTGCGTCAGAATTTTCAGAATGGCCCACTGTCTGGGTCTGAATTATCAGAAGAAAATACTGCCTGGGTCTGAATTATCGGAAAGACCCACTGTCTGGTTCTGAATTATCAGAAGGACCCACTGCCTGGGCCTGAATTATCAGAATGACCCACTTTCTGGGTACGAATTATCAGCAGGACACACTGTCTGGGTCTGAATTACAAGAAGGACCCACTGTCTGGGACTGAATTATAAGAAGGATTCAATGACTGGGTCTGAATTATCAGAGGGACCCACAGTCTGTGTCTGAATTATCAGCAGGACACACTGTCTGGGTCTGAAATATAAGAAGGACCCACTGTCTGGGTCTGAATTGTAAAAAGGAGTCAGTGCCTGGGTCTGAATTATCAGAAGGGCCCACTGTCTGGTTCTGAATTATAAGAAGGAGCCAGTGTCTGGGTCTGAATTATCAGAATGGCCCACTGTCTGGGTCTGAATTATGAGAAGGGCCCGCTGCCTGGGTCTGAATTATCAGAAAGACCCACTGTCTGGGTATGAATTAACAGCAGGACACACTGTCTGTGTCTGAATTACAAGAAGGTCCCACTGTCTGGGTCTGAATTCTAAGAAGGAGTCAGTGTCTGGGTCTGAATTATCAGAAGGGCCCACTGTCTGGGTCTGAATTATAAGATGGAGCCACTGTCTCGGTCTGAATTATCAGAAGGATCCACTGTCTGGGTCTGAATTATAAGAAGGAGCCACTGTCTGGGTCTGAATTATAAGAAGGAGCCACTGTCTGGTTCTAACTTATAAGAGGAAGCCAGTGTCTGGGTCTGAATTTTCAGCAGGACACACTGTCTGTGTCTGAATTACAAGAAGGACCCACTGTCTGGGTCTGAATTCTAAGAAGGAGTCAGTGTCTGGGTCTGAATTATAAGAAGGAGCCAAAGTCTGGGTCTGAATTATCAGAAGGACACACTGTCTGGGTCTGAATTATCAGAAAAACCCACTGTCTGGATCTGAATTATCAGAAAGAACCTCTGTCTGGGTCTGAATTATCGGAAGGAGCCACTGTCTGGGTCTGAATTATAAGAAGAATCCAAAGTCTGGGTCTGAATTATCAGAAGGTCACTCTGTCTGGGTCTGGATTATCAGAAGTACACACTGTCTGGGTCTGAATTATCAGAAGCACCCACTGTGCAGGTCTGGATTATAAGAAGGAGCCAAAGTCTGGGTCTGAATTATCAGAAGGACACTCTGTCTTGGTCTGAATTATCAGAGGTACACACTGTCTGGGTCTGAATTATCAGAAGTACACACTGTCTGGGTCTGAATTATCAGAAAAACCCACTGTCTGGGTCTGAATTAACAAAAGGACCCACTGTCTGTGAGTGAATTATCAGAAGGATTCAATGTCTGGGTCTGAATTATCAGAGGGACCCACAGTCTGGGTCTGAATTATGAGAAGGACCCACTGCCTGGGTCTGAATTATCAGCTGGACAAACTGTCTCGGTCTGCAATACAAGAAGGACCCACTGTCTGGGTCTGAATTCTAAAAAGGAGTCAGTGCCTGGGTCTGAATTATCAGAAGGGCCCACTGTCTGGGTCTGAATTATAAGAAGGAACCAGTGTCTGGGTCTGAATTGTCAGAAGGACCCACTGTCTGGGTCTGAATTATCCAAAGTACCCACTGTCTGGGTCTGAATTATCAGAAAAACCCACTGTCTGGGTCAGAATTATCGGAAGGAGCCACTGTCTGGGTCTGAATTATAAGAAGGATCCAAAGTCTGGGTCTGAATTATCAGAAGGACACTCTGTCTGGGTCTGAATTATCAGAAGTACACACTGTCTGGGTCTGGATTATCAGAAGCACCCACTGTGCAGGTCTGGATTATAAGAAGGAGCCAAAGTCTGGGTCTGAATTATGAGAAGGACACTCTGTCTTGGTCTGAATTATCAGAAGTACACACTGTCTGGGTCTGAATTATCAGAAAAACCCACTGTCTGGGTCTGAATTATCGGAAGGAGCCACTGTCTGGGTCTGAATTATAAGAAGGAGCCAAAGTCTGGGTCTGAATTATCAGAAGGACACTCTGTCTGGGTCTGAATTATCAGAAAAACCCACTGTCTGGGTGTGAATTAACAGAAAGAACCACTGTCTGGCTCTGAATTATCAGAAGGTCTCACTGTCTGGGTCTGAATTATAAGAAAAAAACACAATCTGGATCTGAATTATCAGAACGACCCACTGTCTGGATCTGAATTAACAAAAGGACCCACTGTCTGTTCGTGAATTATTGGAAGGACCCACCGTCTGCGTCAGAATTTTCAGAATGGCCCACTGTCTGGGTCTGAATTATCAGAAGAAAATACTGCCTGGGTCTGAATTATCAGAAAGACCCACTGTCTGGGTCTGAATTATCAGAAGGACCCACTGCCTTGGACTGAATTATCAGAAAGACCCACTGTCTGGGTACGAATTATCAGCAGGACACACTGTCTGGGTCTGAATTACAAGAAGGACCCACTGTCTGGGACTGAATTATCAGAAGGATTCAATGTCTGGGTCTGAATTATCAGAGGGACCCACAGTCTGTGTCTCAATTATCAGCAGGACACACTGTCTGGGTCTGAATTACAAGAAGGACCCACTGTCTGCGACTGAATTATCAGAAGGATTCAATGTCTGGGTCTGAATTATCAGAGGGACCCACAGTCTGTGTCTGAATTATCAGCAGGACACACTGTCTGGGTCTGAAATATAAGAAGGACCCACTGTCTGGGTCTGAATTCTAAAAGGGAGTCAGTGTCTGGGTCTGAATTATCAGAATGGCCCACTGTCTGGGTCTGAATTATGAGACGGGCCCGCTGCCTGGGTCTGAATTATCAGAAAGACCCACTGTCTGGGTATGAATTAACAGCAGGACACACTGTCTGTGTCTGAATTACAAGAAGGTCCCACTGTCTGGGTCTGAATTCTAAGAAGGAGTCAGTGTCTGGGTCTCAATTATCAGAAGGGCCCACTGTCTGGGTCTGAATTATAAGATGGAGCCACTGTCTCGGTCTGAATTATCAGAAGGATCCACTGTCTGGGTCTGAATTATAAGAAGGAGCCACTGTCTGGGTCTGAATTATCAGAAGGACCCACTGTCTGGGTCTGAAATATAAGAACGAGCCACTGTCTGTTTATGAATTATAAGAATGAGCCACTGTCTGGGTCTGAATTATCAGAAGAACCCTCTGTCTGGTTCTAACTTATAAGAGGAAGCCAGTGTCTGGGTCTGAATTTTCAGCAGGACACACTGTCTGTGTCTGAATTACAAGAAGGACCCACTGTCTGGGTCTGAATTCTAAGAAGGAGTCAGTGTCTGGGTCTGAATTATAAGATGGAGCCACTGTCTCGGTCTGAATTATCAGAAGGATCCACTGTCTGGGTCTGAATTATAAGAAGGAGCCAGTGTCTGGGTCTGAATTATAAGAAGGAGCCACTATCTCGGTCTGAATTATCAGATGGACCCACTGTCTGGGTCGGAATTATAAGATGGAGCCACTGTCTCGGTCTGAATTATCAGAAGGACCCACTGTCTGGATCTGAATTATCCGAAGTACCCACTGTCTGGGTCTGAATTATCAGAAGGACCCACTGTCTGGGTCTGAAATATATGAACGAGCCATTGTCTGGGTATGAATTATAAGAATGAGCCACTGTCTGGGTCTGAATTATCAGAAGAACCCTCTGTCTGGTTCTGACTGAAAAGAGGAAGCCAGTGTCTGGGTCTGAATTTTCAGAAGAACACACTGTCTGGGTCTGAATTATAATAAGGAGCAATGGTGTGGGTCCAGATTATCAGAAGGATTCAGTGTCTGGGTCTGAATTATCTGAAGGACTCACTGTCTTGGTGTGAATCATCAGAAGGACCCACTGTCAGGGTGTGAATTAACAGAAAGAACCTCTGTCTGGCTCTGAATTATCAGTAGGTCTCACTGTCTGGGTCTGAATTATAAGAAAAAAACACAATCTGGATCTGAATTATCAGAACGACCCACTGTCTGTTAGTGAATTATTGGAAGGACCCACTGTCTGCGTTCGAATTTTCAGAATGGCCCACTGTCTGCGTCCGAATTTTCAGAATGGCCCACTGTCTGGGTCTGAATTACAAGAAGGACCCACTGTCTGGGACTGAATTATCAGAAGGACCCACTGTCTGGGTACGAATTATCAGCAGGACACACTGTCTGGGTCTGAATTACAAGAAGGACCCACTGTCTGGGACTGAATTATCAGAAGGATTCAATGTCTGGGTCTGAATTATCAGAGGGACCCACAGTCTGGGTCTGAATTATGAGAAGGACCCACTGCCTGGGTCTGAATTATCAGCAGGACAAACTGTCTGGGTCTGCAATACAAGAAGGACCCACTGTCTGGGTCTGAATTCTAAAAAGGAGTCAGTGCCTGGGTCTGAATTATCAGAAGGGCCCACTGTCTGGGTCTGAATTATAAGAAGGAGCCAGTGTCTGGGTCTGAATTGTCAGAAGGACCCACTGTCTGGGTCTGAATTATCAGAAAGACCGACTGTCTGGGTCTGAATTATCAGAAGGACCCACTGCCTGGGCCTGAATTATCAGAAAGACCCACTGTCTGGGTCTGAATTATCAGAAGGACCCACTGTCTGGGCCTGAATTATCAGAAAGACACACTGTCTGGGTACGAATTATCAGCAGGACACACTGTCTGGGTCTGAATTATAAGAAGGAGCCAGTGTCTGGGTCTGAAATATAAGAACGAGCCACTGTCTGGGTATGAATTAAAAGAATGAGCCACTGTCTGAGTCTCAATTTTCAGAAGAACCCTTTGTCTGGTTCTGACTTACAAGAAGAAGCCAGTGTCTGGTTCTGAATTTTCAGAAGGACACACTGTCTGGGTCTGAATTTTAAGAATGAGCCACAGTCTGGGTCTGAATTATCAGAACGACCCACTGTCTGGGAGTGAATTAACAAAAGGACCCACTGTCTGTGAGTGAATTATTGGAAGGACCCACCGTCTGCGTCCAAATTTTCAGAATGGCCCACTGTCTGGGTCTGAATTATCAGAAGAAAATACTGCCTGGGTCTGAATTAACAAAAGGACCCAATGTCTGGGACTGAATTATCAGAAGGATTCAATGTCTGGGTCTGAATTATCAGAGGGACCCACAGTCTGCGTCTGAATTATCAGAAGGACCCACTGCCTGGGTCTGAATTATCAGCAGGACACACTGTCTGGGTCTGAAATACAAGAAGGACCCACTGTCTGGGACTGAATTCTAAAAAGGACTCAGTGCCTGGGTCTGAATTATCAGAAGGGCCCACTGTCTGGGTCTGAATTATAAGAAGGAGCCAGTGTCTGGGTCTGAATTATCAGAATGGCCCACTGTCTGGGTCTGAATTATGAGAAGGGCCCGCTGCCTGGGTCTGAATTATCAGAAAGACCCACTGTCTGGGTATGAATTAACAGCAGGACACACTGTCTGTGTCTGAATTACAAGAAGGTCCCACTGTCTGGGTCTGAATTCAAAGAAGGAGTCAGTGTCTGGGTCTGAATTATCAGAAGGGCCCACTGTCTGGGTCTGAATTATAAGTTGGAGCCAGTGTCTGGGTCTGAATTATAAGATGGAGCCACTGTCTCGGTCTGAATTATCAGAAGGACCCACTGTCTGGGTGTGAATTAACAGAAAGAACCTCTGTCTGGGTCTGAATTATAAGATGGAGCCAGTGTCTGGGTCTGAATTATCAGAAGGACCCACTGTCTGGGTCTGAATTATAAGATGGAGCCACTGTCTCGGTCTGAATTATCAGAAGGACCCACTGGATTATCAGATGGAGCCACTGTCTTGGTCTTGATTCAAGGAAGGAGCCAGTGTCTGGGTCTTGATGATCAGAAGGACCAACCGTCTGGTCTGAATTATCAGAAAGACCCACTGTCTGAGTCTGAATTATCAGAAGGACCCACTGTCTGGGTCTGAAATACAAGAACGAGCCACTGTCTGGGTCTGAATTATCAGAAGGGCCCACTGTCTGGGTCTGAATTATAAGAAGGAGCCAGTGTCTGGGTCTGAATTATCAGAAGGACCCACTGTCTGGGTCTGAATTATCAGAAGGACCCACTGTCTGGGTCTGAAATACAAGAACGAGCCACTGTCTGGGTCTGAATTATCAGAAGGGCCCACTGTCTGGGTCTGAATTATAAGAAGGAGCCAGTGTCTGGGTCTGAATTATCAGAAGGACCCACTGTCTGGGTCTGAATTATCAGAAGGACCCACTGTCTGGGTCTGAATTATAAGATGGAGCCACTGTCTCGGTCTGAATTATCAGAAGGGCCCACTGTCTGGGTCTGAATTATAAGATGGAGCCACTGTCTCGGTCTGAATTATCAGAAGGGCCCACTGTCTGGGTCTGAATTATCAGAAGGACCCACTGGCTGGATCTGAATTAGAAGAAGGAGCCACTGTCTGGGTCTGAGTTATCAGAAGGGCCCACTGTCTGTGTCTGAATTATCAGATGGAGACATTGTCTGTGTCTGAATTATCAGAAGGACTCAATGTATGGGCTTGAATTTTATGAAGGAGCCAATGATTGGTTCTGAATTATCAGAAGGATCCACTGTCTGGGTCTGAATTATCAGATGGACCCACTGTCTGTGTCTGAATTATCAGATGGAGACATTGTCTGAGTCTGAATTAGCAGAAGGAAACACTGCCTGTGTCTGAATTCACAGAAGGACCCATTGTCTGGGTCTGAATTATCAGACGGAACCTCTGTCTGGGTCTGAATTATCAGAAGGTCCCACTGTCTGGGTCTGAATTATCTGAGAAACCCACTGTCTGGGTCTGAATTATCAGAAGAACCCACTGTCTGGGTCTGAATTATCAGAAGGACTCACTGTCTATGTCTGGACTTTTGAAGGAACCACTACCTGGGTCTGAATTATCAGAAGGACCCACTGACTGGTCAGATGTATTAGATGGACCCACTGCCTGGGTATGAATTATAAGAAGGAGCCACTGTCTGGGTCTTGATTATCAGAAGGACCAACCGTCTGGTCTGAATTATCAGAAAGACCCACAGTCTGAGTATGAATAATAAGAAGGAGCCATTGTCTGGGTCTGAATTATCAGAAGAACCCACTGTCTGTGTATGAATTATCATATGGACCCATTGTCTCGGTCTGAATTATCAGAAGGACCCACTGCCTGGGTATGAATTATAAGAAGGAGCCATTGGCTGGGTCTGGATTTTCAGAAGGACCCACTATCTGGGTCTTGACTATCAGAAGGACCCACTGTCTGGTCTGAATTATCAGAAGGAGCCACTGTCTGGGTCTGAACTATCAGAAGGAACCACTGTCTGGTTCTGAATTATAAGAAGGACCAACTGTCTGGTTCTGAATTATCAGAAGGACCCACTGTCTGGTTCTGAATTATCAGAAGGACCCACTGTCTGGGTCTGAATTATCAGAAGGACCCACTGTCTGGTTCTGAATTATCAGAAGGACCCACTGTCTGGTTCTGAATTATCAGAAGGACCCACTGTCTGGGTCTGAATTATCAGAAGGACCCACAGTCTGGTTCTGAATTATCAGAAGGACCCACTTTCTGTGTCTGAATTATCAGATGGAGACATTGTCTGGGTCTGAATTATCAGAAGGAAACACTGTCTGGGCCTGAATTAACAGATGGACCCACTGTCTGGATCTGAATTATCAGAAGGTACCTCTGCCTGGGTCTGAATTATCAGAAGGTCCCACTGTCTGGGTCTGAATTATCAATAAAACCCACAGTCTGGGTCTGAATTATCAGAAAAACCCACAGTTTGGGCCTGAATTATCAGAAAAAACCACAGTCTGTGTCTGAATTATCAGAAGGACCCACTGTCTGGGTCTGAATTATCAGAAGGAAACACTGTCTGGGTCTGAATTATCAGAAGGACCCACAGTCTGGGTCTGAATTATCAGAAGGACCCACTGTCTGGTTCTGAATTATGAGAAAGACCCTCTGTCTGGGTCTGAATTATCAGATGAACTCTCTGTCTGGGTCTGAATTATCAGAAAATCCCACTGTCTGGGTCTGAATTATCAGAAGGACCCACTGTCTGGGTCTGAATTATCAGAAGGACCCACAGTCTGGTTCTGAATTATCAGAAGGACCCACTTTCTGTGTCTGAATTATCAGATGGAGACATTGTCTGGGTCTGAATTATCAGAAGGAAACACTGTCTGGGCCTGAATTAACAGATGGACCCACTGTCTGGATCTGAATTATCAGAAGGTACCTCTGCCTGGGTCTGACTTATCAGAAGGTCCCACTGTCTGGGTCTGAATTATCAATAAAACCCACAGTCTGGGTCTGAATTATCAGAAAAACCCACAGTTTGGGCCTGAATTATCAGAAAAAACCACAGTCTGTGTCTGAATTATCAGAAGGACCCACTGTCTGGGTCTGAATTATCAGAAGGAAACACTGTCTGGGTCTGAATTATCAGAAGGACCCACAGTCTGGGTCTGAATTATCAGAAGGACCCACTGTCTGGGTCTGAATTATCAGAAGGAAACACTGTCTGGGTCTGAATTAACAGAAGGACCCACTGTCTGGGTCTGAATTATCAGAAGGACCCACTGTCTGGTTCTGAATTATGAGAAAGACCCTCTGTCTGGGTCTGAATTATCAGATGAACTCTCTGTCTGGGTCTGAATTATCAGAAAATCCCACTGTCTGGGTCTGAATTTTCAGAAGGACCCACTGTCTGTGTCTGAATTATCAGAAGCAAACAATGTCTGGGATCAAGTTATCAGAAAGACCCACTGCCTTGGTCGGAATTATCACAATGGCCCATTGTCTGGGTGTGAAATATCGGAAGGACCTATCGTCTGGGTCTGAATTCCCTGAAGGACCCATTGTCTGGGTCTCAAATATACGGAGGACCCACTGTCTGGGGCCGAATTATCAGGAGGAAACGTTATCTGGGTCTGAATTAAAGAAGGAAACACTGTCAGGGTCTGAATTATCAGAAGGACCAACTGTCTGAGTCTGAATTTTCAGAAGATCCCCACTGTCTAGGTCTGAATTATCCGAAGGAAACAGTGTCTCAGACTGTGCGTTGAGTTGAGTGTTAAGTCCCAAAATGGTGTCTATCACTTTAAATCAGCATTTCACTCTGATTGAAGCCAAGTTTTCCCTACTTTCCATGATTCCAGCGTTCGTTATCTGCGTCTGCGCTAACTCCTGGACCAAGATGGCGTCCAGCGCAACTCATGCAGAAAACGTGCATGCACATCTAAGAGGCCATCTTGGACATCAGAGAGGCCGTGTAGCGCCCAGACAACGGATGCTACACAGCCCAATTTAGCGCCACCACTGTCTGGGTGTGAATTATCAGAAGGATCCAATGTCTGGCTCTGAATTATCAAAGGGGCATAAAAGTCTGCGTCTGAATTTTCAGAAGGAAACTCTGTCTGTGACTATATATTCAGAAGGTCCCATTGTTTTGGTCTCAATTGTCGGAAGTTTCCCATGTCTGGGTCTGGATATTCAGAAGGGCCCACTGTCTAGGCCTGAATTATCAGACGGTCCCAATATCTGGGTCAGAATTATCATAAAGGCCCACCACGTGGAACTAAATTATTCGAAGGACACACTGTCTCCAAGTAAATTAACAGAACAATATGCTGTCTGGGTGCGAATTGTAAAAAGGACCCACCGTCTGGGTCTAAATTATCAGAAGGGCCCACTGTCTGGGTCTGATTAATCAGAAGGGCCCACTGTCTGCGTCTGAATTATCAGAAGGGCCCACTGTCCGCGTCTGAATTATCAGAATGACCCACTGTCTGGGTCAGAATTATCAGAAGGACCCACTGTCTGGGTCTGAATTATCAGAAGGACCCACTGCCCGGGTCTGAATTATCAGAAGGACCCTCTGTCTGGGTCTAAATTATCAGAAGGACCCACTGTCTGGGTCTGAATTATCAGAAGGAAAGACTGTGTTCCAGTACAGCTACATCACTGGCATCTACCCGACAATGTGGAAAATTGCCCAGGTAAGTCCTGTCCACAAAAAGCAGGACAAATCCAATCCAGCCAATTACCGCCCCATCAGTCTACTCTCAATCATCAGCAAAGTGTTGGAAGGTGTCATCGACAGTGCTATCAAGTGGCACTTACTCACCAATAACCTGCTCACCAATGCTCAGTTTGGGTTCCGCCAGGACCACTCGGCTCCAGACCTCATTACAGCCTTGGTCCAAACATGGACCAAAGAGCTGAATTCCAGAGGTGAGGTGAGAGTGACTGCCCTTGACATCAAGGCAGCATTTGACCGAGTGTGGCACCAAGGAGCCCTAGTAAAATTGAAGTCAATGGGAATCAGGGGGAAAACTCTCCAGTGGCTGGAGTCATACCTATCAGAAAGGAAGATGGTCGTGGTTGTTGGAGGCCAATCATCTCAGCCCCAGGGCACTGCTGCAGGGGTTCCTCAGGGCAGTGTCCGAGGCCCAACCATTTTCAGCTGCTTCATCAATGACCTTCCCTCCATCATAAGGTCAGAAATGGGGATGTTCGCTGATGATTGCACAGTGTTCAGTTCCGTTCGCAACCCCTCAGGTAATGAAGCTGTCCGTGCCCGCATGCAGCAAGACCTGGACAACATCCAGGCTTGGGCTCACAAGTGGCAAGTAACATTTGTGCCAGAAAACTGCCAGGCAATGACCATCTCCAACAAGAGAGAGTCCAACCACCTCCCCTTGACATTCAATGGCATTACCATCGTCAAATCCCCCACCATCAACATCCAGGGGGTCACCATTGACCCGAAACTTAACTGGACCAGCCACATAAATACTGTGGCTACAAGAGCAGGTCAGAGGCTGGGTATTCTGCGGCGAGTGACTCACCTCCTGACTCCCCAAAGCCTTTCCACCATCTACAAGGCACAAGTCAGGAGTGTGATGGAATACTCTCCATTTGCCTGGATCAGTGCAGCTCCAACAACACTCAAGAAGCTCGACACCATCCAGGACAAAGCAGCCCGCTTGATTGGCACCCCATCCACCACCCTAAACATTCATTCCCTTCACCACCGGCGCACTGTGGCTGCAGTGTGGACCATCCACAGGATGCACTGCAGCAACTCGACAAGGCTTCTTCGACAGCACCTCCCAAACCCACGACCTCTACCACCTAGAAGGACAAGGGCAGCAGGCACATGGGAACAACACCACCTGCACGTCCCCCTCCAAGTCACACACCATCCCGATTTGGAAATATATCGGCCGTTCCTTCATCGTCGCTGGGTCAAAATCCTGGAACTCCCTTCCTAACAGCACTGTGGGAGAACCGTCACCACACGGACTGCAGCGGTTCAAGAAGGCGGCTCACCACCACCTTCTCAAGGGGAATTAGGGATGGGCAATAAATGCCGGCCTCGCCAGCGACGCCCACATCCCATGAACGAATAAAAAATAAATCAGCGTTAAACAAGGATTCCATGCAATTCGCACTTTCCACCAGCCGGGGAAGCTCCAATCTCTTAAAGGCAGGCTGTCTGTTCGAAATCTCTCAAAGGTAGTTGGGACCAGTTATTTGCTGAATACAACAGCCTGCTGTCTGCATGGAGTCTGAACAGAGATCAGACATCGCACACGTAAAGCGCAGATGCAGGTCCCATCCCTATTTTTACATACTGTTGAGTTACGTTAAAACATTGAATAAAGGTTGCGCACCACAAAATCCCACATGGTACAATCTGCATGCCAGACCTCACCAATGTGCCAATCTGAGAGTCCATGCACCGAGGTTCTCTGCTGACGCAAGAGGTGGACAGAAGGAGGGACATCCTATATCTGCAGTCGGGGGGAGGGGGAGCAAGAGGCCCTCCAGACATCTATCCAAAAGGTAATGGGAGGCAGTAGAGGATGAAGTCAATGCCAGGCGCACAGCATCATGGACATGGATGCAGTACAGGAAGAAGTTCAATGATCTGACACGAGTGGTCAAGGTGAGTGAGGTCAACTGTCAAGTGGCGTCTCCTACCAACTGCACCACGCACTACACCCCCATCACCCACATACCAACAAACTCTTTCCATCAGTACTCAACCCTCTCACCCTTACGCATGATCACCGTTGCAAGCCGCCCGCCCACAACCCACAGGCCACACACACTGGCAGCTCTTCAACCATGATAGGCACATCACCCAGACGCACGTCCCGCTTTCTTGCAGGAGAAGCTGGCGCATATCAGGAGGCAGCAAGTGGCGGTGGCATTTTGCCCCTCGAGCGTGTTCCGCCATTCAATGAGATCATGGTGGACCTGTGACCTAACTCCACATACCCGCCTTAGCCCCATACCCCTTGGTTAACAGAAATCTATCAATCTCAGATTTACCTTTCACAAGTGAGCTAGCATCAACTGCCGTCTGCAGAAGAGCGAAACGTCTCCCACCCTTTGCGTGTAGAAGCATTTTCTAACTTCACTCCTGCACGTCCTGGCTCTAAATGTTAGGCTATGCCCTCGGGTCCTCGTATTGAGGTCTAGGAGACCTCCAAAAACAGTTACAAATGTCTGGGCAGCCAGAAGCAATAATGCAGCCACTAACCTGTAAATCTCTGCATGGTCCCTTTAAATATCACTGGTTGGGGTTCCTCCAGGATCTCTCAGACACGTTCAGATCGTCGGGGGTTCAGACTGTGGGTTGAGTTAAGTCCCAAAATGGTGTCTATCACTTTAAATCAGCGTTTCACTCTGACTGAAGCCATGTTTTCCCTACTTTACATGATTCCAGCGTTCGTTATCCGCGCCTGCGCTAACTCCGATATCAAGATGGCGTCCGGCGCAAGCCACGCAGAAAACGTGCATGCGCATCTAAGACGCCATCTTGGACGTCAGAGAGACCGCGTCGCGCCGAGACTACGGGCGTTACACGGCCCAATTTAGCACCCCCACTGTCTGGGTGCGAATTATCAGAAGGATCCAACGTCTGGGTCTGAATTATCAAAAGTCTGCGTCTGAATTTTCAGAAGGAAACACTGTCTGTGACTACATATTCAGAAGGTCCCATTGTTTTGGTCTCAATTGTCGGAAGATTCCCATGTCTGGGTCTGGATATTCAGAAGGGCCCACTGTCTCGGCCTGAATTATCAGACGGTCCCTATGTCTGGGTCTGAATTATCATACCGACTGCGTGCAACTAAATTATTAGAAGGACACACTGTCTCATAGTAAATTAACAGAAGGATACGCTGTCTGGGTGTGAATGGTGAAAAGGACCCACCGTCTGGGTATAAGTTATCAGAAGAGTCCATGTCTGGGTCTGAATTATCAGAAGGACTCACTGTCTAGGTCTGAATTATCAGAGAGGCCCCCTGTCTGGGTCTGAATTTGCAGAAAAGCCAACTGTCTGGGTCTGAATTATCAGAAGGTCCCTCTGTCTGGGTCTGAATTATCAGAAAGACCCACTGTCTGGGTCTGAATTATCAGAAAGACCCACTGTCTGGTCTGAATTAACAGAAGGTCCCACTGTCTCGGTCTGAATTATCAGAAGTTTTTACTGTCTGGGTCTCAATAACCAGGAGGACCCACTGTCTGTGTCTGAATTATGAGACGGTAACACTCTCTGGGTGTGAATTATCAGAAAGAACCGCTGTCTGGGTTTTAATCATTGGAAGGACCCACTGTCTGTTTCTGAATTTGCCGAAGGTCCCACTGTCTGAATTATGAGAAGGGCCCACAGTTTGTGTCTGAGTTATCAGAAGGAAACACTGTCTGGGTGTGAATTATGAGTAGGAAACACCGTCTGGATCTGAATTATCAGAAGGACCCACGTCTGGGGCGAATTGTCAGATGGACACAATGTTTTGATGTGAATTATCAGAAGGAAATATCATCTGGGTTTGAGTTATCAGAAGGGCCCACTGTCTGGGTCTGAAATATCAGAAGAGCCCATTGTCTGCGACTGAAATATCAGAAGGACCCATTGTCTGTGGCTGAAATATCAGAAAGGCCCACTGTCTGGGTCTGAAATATCAGAAAGGCCCACTGTCTGGGTCTGAAATATCAGAAAGGCCCACTGTCTGGGTCTGAAATATCAGAAAGGCCCCTCGTCTGGGGCTGAATTGTCAGAAGGGCCCCTCGTCTGGGGCTGAATTGTCAGAAGGTCCCCTTGTCTGGGGCTGAAATATCAGAAAGTCCAACTGTCTGGGGCTTAAATATTAGAAGGGCCCACTGTCTGTGGCTGAAATATCAGAAGGACCCAACGTCTGGGGCTGAATTATAAGAAGGGCCCCTCGTCTGGGGCTGAAATATCAGAAGGGCCCACTGTCTGGGGCTGAAATATCAGAAGGACCCAACGTCTGGGGCTGAATTATAAGAAGGGCCCCTCGTCTGGGGCTGAAATATCAGAAGGGCCCACTGTCTGGGGCTGAAATATCAGAAGGACCCAACGTCTGGGGCTGAATTATAAGAAGGGCCCCTCGTCTGGGGCTGAAATATCAGAAGGGCCCACTGTCTGGGGCTGAAATATCAGAAGGACCCAACGTCTGGGGCTGAATTATAAGAAGGGCCCCTCGTCTGGGGCTGAAATATCAGAAGGGCCCACTGTCTGGGGCTGAAATATCAGAAGGTCCCCTCGTCTGGGGCTGAAATATCAGAAGGTCCCATCGTCTGGGGCTGAAATATCAGAAGGGCCCACTGCCTGTGGCTGAATTGTCGGAAGGGCCCACTGTCTAGGGTAAAATATCAGAAGGACACACTGTCTGGGGCTGAAATATCAGAAAGGCCCACTGTCTGGGGATGAAATATCAGAAAGTCCTACTGTCTGGGACTGAATTGTTAGAACGGCCCACTGTCTGTGGCTGAAGTATCAGAAGGGCCCCTCGTCTGGGTTGAAATATCAGAAAGGCCCACTGTCTGTGGCTGAAATATCAGAAGGACACACTGTCTGGGGTGAAATGTCAGAAGGTCCCCTCGTCTGGGACTGAATCGTCAGAAGGGCCCACTGTCTGGGGCTGAAATATCAGAAGGACACACTGTCTGGGGCTGAAATATCAGAAGGACACACTGTCTGGGGCTGAAATAAAAGAAGGACCCCTCGTCTGGGCTGAATCGTCAGAAAGGCACACTTTCTGCATCTGAATTATGAGACGGAAACAATGTCTGCACCTAAATTTTTAGAACCTGCCACTGTCTTGGTCTCAATTGTCAGAAGATCCCCATGTCTGGGTCTGGATTATCAGAAATTTCTCATGTCTGGGTCTGAATTAGCAGATGGACCCACTGTCTGGGTTTGAATTTGCCGAAGATCCCACTGTCTGCGTCTGAATTATGAGAAGGGACCAGTGCTTGTGTCTGAATTATGAGACGGTAACAATGTCTGCATCTGAATTATCAGAAAGACCCACTCTCTCGGTCCGAATTATCAGAAGGAAACACTATCTACGTTTGAATTATCAGGAGGGAACACTGTCTGTGTCTGAATTATCAGAAGTTTCTACTGTCTGGGTCTCAATAATCAGAAGGACCCATTGTCTGTGTCTGAATTATGAGACGGTAACACTGTCTGGGTCTGAATTTTCGGAAAGAACCGCTGTCTGGGTTTCAATTATTGGAAGGGACCCACTGTCTGTTTCTGAATTTGCTGAAGATCCCACTGTCTGAATTATGAGAAAGACCCACTGTTTGTGTCTGAGTTATCAGAAGGAAACACTGTCTGCGTCTGAAATATCAGAAGGACCCAACGTCTGGGGCGAATTGTCAGATGGACACAATGTTTTGATGTGAATTATCAGAAGGAAATATCATCTTGGTTTGAGTTATCAGAAGTGCCCACTGTCTGGAGCTGAAATATCAGAAGGGCCCACTGTCTGGGTCTGAGTTATCAGAAGGGCCCACTGTCTGGGGCTGATTAATCACAAGGACCCACTGTCTGCGGCTGAAATATCAGAAGGGCCCACTGTCTGGGGCTGATATATCACAAGGACCCACTGTCTGGGGCTGAAATATCAGAAAGGCCCACCGTCTGAGGCTGAAATATCAGAAAGGCCCACCGTCTGAGGCTGAAATATCAGAAAGGCCCACTGTCTGAGGCTGAAATATCAGAAGGGCTCCTCGTCTGGGGCTGAAATATCAGAAAGACCCACTGTCTGAGGCTGAAATATCAGAAGGGCCCACTGTCTGGGGCTGAAATATCTGAAGGGCCCCTCGTCTGGCGCTTAAATATCAGATGGCTCCACTGTCTGGGTTTACATTACCAGAAGGTTAAACTGTTTGTGTCTGAATTATCAGGAAGTTCTACTGTCTGAGTCACAATAAAGTGAAGAACTCACTGTCTGGGTCTGATTTAATCAGAAAGAAGCATCGTCTGGGTTTGAATTATAAGAAGGTGCTATTGACTGCGACTCAATTATGAGAAGGAACCACTGACTGGGTCTGAATTATCAGACGGTCTGACTGTCTGGGTCTGAATTATCAGGAGTAGCCACTGACAGGGTCAAAATTTGCAGACGATCCCACTGTCCGCATCTGATTTATAAGAAGGGTCCACTGTCTGGGTTTGAATTTTCAGAAGAAAATACTGTCTGGGTCTGAATTATCAGATGGAACGTCTGCGGGGGTCCTAACCCAGGGGTCACTGGACAGTGATCAGGAGCAGGCACCCTGGCTGATTTCCACTCTCTCGAACCCAGGGGTCACTGGACAGTGATCAAGAGCAGGAACCCTGGCTGATTTCCCCTCTCTCTAACTCAGGGTTCACTGGACAGTGATCAGAAGCAGGAACCCTGGCTGATTTCCCCCTCTCTCTAACCCAGGGGGTCACTGGACAGTGATCGGGAGCAGGAACCCTGGCTGATTTCCCCTCTCTCTAACCCAGGGATCACTGGACAGTGATCAGAAGCAGGAACCTTGGCTGATTTCCCCTCTCTCTCTAACCCAGGGATCAATGGACATTGCTGCAGGAGTTCCTCAGGGCAGTGTCCCAGGCCCAACCATCTTCAGCTGCTTCATCAATGACCTTCCCTCCACCATAAGGTCAGAAATGGGGATGTTCGCTGATGATTGCACAGTGTTCAGTTCCATTTGCAACCGCTCAGATAATGAAGCAGTCCGAGCCCACATGCAGCAAGACTTGGTTAACATCCAGGCTTGGGCTGAGAAGTGGCAAGTAACATTCGCGCCAGACAAGTGCCAGGCAATGACCAGTTCGAACAAGAGAGAGTCTAACCACCTCCCTTTGATATTCAACGACATTACCATCGCCGAATCCCCCACCATCAACATTCTGGGGATCACCATTGACCAGAAACTTAACTGGACCAGCCATATAAATACTGTGGCTACGAGAGCAGGTCAGAGGCTGGGTATTCTGCGGTAAGTGACTCACCTCCTGACTCCCCAAAGCCTTTCCACCATCCACAAGGCACAAGTCAGGAGTGTGATGGAATACTCTCCACTTGCCTGGATGAGTGCAGCTGCAACAACACTCAAGAAGCTCGACACCATCCAGGACAAAGCAGCCCGCTTGATTGGCACCCCATCCACCACCCTAAACATTCACTCCCTTCATCACCGGCGCACTGTGGCTGCAGTGTGTACCATCCACAGGATGCACTGCAGCAACTCGCCAAGGCTTCTTCGACAGCACCTCCCAAACCCGCGACCTCTACCACCTAGAAGGACAAGGGCAGCAGGCACATGGGAACAACACCACCTGCACGTCCCCCTCCGAGTCACACACCATCCCGACTTGGAAATATATCGGCCGTTCCTTCATCGTCGCTGGGTCAAAATCCTGGTACTCCCTTCCTAACAGCACTGTGGGAGAACCTTCACCACACGGACTGCAGCGGTTCAAGAAGGCGGCTCACCACCACCTTCTCGAGGGCAATTAGGGATGGGCAATAAATGCCGGCCTCGCCCAGCGACGCCCACATCCCATGAACGAATAAAAATAAAAGAAACAGGGTCCCAGTCTGATTTTCCCCTCTCTCTAACCCAGGGGTCACTGGACAGTGATCAGGAGCAGGAACCCTGGCTGATTTCCCCCCTCTCTAACCCAGGGGTCACTGGACAGTGATCGGGAGCAGGAACCCTGGCTGATTTCCCCTCTCTCTAACCCAGGGGTCACTGGACAGTGATCAGGAGCAGGAACCCTGGCTGATTTCCCCCCTCTCTAACCCAGGGGTCACTGGACAGTGATCGGGAGCAGGAACCCTGGCTGATTTCCACCTCTCTCTAACCCAGGGGTCACTGGACAGTGATCAGGAGCAGGAACCCTGGCTGATTTCCCCCTCTCTCTCTAACCCAGGGGTCACTGGACAGTGATCAGGAGCAGGAACCCTGGCTGATTTCCCCCTCTCTCTAACCCAGGGTTCACTGGGCAGTGATCAGGAGCAGGAACCCTGGGTGATTTCCCCCCTCTCTAACACAGGGTGTCACTGGACAGTGATCGGGAGCAGGAACCCTGGCTGATTTCCCCCTCTCTCTAACCCAGGGGGTCACTGGACAGTGATCGGGAGCAGGAAGCCTGGCTGATTTCCACCTCTCTCTAACCCAGGGGTCACTGGACAGTGATCGGGAGCAGGAAGCCTGGCTGATTTCCCCCTCTCTCTAACCCAGGGGTCACTGGACAGTGATCAGGAGCAGGAACCCTGGATCAATTCCCCCTCTCTCTAACCCAGGGGTCACTGGACAGTGATCGGGAGCAGGAACCCTGGCTGATTTCCCCTCTCTCTAACCCGGGGGTCACTGGACAGTGATCAGGAGCAGGAACCTTTGCTGATTTCACCTCTCTCTAACCCGGGGGTCACTGGACAGTGATCAGGAGCAGGAACCCTGGCTGATTTCCCTCTCTCTCTAACACAGGGTGTCACTGGACAGTGATCAGGAGCAGGAACCCTGGCTGATTTCCCCCTCTCTCTAACCCAGGGGTCACTGGACAGTGATCAGGAGCAGGAACCCTGGCTGATTTCCCCCTCTCTCTAACCCAGGGGGTCACTGGACAGTGATCAGGAGCAGGAACCCTGGCTGATTTCCCCTCTCTCTAACCCGGGGGTCACTGGACAGTGATCGGGAGCAGGAACCCTGGCTGATTTCCCCTCTCTCTAACCCAGGGGTCACTGGACAGTGATCAGGAGCAGGAACCCTGGCTGATTTCCCCTCTCTCTAACCCAGGGGGTCACTGGACAGTGATCAGGAGCAGGAACCCTGGCTGATTTCCCCTCTCTCTAACCCAGGGGTCACTGGACAGTGATCAGGAGCAGGAACCCTGGCTGATTTCCCCCTCTCTCTCTAACCCAGGGGTCACTGGACAGTGATCAGGAGCAGGAACCTTTGCTGATATCCCCCTTTGGTAACCTTGTTTAACTGGACAGTAATTGTGGCTAATTTTTCCTGTCTCTGACCCCTGGGTTACTTATCAGTCATCTGGGTAGTTCGTGCTGCACCAGGACTGGCCTCAATGAAGAATTTGTGCCTTAGACAGTCTGAATCCAGTGTTTTAAATGTCCTTTTTTGGTTCAGTGTGTATTTTATTGAATAAAATTTCTGTCGAATAATAGTTCAAAGCTGAGTAGAACACATTTGTTAAGCTTCTCCAAACAAAGACCTGTCAACATGTTATTCGCGAAGCCTGAGGGACCTGTTTCTCCAGTTTCTGTTCCCACCCATCCCCCTCCCTGTTAATTGGTTCGCGTCCCTGCGTCTCATTGGCTCAGCTTTCACCGTCTCTGGATTGTTTGCCACGTTCACCCTTCGAACGAAAAAAACAATTACACCATCGGCCCCCCAAGGGGATTGTGCGCGCACTGGGAACAGCGAAAGTTCGATTCTGAACAAGCAAACTAGTGAGATACAGAATGTCTCACCAATTTCCAAAAACTCAACGTTCCAGACTGGACAGTGGCTCGTTGAACGGAACAGCCAGGCCCACCTGGGAAGGCCAAAAACCATCTGGTTAGCCAAAGTTCAGATTCAATATAAATCCCGAACATTATAACTCTCACCATCTCCTGGTTTCTCTCCAAATCCTGACCCTTATAACCGATCTAACTCAGCCTTCAAAAATTCACTGACCCTGCCTCCACCTCTCTCTGGGGAAGGAAGGTCCATAGACTCACGGCCCTCTGAGAGAAAAAGTTTCTCCTCATCTCCGTCTTAAATGGGAGACCCCTTATTTTTAAACTGTGGCCCCTAGTTCTGGTCTCTCCCACAAGGAGAAACATCCCCTCAGCATCTACCCCTTCGAGTCCCCTCAGGATCTTACATGTTTCAATAAGATCACCTCTCATTCTTCGAAACTCCAGTGTATACAGGCCCAACTTGTCCAACCTTTCCTCATAAGATAACCCCCTCATCCCAGGAATCAGTCGAGTGAACCTTCTCTGAACCACCTCCAAAGCGATTATGTCCTTTCTTAAATAAGGAGACCAAAACTGCACACGGTACTCGAGATGTGGTCTCACCAATGCCCTGGACAACTGTAGCAAAACATCTGGACTCTTATATTCCATCCCTCTTGCAATAAATGGCAACATTCAATTTGCCTTCCTAATCACTTGCTGTACCTGCATACTAACTTTTTATGATTCATGTACTAGGACACCCAGATCCCTCTGTACCTCAGAGTTCTGCAATCTCTCTCCATTGAAATAATACACTGCTTTTATAATAAACCACCCTCTCTAAGTCCCGACTCTCATTAATCTCTCCCTCTCCTGATTAATCTCAAAATCCCAACCCTTATAACTGTCCCGTCTCACGGTTTCCCTCCAAATCCCCAGGGTCAGTACTGAGGGAGCGCCGCACTGTCGGAGGGTCAGTACTGAGGGAGCACCGCACTGTCGAGGGTCAGTACTGAGGGAGCGCCGCACTGTCGGAGGGTCAGCACTAAGGGAGCGCCGCACTGTCGGAGGGTCAGTACCGAGGGAGCGCCGCACTGTCGGAGGGTCAGTACTAAGGGAGCGCCGCACTGTCGGAGGGTCATTACTGAGCGAGTGCTGCACTGTCGGAGGGTCAGTACTGAGGGAGGGCCGCACTGTCGGAGGGTCAGTACAGAGGGAGCGCCGCACTGTCGGAGGGTCAGTACTGAGGGAGCGCCGCACTGTTGGAGGGTCAGTGCTGAGGGAGCGCTTCACTGTCGGAGGGTCAGTACTGAGGGAGCGCCGCACTGTTGGAGGGTCAGTACTGAGGGAGCGCCGCACTGTCGGAGGGTCAGTACTGAGGGAACGCCGCACTGTCGGAGGGTCAGTACTGAGGGAGCGACGCACTGTCGGAGGGTCAGTACTGAGGGAACGCCGCACTGTTGGAGTGTCAGTACTGAGGGAACGCCGCACTGTCGGAGGGTCAGTACTGAGGGAGCGCCGCACTGTCGGAGGGTCGGTACTGAGGGAACGCCGCACTGTCGGAGGGTCAGTACTGAGGGAGCGCCGCACTGTTGGAGTGTCAGTACTGAGGGAACGCCGCACTGTCGGAGGGTCGGGACTGAGGGAACGCCGCACTGTCGGAGGGTCAGTACTGAGGGAGCGACGCACTGTCGGAGGGTCAGTACTGAGGGAACGCCGCACTGTTGGAGTGTCAGTACTGAGGGAGCGACGCACTGTCGGAGGGTCAGTACTGAGGGAGCGCCGCACTGTCGGAGGGGCCGTCTTTCAGACGAGACATTAAACCGAGGCCCCGTCTGCCCCTCTCAGGTGGATGTAAAAAATCCCATGGCCACTATTGGAAGAAGAGCAGGGGGGAGTTCTCCCCGGGGTCCTGGGCCCCGATATTTATCCCTCAACCAACATCACTAAAAAATAGACAACCTGGGTCATTTATCACACTGCTTATTGTGGGATCTTGCTGTGCGCAGATTGGCTGCTGCGTTTCCTACATTACAACAGTGACTGCAATTCGAAAGTTCTTCCTTGGTGGTACAGCGCTCTGGGACGTCCTGAGGCAGTGAAAGATTCTATACAAATGCAAATCTTTCTCTCAATAGAACTGATATCAGACGTGCCATATAACGATTGGCAAACTTGGTTCTGCCCTGTTTCGGAATCTCCCGCCCATCTCCCAGACTGTTTCACCTGAATTTATTGTCATCAACAGAGTAAAATTCTCTGCCGTACACACTGGAGTGTCTTTTGAGTTGGTTCATTGCAGTGACTGAACTGAACATTGCTTTTAAGGCCAGCCTCAGTTTAATATCCCAGCGACATTAAATTGGTGTGATTGACAGGACAATGGCTGGAGGTTTAACATTCCTGCAATACAAAGAGAAACCAACACAGAGAAAGATAGACTTTCAATTATACAGCGTCTTTCATCAACTCAGGAGACCCCAAATCCCCTCACAGCCGATGAAGAGCTTTAATTGAATTGCAGTCACTGTTGTAATGTAGGAAAAGCTGCAGCCAATGTGTGCACAGCAAGATCCCAAAAGCAGCGATGAGATTAAGGATCAGATCATCTGTTTTTTTAGTGATGGTGGTTGAGGGATAAATATCGGGGCCCAGGACCCCGGGGAGAACTCCCCCCTGCTCTTCTTCCAATAGTGGGCCGTGGGATCTTTTACATCCACCCGAGAGGGGCAGACGGGGCCTCGGTTTAATGTTTCATCCTGAAAGACGGCCCCTCCGACAGTGCAGCGCTCCCTCAGTACTGACCCTCCGAGAGTGCGGTGCTCCCTCAGTACCGACCCTCCGACAGTGCGGCGCTCCCTCAGTACCGACCCTCCGACAGTGCGGCGCTCCCTCAGTACTGACCCTCCCACAGTGCGGCGCTCCCTCAGTACTGACCCTCCGACAGTGCGGCGCTCCCTCAGTACTGACCCTCCGACAGTGCGGCGCTCCCTCAGTACTGACCCTCCGACAGTGCGGCGCTCCCTCAGTACTGACCCTCCGACAGTGCAGCGCTCCCTCAGTACCGACCCTCTGACAGTGCGGCGCTCCCTCAGTACCGACCCTCCGACAGTGCGGCGCTCCCTCAGTACTGACCCTCCGACAGTGCGGCGCTCCCTCAGTACTGACCCTCCGACAGTGCGGTGCTCCCTCAGTACTGACCCTCCGAGAGTGCGGCGCTCCCTCAGTACTGACCCTCCGACAGTGCGGCGCTCCCTCAGTACCGACCCTCCGACAGTGCAGCCCTCCCTCAGTACTGACCCTCCGACAGTGCAGCCCTCCCTCGGCACTGAACCTCTGACAGTGCAGCGCTCCCTCAGTCCTGACCCTCTGACAGTGCGGCGCTCCCTCAGTACCGACCCTCCGACAGTGCGGCGCTCCCTCATCACTGAACCCCCGACAGTGCTACATTCCCCAGTGCCGTCCCTCCAACAGTGCAGCACTCCCTCAGTACTGACCCTCCGATAGTGTGGCGCTCCCTCAGTACTGACCTTACAACAAGGCAGCACTCTCTCACTACTGACCTTCCCACAGTGAATCACTCCCTCACTACTGACCCTCCGACAGTGCTACATTCCCCAGTGCCGTCCCTCCAACAGTGCGGCGCTCCCTCAGTACTGACCCTTCAACAGTGCAGCGCTCCCTCAGTACTGACCCTCCGACAGTGCGGCGCTCCCTCACTACTGACCCTCCGACAGTGCTACATTCCCCAGTGCCGTCCCTCCAACAGTGCGGCGCTCCCTCAGTACTGACCCTTCAACAGTGCAGCGCTCCCTCAGTACTGACCCTCCGACAGTGCGGCGCTCCCTCAGTACTGACCCTCCGACAGTGCGGCGTTCCCTCAGTACGGACCCTCCGACAGTGCGGCGCTCCCTCAGTACTGACTCTCCGACAGTGCGGCGCTCCCTCAGTACCGACCCTCCGACAGTGCGGCGCTCCCTCAGTACTGACCCTCCGACAGTGAGGCTCTCCCTCAGTACCGACCCTCCGACAGTGCGGCGCTCCCTCAGTACCGACCCTCCGACAGTGTGGCTCTCCCTCAGTACTGACCCTCCGACAGTGCGGCTAAACCTCGGTACTGACCCTCCGACAGTGCGGCGCTCCCTCAGCACTGATCCTCCGATAGTGTTGCATTACCCTTTGCCGTCCCTCCAACAGTGGAGTACTCCCTCAGTACTGAGCCTCAAACAGTGCGTCGCTCCCTCAGTGCTGACCCTTCGACAGTGCAGCGCTCCCTCAGTACTGACCCTCCGACAGTGCAGCGCTCCCTCAGTACTGACCCTCCGACAGTGCAGCGCTCCCTCAGTACTGACCCTCCGACAGTGCAGCGCTCCCTCAGTACTGACCCTCCGACAGTGCAGCGCTCCCTCAGTACTGACCCTCCGACAGTGCAGCGCTCCCTCAGTACTGACCCTCCGACAGTGCAGCGCTCCCTCAGTACTGACCCTCTGACAGTGCGGCCCTTCCTCAGTACTGACCCTTCGACAGTGCATTACTCCCTCAGTACTGACCCTCCGACAGTGCAGCGCTCCCTCAGTACTGACCCTTCGACAGTGCGGCGATCCCTCAGCACTGGCGCTGGGAGTGTCCTCTTCGATTTTGTGCTCAAGTCTCTGGACTGTGTCTCAGAACCCCTGACCTTCTGACTCGGAGGCGAGATTGCTACCCCCTGAATGGCAGCCTTCAGGACTCTCTGATTAACCCTTATCTTACAAGAGATTTAATGGGGCATCTTGAGGAAAGGGAGGGAAAGGGAGTTAAGATGCAGAGGCAGCTGCATGGCCGGTCTCAATCATAGAATCATAGATTCTTACAGCATGGATGGAGGCCATTCGGTCCATCGATTCTGCACCGGCTCCAGGCATGAGCAATCCAGCTCGTCCCACTGCCCCGCCCTATCCCGGTAGCCCTGCACATTTTTTCCTTTCAAGTACTGATCCAGTTCCCTTTTGAAGGCCATGATTGAATCTGCCTCCACTTCCCCCTCGGGCAGTGCATTCCAGATCCTAAACACTCGCTGTGTAAAAAAGTTATTCCTCATGTCACCTCTGGTTCTTTTGCCAATCACCTTAAATCTATGTCCTCTGGTCCTTGACCCTTCCGCCAATGGGAGCAGTTTCTCTCCATCTGCTCTGTCTGGACCCTTCATGATTTTGAATACCTCGATCAAATCTCCTCTAAACCGTCTCTGTTTCAAGGAGAATAATCCCAGCTTCTCCAGTCGATCCACCTACCTGAAGTCCCTCATCCCTGGAATCCCCTTGCAATAAATGGCAACATTCAATTTGCCTTCCTCATAACTTGCTGTACGTGCATACTAACTTTTTATGATTCATGTACTTGGCCATCTATATCCCACTGTACCCCAAAGTTCTGCAGTCTCTCTCCATTTAAATAACATACTGCTTTTATAATAAACTGCCCTCACTAAATCCAGATTCTTATAACTCTCTCCCTCTCCTGATTTGTCTCAAAATCCCAACTCTTATAACTGTCCCTGTCTCACGGTTTCTCTCCAAATCCCGACCCTTCGAACTGTCGCACTTTAAGAGATTCGATTAATGTTTGCAGCTGGGGACCAATGGGCAACACTCTGGCCTTTAGATTAAGACACAGTGCAGAGATAACAGCGCAAAATCTAGACTGACACCTGCAGTGCAGTACTGAGGGAGCACTGCACTGTCGGAGGGTCAGTACTGAGGGAGCACTGCACTGTCGGAGGGTCAGTACTGAGGGAGCACTGCACTGTCGGAGGGTCAGTACTGAGGGAGCGCCGCACTGTCGGAGGGTCAGTACTGAGGGAGCGTTGCACTGTCGGAGGGTCAGTACTGAGGGAGCGCCGCACTGTCGGAGGGTCGGTACTGAGGGAACGCTGCACTGTCGGAGGGTCAGTACTGAGGGAGCGCTGCACTCTCGGAGGGTCGGTACTGAGGGAGCGCCGCACTGTCGGAGGGTCGGTACTGAGGGAGCGCCGCACTGTCGGAGGGTCGGTACTGAGGGAACGCTGCACTGTCGGAGGGTCGGTACTGAGGGAGCGCCGCACTGTCGGAGGGTCAGTACTGAGGGAGAGCCGCACTGTCGGAGGGTCAGTACTGAGGGAGCGCCGCACTGTCGGAGGGTCCGTACTGAGGGAGCACTGCACTGTCGGAGGGTCGGTACTGAGGGAGCGCCGCACTGTCGGAGGGTCGGTACTGAGGGAGCGCCGCACTGTCGGAGGGTCGGTACTGAGGGAGCGCCGCACTGTCGGAGGGTCAGTACTGAGGGAGCGCCGCACTGTCGGAGGGTCAGTACTGAGGGAGCGCCGCACTGTCGGAGGGTCAGTACTGAGGGAGCGCCGCACTGTCGGAGGGTCAGTACTGAGGGAACGCCGCACTGTCGGAGGGTCAGTACTGAGGGAGCGCCGCACTGTCGGAGGGTCGGTACTGAGGGAGCGCCGCACTGTCGGAGGGTCAGTACTGAGGGAGCGCTGCACTGTCGGAGGTGCCGTCTTTCAGATGAGACATTAAACCGAGGCCCCGTCTGCCCCTCTCGGGTGGATGTAAAAGATCCCACGGCCCACTATTGGAAGAAGAGCAGGGGGGAGTTCTCCCCGGGGGTCCTGGGCCCCGATATTAATCCCTCGACCAACATCACTGAAAAAACAGATGATCTGATCCTTAATCTCATCGCTGCTTTTGGGATCTTGCTGTGCACACATTGGCTGCAGCTTTTCCTGCATTACAACAGTGACTGCAATTCAATAAAAGCTCGTCATTGGCTGTGAGGGGATTTGGGGTCTCCTGAGTTGATGAAAGACGCTGTATAATTGAAAGTCTATCTTTCTCTGTGTTGGTTTCTCTTTGTATTGCAGTAATGTTAAACCTCCAGCCATTGTCCTGTCAATCACACCAATTTAATGTAGCTGGGATATTAAACTGAGGCTGGCCTTAAAAGCAATGTTCAGTTCAGTCACTGCGATGAACCAACTCAAAAGACACTCCAGTGTGTACGGCAGAGAATTTAACTCTGTTGATGACAATAAATTCAGGTGAAACAGTCTGGGAGATGGGCGGGAGCTTCCGAAACAGGGCAGAACCAAGTTTGCCAATCGTTATATGGCACGTTTGATATCAGTTCTATTGAGAGAAAGATTTGCATTTGTATAGAATCTTTCACTGCCTCAGGACGTCCCAGAGCGCTGTACCACCAAGGAAGAACTTTCGAATTGCAGTTGTAGTGTAGGAAACGCAGCAGCCAATCTGCGCACAGCAAGATCCCACAATAAGCAGTGTGATAAATGACCCAGGTTGTCTATTTTTTAGTGATGTTGGTTGAGGGATAAATATCGGGGCCCAGGACCCCGGGGAGAACTCCCCCCTGCTCTTCTTCCAATAGTGGGCCGTGGGATCTTTTACACCCACCCGAGAGGGGCAGACGGGGCCTCGGTTTAATGTCTTGTCTGAAAGACGGCATCTCCGACAGTGCGGCGCTCCCTCAGTACTGACCCTCCGACAGTGCGGCGCTCCCTCAGTACTGACCCTCCGACAGTGCGTCGCTCCCTCAGTACTGACCCTCCGACAGTGCGGCGTTCCCTCAGTACCGACCCTCCGACAGTGCGGCGCTCCCTCAGTACTGACCCTCCGACAGTGCGGCGTTCCCTCAGTACCGACCCTCCGACAGTGCGGCGCTCCCTCAGTACCGACCCTCCGACAGTGCGGCGCTCCCTCAGTACCGACCCTCCGACAGTGCGGCGCTCCCTCAGTACTGACCCTCCGACAGTGCGGCGCTCCCTCAGTACTGACCCTCCGACAGTGCGGCGCTCCCTCAGTACTGACCCTCCGACAGTGCGGTGCTCCCTCAGTACTGACCCTCCGACAGTCCGACGCTCCCTCAGTACTGACCCTCCGACAGTCCGACGCTCCCTCAGTACTGACCCTCCGACAGTGCGGCGCTCCCTCAGTACTGACCCTCCGACAGTGCGGCGCTCCCTCAGTACTGACCCTCCGACAGTCCGACGCTCCCTCAGTACTGACCCTCCGACAGTGCGGCGCTCCCTCAGTACTGACCCTCCGACAGTCCGACGCTCCCTCAGTACTGACCCTCCGACAGTGCGGCGCTCCCTCAGTACCGACCCTCCGACAGTCCGACGCTCCCTCAGTACTGACCCTCCGACAGTGCGACGCTCCCTCAGTACTGACCCTCCGACAGTGCGGCGCTCCCTCAGTACTGACCCTCCGACAGTGCGGCGCTCCCTCAGTACTGACCCTCCGACAGTGCGGTGCTCCCTCAGGACTGACCCTCCGACAGTGCGGCGCTCCCTCAGGACTGACCTTCCGACAGTGCGGCGCTCCCTCAGTACTGACCCTCCGACAGTGCGGCCCTCCCTCAGTACTGACCCTCCGACAGTGCGGCCCTCCCTCAGTACTGACCCTCCGACAGTGCGGCGCTCCCTCAGTACTGACCCTCCGACAGTGCAGCGCTCCCTCAGTACTGACCCTCCGACAGTGCAGCGCTCCCTCAGTACTGACCCTCCGACAGTGCGGCGCTCCCTCAGTACCGACCCTCCGACAGTCCGACGCTCCCTCAGTACTGACCCTCCGACAGTGCGGCGCTCCCTCTGTACTGACCCTCCGACAGTGCGGCGCTCCCTCCGTCCTGACCCTCCGACAGTGCAGCGCTCCCTCAGTACTGACCCTCCGACAGTGCGGCGCTCCCTCCGTCCTGACCCTCCGACAGTGCAGCGCTCCCTCAGTACTGACCCTCCGACAGTGCGGCGCTCCCTCAGTACTGACCCTCCGACAGTGCGGCGCTCCCTCAGTACTGACCCTCCGACAGTGCGGCGCTCCCTCAGTACTGACCCTCCGAAGTGCGGCGCTCCCTCAGTACCGACCCTCCGACAGTGCGGCGCTCCCTCAGTACTGACCCTCCGACAGTGCGGCGCTCCCTCTGTACTGACCCTCCGACAGTGCGGCGCTCCCTCAGTACCGACCCTCCGACAGTGCTGCGCTCCCTCAGTACTGACCCTCCGACAGTGCGGTGCTCCCTCAGTATCGACCCTCCGACAGTGCGGCGCTCCCTCAGTACCGACCCTCCGACAGTGCAGTGCTCCCTCACTACTGACCCTCCGACAGTGCGGGGCTCCCTCAGTACTGACCCTCCGACGGTGCAGTGCTCCCTCACTACTGACCCTCCGACGGTGCAGTGCTCCCTCAGGACTGACCCTCCGACGGTGCAGTGCTCCCTCAGTACTGACCCTCCGACAGTGCGGCCCTCCCTCAGGACTGACCCTCCGACAGTGCGGCGCTCCCTCAGTACTGACCCTCCGAAGTGCGGCGCTCCCTCAGTACCGACCCTCCGACAGTGCAGCGTTCCCTCAGTACTGACCCTCCGACAGTGCAGCGCTCCCTCAGTACTGACCCTCCGACAGTGTGGCGCTCCCTCAGTACTGACCCTCCGACAGTGCGGCGCTCCCTCAGTACTGACCCTCCGACAGTGCGGCGCTCCCTCAGTACCGACCCTCCGACAGTGCGGCGCTCCCTCAGTACTGACCCTCCGACAGTGCAGCGCTCTCTCAATCCTGACCCTCCGACAGTGCAGCGCTCCCTCAGTACCGACCCTCCGACAGTGCGGCGCTCCCTCAGTACTGACCCTCCGACAGTGCGGCGCTCCCTCAGTACTGACCCTCCGACAGTGCGGCGCTCCCTCAGTACTGACCCTCCGACAGTGCAGCGCTCTCTCAATCCTGACCCTCCGACAGTGCGGCGCTCCCTCAGTACCGACCCTCCGACAGTGCGGCGCTCCCTCAGTACTGACCCTCCGACAGTGCGGTGCTCCCTCAGTACCGACCCTCCGACAGTGCGGCGCTCCCTCAGTACCGACCCTCCGACAGTGCGGCGCTCCCTCAGTACTGACCCTCCGACAGTGCGGTGCTCCCTCAGTACCGACCCTCCGACAGTGCGGCGCTCCCTCAGTACCGACCCTCCGACAGTGCGGCGCTCCCTCAGTACTGACCCTCCGACAGTGCGGCGCTCCCTCAGTACTGACCCTCCGACAGTGCGGCGCTCCCTCAGTACTGACCCTCCGACAGTGCAGCGCTCTCTCAGTCCTGACCCTCCGAAGTGCGGCGCTCCCTCAGTACCGACCCTCCGACAGTGCAGCGTTCCCTCAGTACTGACCCTCCGACAGTGCGGCGCTCCCTCAGTACTGACCCTCCGACAGTGCGGCGCTCCCTCAGTACTGACCCTCCGACAGTGCGGCGCTCCCTCAGTACTGACCCTCCGACAGTGCGGCGCTCCCTCAGTACTGACCCTCCGACAGTGTGGCGCTCCCTCAGTACTGACGCACTGACGGTGCGGCGCTCCCTCAGTACTGACCCTCCGACAGTGCGGCGCTCCCTCAGTACTGACCCTCCGACAGTGCGGCGCTCCCTCAGTACTGACCCTCCGACAGTGCGGCGCTCCCTCAGTACTGACCCTCCGACAGTGCGGCGCTCCCTCAGTACTGACCCTCCGACAGTGCAGCGCTCTCTCAATCCTGACCCTCCGACAGTGCAGCGCTCCCTCAGTACTGACCCTCCGACAGTGTGGCGCTCCCTCAGTACTGACCCTCCGACAGTGCGGCGCTCCCTCAGTACTGACCCTCCGACAGTGCAGCGATCCCTCAGTACTGACCCTCCGACAGTGCAGCGCTCTCTCAGTCCTGACCCTCTGACAGTGCGGCGCTCCCTCAGTACTGACCCTCTGACAGTGCAGCACTCCATCAGTACTGACCCTCCGACAGTGCGGCGCTCCCTCAGTACTGACCCTCCGACAGTGCGGCGCTCCCTCAGTACTGACCCTCCGACAGTGCGGCGCTCCCTCAGTACTGACCCTCCGACAGTGCGGCGCTCCCTCAGTACTGACCACCCAACAATGCAGCGCTCCCTCAGTACTGACCCTCCGACAGTCCGACGCTCCCTCAGTACTGACCCTCCGACAGTGCGGCGCTCCCTCAGTACAGACCCTCCGACAGTCCGACGCTCCCTCAGTACCGACCCTCCGACAGTCCGACGCTCCCTCAGTACTGACCCTCCGACAGTGCAGCGCTCCCTCAGTACTGACCCTCCGACAGTGCAGCGCTCCCTCCGTCCTGACCCTCCGACAGTGCGGCGCTCCCTCAGTACTGACCCTCCGACAGTGCGGCGCTCCCTCAGTACTGACCCTCCGAAGTGCGGCGCTCCCTCAGTACTGACCCTCCGACAGTGCGGCGCTCCCTCAGTACTGACCCTCTGACAGTGCGGCGCTCCCTCAGTACCGACCCTCCGACGGTGCGGCGCTCCCTCAGTACTGACCCTCCGACAGTGCGGCGCTCCCTCAGTACTGACCCTCTGACAGTGCGGCGCTCCCTCAGTACCGACCCTCCGACAGTGCGGCGCTCCCTCAGTACCGACCCTCCGACAGTGCGGCGCTCCCTCAGTACCGACCCTCCGAAGTGCGGCGCTCCCTCAGTACCGACCCTCCGACAGTGCAGCGCTCCCTCAGTACTGACCCTCCGACAGTGCGGCGCTCCCTCAGTACTGACCGTCCGACAGTGCGGCGCTCCCTCAATACTGACCCTCCGACAGTGCGGCGCTCCCTCATTACTGACCGTCCGACAGTGCGGCGCTCCCTCAGTCCTGACCCTCTGACAGTGCAGCGCTCCCTCAGTACTGACCCTCCGACAGTGCAGCGCTCCCTCAGTACTGACCCTCCGACAGTGCGGCGCTCCCTCAGTCCTGACCCTCTGACAGTGCGGCGCTCCCTCAGTACCGACCCTCCGACAGTGCGGCGCTCCCTCAGTACTGACCCTCCGACAGTGCGGCCCTCCCTCAGTACTGACCCTCCGACAGTGCAGCTCTCCCTCAGTACTGACCCACTGACGATGCAGCGCTCCCTAAGTTCTGACCGTCTGACAGTGCAGCGTTCCCTCAGTACTGAACCTCCGACAGTGCAACGTTCCCTCAGTACTGACCCTCCGACAGTGCGGCGCTCCCTCAGTACTGGCCCTCCGACAGTGCGGCTCTCCCTCAGTACTGACCCTCCGACAGTGCGGCTCTCCCGCAGTGCTGACCCTCCGACAGTGCAGTGCTCCCTCAGTACTGACCCACCGACAGTGCGGCGCTCCCTCAGTACTGACCCTCCGACAGTGCGGCGTTCCCTCAGTACTGACCCTCTGACAGTGCAGCACTCCCTTAGTGCTGACCCTCCGACAGTGCGGCGCTCCCTCAGTACTGACCCTCCGACAGTGCGGCGCTCCCTCAGTACTGACCCACCGACAGTGCAGTGTTCCCTCAGTACTGACCCTCCGACAGTGCGGCGCTCCCTCAGTACTGACCCTCCGACAGTGCGGCGCTCCCTCAGTACTGACCCTCTGACAGTGCAGCACTCCCTCAGCACTGGCGCTGGGAGTGTCATCTTAGATTTTGTGCTCAAGTCTCTGGAGTGTGTCTCAGAACCCCTGACCTTCTGACTCGGAGGCGAGATTGCTACCCCCTGAATGGCAGCCTTCAGGAATCTCTGATTAACCCTTATCTTACAAGAGATTTAATGGGGCATCTCTAGGAAAGCTGGGGGAAGTGAGGGAAGATACAGAGGCAGCTGCATGGCCGGTCTCAATCATGGAATCATTGCATCTTGCAACATGGATGGAGGCCATTCGGTCCATCTATTCTGCACCGGCTCCAGGCATGAGCAATCCAGCTCGTCCCACTGCCCCGCTCTATCCCTGTAGCCCTGCACATTTTTTCCTTTCAAGTACTGATCCAGTTCCCTTTTGAAGGCCATGATTGAATCTGCCTCCACCTCCCCCTCGGGCAGTGCATTCCAGATCCTAACCACTCGCTGCGTAAAAAAGTTTTTCCTCATGTCACCTTTGGTTCTTTTGCCAATCACCTTAAATCTGTGCCCTCTGGTTCCTGTCCCTTCCGCCAATGGGAACAATTTCTCTCCATCTACTCTGTCTGGACCCTTCATGATTTTGAACACCTCGATCAAATCTCCTCTCAACCTTCTCTGTTCCAAGGAGAACAACCCCAGCTTCTCCAGTCTCTCCACGTAACTACAGTCTCTCATCCCTGGAATCATTCTAGTAAATCTCTCCTGCACCCTCTCTAAGGCCTTCACATCTTTCCTAAAGTGCGGTGCCCAGAACTGGACACAATATTCCAGTTGTGGCCGAACCAGTGTTTTATAAAGGTTCATCATAACTTCCTTGCTTTTGTACTCTATGCCTCTATTTATAAAGCCCATGATCCCGTATGCTTTTTTAACTGCTTTCTCAACCTGCCCTGCCACCTTCAACGATTTGTGCACATATACCCCAGATCTCTCTGTTCCTGAACCCCTTTTAGAATTGTGCCCTCTAGTTTATATTGCCTCTCCTTGTTCTTCCTACCGAAATGTATCACTTTACACTTCTCTGCGTTAAATTTCATCTGCCACGTGTCCGCCCATGCCACCAGCCTGTCTATATCCTCTTGAAGACTATCACTATCCTCCTCACTGTTTACTACACTTCCAAGTTTTGTGTCATCTGCAAATTTTGAAATTGTGCCCTGTACACCCAAGTCCAAGTCATCTTAGTGACAAAGAATCCATGAGCTCCTCGCACCTGTTGTTGGATGTGAGGCTGGAGGGGCCGAGGGAGAGGGCTTTATGAAGACAGTTTGCAGGGAAGAGTAGACAGGATTAATGCAAACATACAAAATAATCGCACGTGTAGGCCATTCAGCCCCTCGAGTCTGCTCTCCCATTTGATAAGATCATGGCTGATCTGATTGTGACCTCAACCCTACTTTCCCGTCTATCTACTATAACCTTTGACTCCCTTGTTAATCAGAAATCTGTCTAACTCAGCCTTAAAAATATTCACAGACCCTGCCTCCACCTCTCTCTGGGGAAGGGAGGCCCACAGACTCTCGACTCTCTGAGAGAAAAAAATTCTCCTCATCTCCGTCTTAAATGGGAGACCCCTTATTTTTAAACTGTGGCCCCTAGTTCTAGTCTCTCCCACAAGGAGAAACATCCCCTCAGCATCTACCCCTTCTAGTCCCCTCAGGGTCTTATATGTTTCAATAAGATCACCTCTCATTCTTCTAAACTCCAGAGTATACAGGCCCAACTTGTCCAACCTTTCCTCATAAGATAACCCCCTCATCCCAGGAATCAGTCGAGTGAACCTTCTCTGAACCACCTCCAAAGCAATTATGTCCTTTCTCAAATAAGGAGACCACAACTGCGCACAGTATTCTAGATGTGGTCTCACCAATGCCCTGGACAACTGTAGCAAAACATCTCGACTTTTATATTCCATTCCCCTTGCAATAAATGACAATATTCCATTTGCCTTCCTAATCACTTGCTGTACCTGCATACTAACTTTTTGTGCTTCATGTACTCGGACATCCAGATCCCTCTGTACCTCAGAGTTCTGCAATCTCTCTCCATGTAAATAACATACTGCTTTTCTATTCCTCCTGCCAAAGTGGACAAGTTCACATTTTCCCACATTATACTCCATCTGCCAAATTTTTGCCCACTCACTTAACCTATCTCTATCCCTTTGCAGACTCCTTATGTCCTCTTCACAACTTACTTTCCTACCTATCTTTGTGTCATCAGCAAATTTAGCAACCATACATTCGGTCCCTTCATCCAAGTCATTGATATAGATTGTAAATAGTTGATACCCAAGCTCTGATCCCTGTGGCATTCCACTCGTTACATCTTGCCAACCTGATAATGTCCCATTTATGCCTACTCTCTGTTTGCTGTTAGTTAACCAATCCTTTATCCATGCTAATATGTTACCCCTTACCCCACAAGCTCTTATTTTGTGTAGTAGCCATTGATGTGGCACCTTGCCAAAAGCCTTCTGGAAATCCAAGTACACCACATCCACAGGATCCCCTTTATCCACGTTGCTTGTTACTTCCTCAAAGAACTCGAATAAACTAGTCAAACACGATTTCACTTTCACAAAGTCGTGTTGACTCTGCCTGATTTCATTGAGATTTTCTAAGTGCCCTGCTATAACTTCCGTAATAATTATCTTTGCATTCCAGGATAACTCTGTCCTAATATCTCCTTGGTGCCAAAACCTTGCCTGATTTACGTTCATGTGAAGCCCCTCGGGCTGTTAAAGTGGCTACATAAATTGCAACTTGTTGTTGCACTTAACAGGGGATTGAGTCAAAACTGAACTGTAGAATCAATATTTCAGTGAAGCAGTGGTCAATCCCTGTAACAGGTCCCCAGGGAGATGGTGGGAGCAGATGCTATTTATTCATTCAACAACCAAACAATATCTTGCATTCATATAGCGCCTTTAACATAGTCAAACATCCCAAGGCGCTCCACAGGAGAGATTGGACAAAATTGGACATCAAACCACATCAGAAGCGATTAGGACAGGTGACCAAAAGCTCGGTAAAAGAACCTATGGTTCCTAAAGCTCTCAGCCACTGGGGGTCTCCCTCACCACATGTCCGGGTCTGTTGAAAACAAATCCATTGGGGAGATTAGAGGGAGAGGGAAGAGGGGGAACATTAGGGAGATTAGAGGGAGAGAGGAGACGGAAACCATTGGGGAGATTAGAGGGAGAGGAGACTGGAACAATTGGGGAGATTAGAGGGAGAGAGGAGATGAGGATAATTGGGGAGATTTGAACGAGAGGAGAGTGGGACGATTGGAGTGATTGGAGGAAGAGGGGAAAGGGAGACCACTGGGCAGATGAATGTTTGGGAGCAGAGGGGAAAAGTTGTAAGGATCAGAGGGTGAAAGGAGAGCGGGTCAAATGGGGGAGATTGGAGGGGGAAAGGCGAAGTGAACAACTGGGGAGATTGGAGGGAGAGAGGAGAGGGAAACAATTGGGGAAATTGGAGGGAGAGGAGAGGATGTACCACTGGGTAGGTTAGATGGCAAGGAGAGTGGAGCAATTGGGCAGATTAGTGGGACAGGAGAGTGATCAATTGGTGAGATTAGAGAGAGAAAGAGGGGAACCACAGGGGAGATTAGAGGGAGAGTGGAGACCGGGGGCCATTGGGGTGGTTAGAGGGAGACAGGAGAGGGGGACAATTGGGGAATTAGAGGGAGAGAGGAGAGGGGGGCCGTTGGGGGATTAGAGGGAGACAGGAGAGGGGGACCATTGGGGGATTAGAGGGAGAGAGGAGAGGGGGAACATTGGGGGATTAGAGGGAGACAAGAGAGGGGGAACATTGGGGGATTAGAGGGAGACAAGAGAGGGGGGCCATTGGGGGATTAGAGGGAGACAGGAGAGGGAAACATTGGGTAGATTGGAGGGAGAGAGGAGAATGGGAACTTTGGGGAGATTAGAGGGAGAGGGGAGAGGGGAACCACAGGGGAGATTAGAGGGAGAGGAGACGGGGAACTTTGGGGAGATTAGATGAGGAGAGGGAGGTGGCCCATTGCAGAGATTGGAGTGAGAATAGAGGGGAGCAATTGGAGAGATTTGGTGGAGAGTGGAAATGGGGCCCATTGGGGAGATTAGAGGGAGAGATGAGAGGGGGACCATTGGGGAGATTGGTGGTCAAGGAGAGATGTACCAGTGGGAAGATTAGAGGGAGAGGACATGGGGAGTATTGGGGAGATTAGCGGGAGAGAGGAGAGGGTTCCATTGCAGAGAATGGTGGTAAAGGACAGATGTACCATTGGGAAGATTAGAGGGAGAGGACAGGGGGAGTATTGTGGAGATTAGGGGGAGAGAGGAGAGGGGAATCATTGGGGAGATCAGAGGGTGAGTGGAGATTGGGAACATTGGGGTTATTAGCGGAGGGGGAGAGGGGGACAACTGGAGTGTTTAGAGGGAGAGGTGAGGGCAATAATTTGGGTGCTAAGAGGGAGAGCGGAGAGTGGGAAAACACTGGGGAGAATAGAGGGAGAGGAGAGAGAGGGGAGATGGACCATTGGGGTGATTAGAAGGAGAGAAGATGGATAACATTGGGGAGAATAGAGGGATAGATGAGAGGGGGACCATTGGGGGGAGTAGAGGGAGAGATTTTGGGGGGCCATTGGGGAGATTAATGGTTTGGAGGAGAAGGGAAAAGTTGTGAAGATTAGAGGGAGAGAGGAGAGGGGGTCAATAGGGGAGCTTAGAGGGCAAGGAGGAGAGCTGAACAATTGGGGAGTTTGGAGGGAGAACAGAGAGGTGAACAGTTAGGGTGATTGAAGGGAGAGAGGAGAATTGGATCATTGGGGAGATTAGATGGTGAGAGGAAAGTGGGCAATGGGTAGATTATAGGGAGAGAAAAGAGGGGAACAAATGGGGAGATTAGACAGGGAGAGAGGAGAGGGGTCCATTGGGGAGATTTGATGGTGAGAGGAGAGGGGACAATGGGTAGATTATAGGGAGAGAGAAGAGGGGAACAAATGGGGAGATTAGACAGGGAGAGGTGAGGGGAACAACTAGGGAAAATAGAGGGAGAGAGGAGAGGCGAACCGTTGAGGAGATTAGAGGGAGAGGAGAGGGGTTCTATTGGGGTGATTAGATGAAGAGTAGAGGGGAGCAATTGGAAGATTAGAGGGAGAGGGGAGATGGGGAACAATTGGGGAGATTAGAGGGAGATAAGAGAGGGGGACGATTGGGTGGTTCGGGGGAGAGAGACGAGGGGGACAGAGAGATTGGACGGAGAGAGGAGAGGGGGTCAATTGGGGAGTTTAGAGGGAGACAGGAGAGGGGGACAATTAGTGTGGCTAGGGGGAGATAGGAGACGGGGGCAATTTGGGAGATTAGAGGGAGAGGAGAAGGGGACCATTGGATGGTTAGGGGGAGAGAGGATAGGGGACTGTTGGTGAGGTTGGAGGGAGAGAGGAGATCAGGACTATTGTGGTGGTCAGGGGGAGAGAGGAGAGGGGACCATTGGGGAAATTTGAGGCAGAGAGGGGAGGGGGTAAATTGAGGAGTTTAGATGGAGAACGCAGAGCGGGACTTTGGAGAGATTAGATTGAGAGTAGAAAGGGAAACCATTGGGGAGATTAGAGGGAGAAGAGCGGGAGAACCAATCTGTAGATTAGAGGGAGAGGAGAGGGGAACAATTTGGGAGATTAGATGAAGAGAGGGAGGGGGACCATTGCAGAGATTAGAGTGAGAGTAGAGGGGAGCAATTGGAGAGATGTGGGTGGGAGTGTGGATGGGGACCATTGGGGAGATTAGAGGGAGAAATGAGAGGTGGACCATTCCAGAGGTTGATGGTAAAGGAGAGAAGTGCCATTGGGAAGATTGGAGGAAGAGGGCAGGTGGAGTATTGGGGAGATTAGAGGGAGAGAGGAGAAAGGGAAAATACTGGGAAGTTTTGAGGGAGATAGACGAGGGGAATTATTGTGGGGATTGGAGGGAGAGGAGAGGGGAACCATTCGGGAGATCAGAGGGAGAGGAGATAGTGGGAACGTTATGGATATTAGCGAGGAGGAGGAGAGGGGGACAATTGTGGTGCTAAGAGGGAGAAAGGAGATTTTAAAACATTGGGAAGAATAGAGGGAGAGAGGAGAGGAGGAACCATTGGGGAGAATAGAGGGAGAGAGGAGAGGGGAAATCTTTGGTCTGCTGAGAGGCAGAGTGGAGCGGGCGACCATTGGGAGATTAGAGGGAGAGAGCAGATGGGGACTATTGGGGAGATTTGAGGGTGAGGAGGGGGAGACCATTAGGAAGATTAGATGGAGAGAGCAGAGGGGGACCATTGGGGAGATTAGAAGAGGAGAGGAGAGGTGAACCACTGGGGACATTAGAGGGAGAGGAGAGGGTAACAATTTGGGAGGTTAGATGGAGAGAGGGAGGGGGAACATTGTGGAGATTAGATGGAGAGTAGAGGGGAGCAAATGGAGAGATACGAGGGTGAAAGGAGAATGGGGCTATTGGGGAGGTTAGAGAGAGGGGTGATGGTCAATATTGGGAAGATTAGAGGCAGAGGAGAGTGGAGCATTTGGGCAGATAAGAGGGAGAGAGGATAGGGGGACCATTGAGGACATTAGAGGGAGAGGAGAGGGCGAACAATTTGGGAAATTAAAGGGAGAGAGGAGAAGGGGGCCATTGGGGAGATTAGAGGGAGAGGAGATGGGGTACCATTTGAGAGATTAGAGGGAGAGGAGACGAATACCATTGGGGAGATTACAGGGAGAGGGGTGGGGTACCATTGGGGAGTTTAGAGGGAGACTGGAGAGGTAACCGATTGGGTAAATTATAGGGAGAGAGGAGAGGGGGACCATTGGGGAGAATAGACGGAGAGAGTAGAGGTGAACCACTGGGGACATTAGAGGGGGAGGAGAGGGTAGCAATTTGGGAGTTTAGATGGAGGGAGGGAGGGGAATCATTGCCGAGATTAGAGGTGAGCAATTTGAGAGATACGAGGGTGAAAGGAAAGGGGGACCACTGGGGAGATTGGAGATAGAGAGGAGAGGGGACAAATGTGGAGATTGGAGGGAGAGAGGAGAGGGGGACCATTGGGGTGATTAGAGGGAGACAGGAGAGGGGGACCATTGGGGTATTTAGGGGGTGAGAGGCAAGGGCGTCAAATGGGGAGATTAGAGGGAGGGAGGAGAGGGTGTCAATTGGGAAGGTTAGATGGAGAGGAAAGAGGGAACCACTCAGTAGATTAGAGGGAGAAGAGAGAGGCATAATTTGGGAGATCAGATAGAAAGAGGGAGGAGGATCATTGGGGAGATTAGACAGAGAAAGATGAGGGGAACCACTGGGGAGAATAGAGGGAGAAAGGAGAGGGGTTCCATTAGAGAGATTAGAGGGAGAGGAGAAGGGAGCAATTTGGAGATTAGAGGGAGAGAGGAGATGGAGACCATTGGGGAGATTAGACAGAGAGAGGAGAGGGGGACCATTGGGGAGATCAGAGGGAGAGAGGAGAGGGGAACCATTGGGGAGATTAGACGGAGAGAGGAGAGGTGAACCACTGGGGACATTAGATGGAGAGGAGAGGGTAACAATTTGGGAGCTTAGATGGAGGGAGGGAGGGGGACCATTGCGGAGATTAGAGGGAGAGTCGAGGTGAGCAATTGGAGAGATACGAGGGTGTGAGGAGGGGTGAGCATTGGGGAGATTAGAGGGAGAGGGAGAAAAATGAGACAGTTGAGGAGATTGGAGGGAGAGAGGAGAGGTGAACCACTGGCCAGATTATAGTGAAGAGGAGAGGGGGACCACTGGGGAGATTGGACGGAGAGAGGAGAAGGGGGCCATTGGGGAGTGTAGAGGGAGAGGAGAGGGGGACAATTGTGGTGATTAGAGGGAGAGAGGAGAGGGGGGCCATTTGGGTGGTTAAGGGAAGGCAGGTGAGGGGACCATTGGGGTGACTCGGGGGAGAGAGGAGAGGGAAACCGCTGGGGAGATTAGAGGGAGAGAGGAGAGCGGGAACCATTGGGGTCGTTAGGGGGTGAGAGGCAAGGGGGACAATTGGGCAGATTCAAGGGAGAGGAGAGGGGGAACCACTCGATAGATTAGAGGTAGACGAGAGGTGCACAATTTGGGAGATCGGATAGAGAGCGGGAGGGGGACCATTGGGGAGATTAAAGGGTCAGAGGAGAATAGGACAATAGGTAGATTATAGGGAGGGAGGAGACGGGGACCATTGGGGAGATTAGAGGGAGAGAGGAGAGGGGGACCATTGTGGACATTAAAGGGAGAGAGGAGAGGTAACCAATTGGGTAGATTAGAAGGAGAGAGGAGAGGGGGCTAATGAGTAAATTATAGGGAGCAGATAGGTACCATTGGGGAGATTAGACGGAGAGAGGAGAGGTGAACCATTGTTGATATTGGAGGGGGAGGAGAGGGTAACAATTTGGGAGTTTAGATGGAGGGACGGAGGGGGATCATTGCGGAGATTAGAGGGAGAGTCGAGGCGAGCAATTGGAGAGATACGAGGGTGTGAGGTGGGGTGAGCATTGGGGAGATTAGAGAGAGGGAGAAGAAGGAGATAATTGAGGAGATTGGAGGGAGAGAGGAGAGGGGGAGACTGGGAGATTGGACGGAGATAGGAGAGGGTGACCATTGAGGAGAATCGAGGGAGAGAGGAGAGGGAGACAATTGAGGAGATTAGAGTTAGAGAGGAGTGGGTAACCACTGGCCAGATTATAATGAGAGAGGAGAGGGGGACAATTGGCGAGTGGATGGAGAGAGGAGAGGGGGACCATTGGGGAGTTTAGAGGGAGAGGAGAGGGGCACCATTGGGGAGTTTGGAGGGAGAGGGGAGGAGGACGATTGGGGAGATTAGAGCGAGGGAGGAGAGGGGGACCATTGGGCTGGTTAGAGGGGGTGAGGAGAGAGGACAATTGGGGAGATTAGAGGGAGAGTGGGGAGGGGGTCTATTGAGGTGGTTTGGGGGAGAGCGGCACAATTTGGGAGGTTAGATAGAGAGAGGCAGGGGAATCATTGCAGAGATTGGTGGCAAGGGTAAGATTTATATTGGGATGATTAAAGGGAGAGGGAAATATTGGGGAGATTAGAGGGAGATAGGAGAGGCGGCCCATTGGGGAAATTAGAGGGAGGGGGTGAAGGGGGACAATTGGGATGTTTAGAGGACAGGAGACGGGGAGCAATGGGAAGATTAGAGGGAGAGACGAGAGGGGACGATTGGGAAGATTAGAGGGCGAGGACAGGGGAACAATGGGAAGGTTAGAGGGTGAGAGGAAATGGAGTCTTTTTGAGAGATTTGAGGGAGAGAGCTGAAGGGGGACAATTGGGGTGATTAGAGCGACAGGAGAGGGGGACCATTGTAGGATGAGAGGATGAGAGGAGAGAGGAATAATGGGTAGTTTATAGTGAGAAAGCAGATGGGTATCATTGGGAAGATTAGACGGAGAGAGTAGAGGTGAACCAGTGGGGACATTAGCAGGAGAGGAGAGGGTAACAATTTGGGAGTTTAGATGGAGAAAGAGAGGGGGACAATTGCAGAGATTAGAGGGAGAGCAGAGAGGAACAATTGGAGAGGTACGTGGGTGAAAGGAGAGGGGTACCATTCGGGAGATTAGAGGGTGAGAGGAGAGGGAGAGAATGGAGGAGATTAGAGGGAGAGTGGAGAGGGTGACAATTTGTACATTGGACGAAGAAGGGAGAGGAGCCCATGAGATTAGAGGGAACGAGGAGAGGGAGACAATTGAGGAGATTAGAAGGAAAGAGGAGAGGGCAACCACTGGGCAGATTGTAGTGAGAGAGGAGAGGGGGTCCACTGGGGAGATTAGAGGGAGAGAGGAGATGGCGACAAATGGGGAAGATAGGATAGCAGACCATTGTGGAGATTAGAGGGAGACAGGATAGGGGGACCATTGGGGTGGTTAGTTGGACAGAGGAGAGGGAAACCACTGGGAAGATTAAAGAGGGACAGGAGAGGGGACCATTGGGGTGGTTAGGGGGAGATTGGAGTGGTTGTAAATTGGGGAGATTGGACGGAGAGAGGAGAGTGGCACAATTTGGTTGATTAGATGGAGAGAGGGAGGGGGACAATTGCAGAGATTAGTGTGGGAGTAGAGGGGAGCAATTGGAGAGATTTGTGGGAGAGTGGAGATGGGGACCATTGGGAAGATTAGAGGGAGAGGACAGGAGGAGCATTGGGGAGATTAGAGGGAGAGAGGAGAGGCGGCCCACTGGGGAGATTAGCGGATGGAGGAAAGGGGACCATTGGGGAGATTAGAGCGAGAGAGGAGAGGGGGACCATTGGGGAGATTAGAGCGCAAGCGGAGAGGGGGAACATTTGTGAGATTAGAGGGAGAGAGGAGAGGACCATTGGGTTGGTTAAGGGGAGAGTGGAGAGGGGGACATTAGGGTGGTTCAGGGGAGAGAGGAGAGTTGGTCCATTGGTGAGATTAGAGGGAGATTGGAGAGGGGGGGGTTTTGCTGTTTAGGGGGAGAGAGGAGAGTGGACCATTGGGTAGATTAGAGGGGGAGAGGAGAGGAGGACCAATGGGGTGTTTGTGGGGATGGAGGCTTGGGGACCATTGGTGTGATTAGAGGGAAAGAGGAGAGGGGGGTCTATTGGGTTGGTTCGGGGGAGAGAGGAGAGGGAAACCACTGAGGAGATTAGAGAGAGAGAGAGGAGACGGGGACCATTGGGGTGGTTAGTGGGTGAGAGGCAAGGGGGACAATTGGGGAGATTCAAGGGAGAGGAGAGGGGTAACCACACGGTAGATTAGAGGGAGACGAGAGGTGCACAATTTGGGAGATTCGATAGAGAGCGGGAGGGGGACCATTGGGGAGATTAGAGGGAGAGTGGAGGACAGCATTTGGGAGATTCGAGGGAGAGAGGAGATGGTGACAATTGGGGAGAGTGGAGGGTCAGAGGAAAGGAGGACAATGGGCATTTTATAAGGAGGGTGGGTAGGGGGTCCATTGAGGAGATTAGAGGGAGGGAGGAGAGGGGGACCATTGTGGAGATTAGTCATAGTGAGAAGAGGGGGAATACTGGGGAGATTAGAGGGAGAAAGGAGAGGGAGACCATTGCAGAGATTGGTGGTAAGGTTGAGATGTACATTGGGATTGTTAGAGGGAGAGTGGGAGTATTGGAGAGATTAAAGGGAGAGAAGAGAGGTGACCCATTGGGGGGATTAGAGGGAGAGGAGAGGGGGAACAATGGGGTGATTGGATGGAGAGAGGAGACGGGGTCTTTGAGAGATTTGAGGAAGAGTAGACGGATACCATTTAGGAGATTAGTGGGAGAGTGCAGACGGGTATCATTGGGTAGATTGGAAGGAAAGAGGAGAGGGGCACTATTTGGGTGGTTTTTGGGAGAGAGGAGAGGAGGAGCATCGGGAGATTAGGGGGAGAGAGTGTAGGAGGTCCATTGTGGAGATTAGAGGGTGATAGGAGAGAGGGACAATGAGTAGATTATAGTCAGAACGCAGATGGGGACCATTGGGAAGATTAGACGGAGAGAGAAGAGGTGAACCAATGGGGACATTAGAGGGCGAGGCGAGGGGAACAATTTGGGAGTTTAGATGGAGAGAGAGAGGGGGGACCATTGCAGAGATTAGAGGGAGAGTAGAGGGGAACAATTGGAGAGATACATTGTTTAAAGGAGAGGGGTACCATTCGGGAGATTAGAGAGTGAGAGGAGAGGGAGAGAATGGAAGAGATTATATGGAGAGAGGAGAGAGTAACCACTCGGCAGATTGTAGGAAGAGAGGAGAGGGGGTCCATTGGGGGATTAGAGGGAGACAGAAGAGGGGGTGCTTTGGTGTGGTTAGTTGGAGAGAGGAGAGCGAAACCACTGGGAAGAGTAGAGAGAGACAGGAGAGGGGCATCATTGGGGTGATTAGGGGGAGAGAGGAGAGTTTGTAAATTGGGGAGATTAGAGGGAGAGGAGAGTGGCACATTTGGGTGATTAGATGGAGAGAGGGAGAGGGACCATTGTAGAGATTAGAGTGGGAGCAGTGGGGAGCAATTGGAGAGATTTGTAGGGGAGTAGAGATGGCGACCATTGGAGTGATTAGAGGGAGAGAACAGGGGAGGTATTGGGGAGATTAAAGGGAGAGGAGAGAGGGCCCACTAGGGAGATTAGCGGAAGGAGGAAAGGGGGACCATTGTGAAGATTAGAGGGAGAGAGGAGAGGCGGCCCATTACGGAGATTAGAGGGAGAGAGGAAAGGGGGCCATTGCAGAGATTAGAGGGAGAGAGCAGAGGTGGCCTATTGTGGAGATTAGAGGGAGGGAGAAGAGGGGAAATATTGTGTGGATTGGAAGGAGAGGCGGGGGGACCATTGGGTAGATCAGAGGGAGAGTGGAGAGGGAACTTTGGGGATATTAGCGTGAGGGGGGAGAGGAGGACAATTGGAGTGTTTAGAAGGAGAGGAGAGGGGAACAATTGGTGTGCTAAGAGGGAGGGAGGAGGGGGGAAATCAATGGGGAGAATAGAGGGAGAGAGGAGAGGAGGAACCATTGGGGAGAATGGAGGGACAGAGGAGAGGGAAGAAGTGGGTTGATTGGACGGAATGGGAAATTTCCGGGGAGATTCTTGGGAGAGAGGATAGGGGATAATTGGGAAGAATAGAGGGAGAGGAGAGGGGATCTATTTTGGAGATTAAACTGAGAGAAGAGAGGTGGGCGATTTGGGAGATTAGAGGGAGAGGGGAGAGGGGAACCGTTTTGGAGATTAGAGGGAGAGCGGAGAGGGGGACAATTTGGGAGATTAGAGGGAGAGAGGATTGGAACCATTGGGGAGATTAGAGGAGAGGAGGGGAGAACAATTGTGGAGATGAGAGAGAGAGGAGAGTGGGGGGGGGGATTGTGGCGATTAGAGGGAGAGGGGACAGGAGGACCATTGGGGAGATTAAAGGAAGGGAGGAATCACTGAGGAGATTAGATGAGAAGAGGAGCAGGAAACCATTGTGGAGGTTGGAGGAAGAGAGAAGGGAACCATGGGAAGATTAGGAGAGAGTAGAGGGGAAATTGTGTGGATAATTGAGGGAGAGAGGAGACGGGTATCATAGGGGAGATTAGAGGGAGTGGGGAGGGGGAAACACTGTGGGGAATTGAGGGGGAGAGGAGAGGGGTATCATAGGGGAGATTAGAGGGAAAAGAAAAAGATTGGGCAGATTAGAGGGAGGGCAAAGAGGGGGATGATTGCAGAGATTAGAGGGAGAAGAGAGGGGAAACGCTGGGGAGATTAAGGAGATAGAAATGAGGGGAACCATTGGGGAGATTAGAGAGAGAGGAGAGAGGAACCACTGGGGAGATTTAAGGAAGAATTTAGAGGGGAACCATTGGGGAGATTAGAGGGAGTGAGGCCAAGGGACAATTGGGGAGATTTTAGAGGGGAACAATAGGGAAATATGGCGAGAGAGAGTGGAAATAAAGCACTGGGGAGATTACAGAGGGAGGGAGGAGAAGGCAGCCACGGGGGAGATTAGAGAGGGAGAAGGCAAACATTGGGTCGATTAGAGGGAAAGAGGTGATGGGAATCACTAGGGAGAATAACGGGAGAGAGCCAGTGGGGAGATTAGAGAGAGAGAGAGGAGAGGGGAAATTGGGGAGATTAGAGTGAGAGAGGCAGAAGAGAGAATCACTGGGAAGACCAGAGAGAGAGAGAGGGGGTGGAAGGGAACCATTGTGGAGATTAAAGGGAGAGGGATGAGAGTCGCCACTAGGGAGATTAGAGGTGAAGAGGAAAGCAGTTAACTGGGAAGAAAAGAGAGAGAAAGAAGAGAGCGGAAACACTGGGGAGATTAGAGAGAGAGAGGGGAGAGGGAAACAATTGGGGAGATTAGAGAGAGAGAGGGGAGAGGGAAACAATTGGGGAGATTAGAGATGAGGAGAAGTGCAGAACAATCAGGGAGAACAGGATACAAAGTGGAGGGAAATCATCATTGAGATTGGAGAGACAGAGAAGAGGGGGACAACGAGGGGAATTAGAGAGAGAGGAGAGTGAAGCCACTGGTGAGATTAGAGGGAGACAGCAGAGGGGAACACGGAGAATCATTAGAGTGAGAGAGAGAGAGAGAGGAGAGGAGCACAACTGGACAAATTAGGGAGAGATGGAGGGAACCATTGGGCAGATTAGAGGGAAAGAGGTGAGGCGAACCAATGGGGAGGTTAAAGAGGGAGAGGAGAGGGGAACCACTGAGTAATTAGAGGGAAAGAGGAGAAGGGAACCACTAGGGAGGTTAAAGAGAACGACAGGAAAGGGGAACCATGGGGGAGATTGAGGGAGGGAGGAGAGGGGAATCATTGGGGAGATTAGAGGGAGAGAGGCGAGGGAAACCATTTGGGAGATTAGAGGGAGAGAGGAGAGGGGAACCATTGGGGAGATTAGAGGGAGAGAGGCGAGGGAAACCATTGGGGAGAATAGAGGGAGAGAGGAAGGAGGAACCATTGGGGAGATTAGAGAAAGGGAGGAGAGGGAAACCATTGGGGAGATTAGAGGGAGAGAGGAGAGGGGAACCATTGGGGAGAATAGAGGGAGAGAGGAGGAGGAACCATTGGGGAGATTAGAGGGAAAGAGGCGAGGGAAACCATTGGGGAGATTAGAGGGAGAGAGGAGAGGAGAATCATTGGGGGGATTAGAGAGACAGAGGAGATTAGTGTAATAAACAGGGGAGCCTTGTGGTGAGGGATATAATTCTAGACCCTGATCTTCAGTTGCTTCCAAGCCTTTATTCACAGCAATCCTGATTACACACTCACCACACCCTAGATCAGCTCTCTTATAAATGGATACAAGAGAGTTCCCAATTGAAACCCACCACCTCAATACAATTAACACTAATTGATATAAATCGCATGGATAGAATTAACAAGTGGACCCATTGGGGTGATAAGGGGGTGAGTGTAGAGGGCAACGACATGGGAAATCAAAGGGAGAAAGAAGAGGATGAGGGGTGAATAGAGGGAGAGAGGAGAGGGGAACCATTGGATAGATTAGAGCCAGACAGGAACATTTCGGGAGAAAAGATGGAGCGAGTAGAAGCGAACCAGAGGAGGGAATAGATGGAGAGGGGGAAAGGGGATCCACTGGGGAGTTTAGAGGGAGGAAGCAGAGGGAGATAGGAGGGGGAGAGGAAAGTGGAACAAATGAGGAGATTAGAGGGCGAGGAGTGGGGAACCATGGGGTAAATTAGAGGGAGAGAGGAGTGAGGGAAACACTGAAAAGATTAGAGAGAGAGGAGACGAGAATCACTGGGGAGAATAGATGGAGAGAGGCGAGGAGCGCCACTGTGATGACTAAAAGGTGAGAGGGGAGGGGAACCATTGGCGAGATTAGAGGGAGAGAGGAGGGGGGAACAATGAGGGAGAATAGAGAGAGAGAGAGGGGAGGGGAAAGAAGGGGGAGATGAGAGAGAGAGGAGAGAGGAACAATGGGAGGACAGAGGAGAGGGGAATCATTGCGTGGAAAAGGAGGGGGGAGAATTTGGGAAACAGGGGGATATTAGATTGGGAGAGGAGAGGGGGACAACTGTGGATAGTAGAGAGAAAGAGAGAGCAGAGGGCAATCAAAGGGGAGATTAGAGAGAGAGGAAGCTTTGGAGAGAATAGAGGTGAAGAGGAGACGGCAACCAAGGGGGAGATTAGATGGACAGAGGAGAGAGAAAGCAATGGAGAGAATAGATGGATGGAGCAAGGGGAACTACTGGGGCAATTAGAGAGAGGAGAGGAGAGAGGAACCATCCTGTGGATTAGAGGGAGGGAGGAGTGGGGAATCATTTTGGTATAGAGAGGGACAGAAGAGATAGGAATCACTGGGATAAGATAGAGAGAGGGGAAAGGGAAAACAGTCTGGAGAATAGACGAAGAGAGGATTGGGTAAAACATAGGGGAGGTTAGAGAGAGAGGAGAGGGAAACATTGGGGAGATTAGAGAGAGAGAGGAGAGTGGAAACAGTGGAGAGAATAGAGAGAGCGAGAGGAGAGGGGAAACATTGGGGAGAATAGAGAGGGAGAGAGAGAAAAGTGGAACCATTGGAGAGAATAGAGAGAGAGAGAAGAGAGGGGAAACATTGGGGAGAATAGAGAGAGAGAGAAAAGAGGGGAAACATTGTGGAGAATAGAGCGAGAGAGAGAGAGAGAAGAGAGGGGAAACATTGGGGAGAATAGAGCGAGAGAGAGAGAGAAGAGAGGGAAACATTGGGGAGAATAGAGAAAGAGAGAGGGGAGAGGGAAACAATTGGGGAGATTAGAGAGAGAGAGGGGAAAGGGAAACATTGGGGAGAATAGAGAGAGAGAGAGAAGATGGGAAACAGTGGGGAGATTAGAGAGAGAGTAGAGGAAAAACACGGGGGAGATTAGAGAGAGAGGAGAGGAGAAATATAGCGGAGATTAGAGAGAGGAGAGGGAAAACATTGGTGAGATTAGAGAGAGAGTAGAGGAGAAATATAGGGGAGATTAGAGAGAGAGGAGAGGGAAAACACTGGTGAGATTAGAGAGAGAGTGGAGAGGAGAAATATAGCGGAGATTAGAGAGAGGAGAGGGAAAACATTGGTGAGATTAGAGAGAGAGTAGAGGAGAAATATAGGGGGGATTAGAGAGAGAGGAGAGGGGAAACATTGGGAAGATTAGAGAGAGAGAGGAGAGGGAAAACATTGGGGAGATTAGAGAGAGAAAGGAAAGGGGAACGATTGGGGAGATTAGAGAGAGAGGAGAGAGGAAACTGTGGGGAGATTAGAGAGAGAGGAGAGGGGAAACATTGGGGAGATTAGTGGCTGAGAGGAGAGGGAAAACATTGGGGAGATTGGAGAGAAAATAGAGGGAAAGCATTGGGGAGATTAGAGAGAGAGAAGAGGGGAAACATTTGGGAGATTAGAGAGAGAGGAGAGGGAAAACATTGGGGCGATTAGAGAGAGAGGAGAGGGAAAACATTGGGGAGATTAGAGAGAGAGGAGTCGGGAAACATTGGGGAGATTAGAGAGAGAGTAGAGGGGAACATTGGGGAGAATGGAGAGAGAGGAGAGGGGAACATTGGGGAGAATAGAGAGAGAGGAGAGGGGAAACATTGTGGCGATTAGAGAGAGAGTAGAGGGAAAACATTGGGGAGATTAGGGAGAAAATAGAGGGAAAGCATTGGGGAGATTAGAGAGAGAGGAGATTGGAACATGGGGAAGATTAGAGAGAGAGGAGAGGGGAAACATTGGGGAGATTAGAGAGAGAGTAGAGGGGAAACATTGGGGAGATTAGAGAGAGAGTAGAGGGGAAACATTGGGGAGATTAGAGAGAGAGTAGAGGGGAAACATTGGGGAGATTACAGAGAGAGAGGAGATTGGAACATGGGGAAGATTAGAGAGAGAGGAGAGGGGAAACATTGGGGAGATTAGAGAGAGAGTAGAGGGGAAACATTGGGGAGATTAGAGAGAGAGTAGAGGGGAAACATTGGGGAGATTAGAGAGAGAGTAGAGGGGAAACATTGGGGAGATTACAGAGAGAGTAGAGGGAAAGCATCGGGGAGATTAGAGAGAGAGAGGAGATTGGAACATTGTGGAGATTAGAGAGAGAGAGTGGAGGGGAAACATTGGAGAGATTAGAGAGAGAGGAGAGGGAAAACATTGGGGAGATTAGAGAGAAAATAAAGTGAAAGCATTGGGGAGATTAGAGAGAGAGAGAGGAGAGGGAAAACTTTGGGGAGATTAGAGAGAGAGAGGAGAGGGAAAGCATTGGGTAGACTAGAGAGAGAGCGGAGGGGAAACATTGGGGAGATTAGAGAGAGAGGAGAGGGAAAACATTGGGGAGATTAGAGAGAGAGGAGAGGGGAAACATTGGGGATATTAGAGAGAGAGAGAGGAGATTGGAACATTGTGGAGATTGGAGAGAGAGAGGAGAGGGAAAACATTGGGGAGATTAGAGAGTGAGTAGAGGGGAAACATTGGAGAGATTAGAGAGAGAGGAGAGGGAAAACATTGGGGAGATTAGAGAGAAAATAGAGTGAAAGCATTGGGGAGATTAGAGAGAGAGCGGAGGGGAAACATTGGGGAGATTAGAGAGAGAGGAGAGGGAAAACATTGGGGAGATTAGAGAGAGAGGAGAGGGGAAACATTGTGAGAATAGAGAGAGAGTGAGGAGAGGGAAAACATTGGGGATATTAGAGAGAGAGCGGAGGGGATAAATTGTGAGAATAGAGAGAGAGTGAGGAGAGGGAAAGCACTGGGGAGATTACAGAGAGAGGGTAGAGGCGAAACATTGGGGAGATTACAGAGAGTAGAGAGGGGAAACATTGGGGAGAGTAGAGAGAGGAGAGGGAAAACATTGGGGAGATTAGAGAGTGAGTAGAGCGGAAACATTGGAGAGATTAGAGAGAGAGGAGAGGGAAAACATTGGGGAGATTAGAGAGAGAGGAGAGGGGAAACATTGTGAGAATAGAGAGAGAGTGAGGAGAGGGAAAACATTGGGGATATTAGAGAGAGAGCGGAGGGGATAAATTGTGAGAATAGAGAGAGAGTGAGGAGAGGGAAAGCACTGGGGAGATTACAGAGAGAGGGTAGAGGCGAAACATTGGGGAGATTACAGAGAGTAGAGAGGGGAAACATTGGGGAGAGTAGAGAGAGGAGAGGGAAAACATTGGGGAGATTAGAGAGTGAGTAGAGGGGAAACATTGGAGAGATTAGAGAGAGAGGAGAGGGAAAACATTGGGGTGATTAGAGAGAAAATAGAGTGAAAGCATTGGGGAGATTAGAGAGAGAGCGGAGGGGAAACATTGGGGAGATTAGAGAGAGAGGAGAGGGAAAACATTGGGGAGATTAGAGAGAGAGGAGAGGGGAAACATTGTGAGAATAGAGAGAGAGTGAGGAGAGGGAAAACATTGGGGATATTAGAGAGAGAGCGGAGGGGATAAATTGTGAGAATAGAGAGAGAGTGAGGAGAGGGAAAGCACTGGGGAGATTACAGAGAGAAGGTAGAGGCGAAATATTGGGGAGATTACAGAGAGTAGAGAGGGGAAACATTGGGGAGATTACACAGAGTAGAGAGGGGAAATATTGGGGAGAGTAGAGAGAGGAGAGGGAAAACATTGGTGGTTAGATAGAGAGAGCGGAGGGGAAACTTTGGGGAGAATGGAGAGAAACGAGAGTGGAAACATTGGGGAGATTAGAAAGAGTGGAGAGGGGAAACCTTGGGCAGATTAGAGAGAGAGGAGGGGAAACCTTGTGAAGTTTAGAGAGAGAGGAGAGAGGAAACATTGGGTAGACTAGAGAGAGAGCGGAGGGGAAACATTGAGGAGGTTAGAGAGAGAGAAGGGGTAAACTTGGGAAGATTAGAGAGAGAGGAGAGGGGAAATATTGGGAAGATTAGAGAGAGAGGAGAGGGGAATCATTGGGGAGATTAGAGAGAGAGGAGAGGGGAAACATTGGGGAGATTAGAGAGAGAGGGGAGGGGAAACATTGGGGAGATTAGAGAGAGCGAGGAGTGGGAAAACATTGGGGAGATTAGAGAGAGAGAGAGGAGAGGGGAACATTGAGGGGGTTAGAGAGAGAGAGAGGAGAGGGGAAACATTGAGGAGATTAGAGAGAGAGAGGAGAGGGGAAACACTGAGGAGGTTAGAGAGACAGAGGAGAGGGGAAACATTGAGGAGATTAGAGAGAGAGAGGAGAGGGGAAACATTGAGGAGATTAGAGAGAGAGAGGAGAATAGAAACATTGGAGAGGTTAGAGAGAGAGAGAGGAGAGGGGAAAAATTGAGGAGATTAGAGAGAGAGAGGAGAGTAGAAACATTGGGGAGGTTAGAGAGAGAGAGGAGAGGGGAAACATTGAGGAGGTTAGAGAGACAGTGGAGAGGGGAAATATTGGGCTGAGTAGAGAGAGTGGAGAGGAGAGGGTAAATATTGGGGAGATTAGAGAGAGAGAGGAGAGGGAAATCTTTGGTGTGATTCGAGTGAGAGAGAGGAGAGGAGAAACATTGGGGAGATTAGAGAGAGAGATGAGAGTGGAAACATTGGGGAGATTAGAGAAGGAGGAGAGGGGATACATTGAGGAGATTAGAGAGAGAGAGGAGTGGAAATATTGGGGAGATTAGATGGAGAGAGGAGAGGGAAAACATTGTGGAGATTTGAGAGAGAGGAGAGGGGACACATTGGGAAGATTAGAGAGAGAGGAGAGGGGAAACATTGGGGAGATTAGAGAGAGAGGAGAGTGGAAACATTGGGGAAATTAGACAAAGCGAGGAGTGGGAAAACATTGTGGAGATTAGAGAGAGATGTGAGGGGAAACATTGAGGAGGTTAGAGAGAGAGAGAAGAGGGGAACATTGAGGGGGTTAGAGAGAGAGAGGAGAGGGGAAACATTGAGGAGATTAGAGATTGAGAGGAGAGCGGAAACACTGAGGAGATTAGAGAGAGAGAGGAGAGGGGAAACACTGAGGAGGTTAGAGAGACAGAGGAGAGGGGTAACATTGAGGAGATTAGAGAGAGAGAGGAGAGGGGAAACATTGAGGAGATTAGAGAGAGAGAGGAGAGTAGAAACATTGGGGAGGTTAGAGAGAGAGAGGAGAGGGGAAACATTGATGAGATTAAAGAGACACCGGAAAGGGGAAATATTGGGCTGAGTAGACAGAGAGGAGAGGAGAGGGGAAATATTGGGGAGATTAGAGAGAGAGAGGAGAGGGATATCTTTGGTGAGATTCGAGTGAGAGAGAGGAGAGGAGAAACAATGGGGAGATTAGAGAGAGAGATGAGAGGGGAAACATTGGGGAGATTAGAGAATGAGGAGAGGGGATACATTGAAGAGATGAGAGAGAGAGATGAGTGGAAATATTGGGGAGATTAGATGGAGAGAGGAGAGGGAAAACATTGTGGATATTAGAGAGAGAGAGGTGAGGGGAACATTGGTGAGATTAGAGGGAGAGAGGAGAGGGAAACATTGGGGAGATTAGAGAGAGTGGAGAGGGGAAATATTTTGGAGATTAGAGAGAGATAGGAGTGGGAAAACATTGGTGAGAATGGAGAGAGAGAGGAGAGGGGAAATATTGGGGAGGTTAGAGTGAGAAAGGAGAGGGGAAACATTGGGGATATTAGAGAGGGACTGGCGAGTGGAAACATTGGGGAGATTCGAGAGAGAGAGAGAGGAGTGGAAATATTGGGGAGATTAGAGAGAGAGAGAGGAGAGGGAAAACATTGGGGAGATTAGAGAGAGAGTAGAGGGGAACATTGGGGAGATTAGAAAGAGAGGAGAGAGGAAACATTGTGCAGATTAGAGAGAGAGGAGAAGGGAAACATTGGGGAGATTAGAGAGAGAGGAGAGGGGAACATTAGGGAGATTAGAGAGAGAGAGGAGAGGGGAACATTGGGGAGATTAGTGCGAGAGGAGATGGGAACATTGTGGAGATTAGAGAGAGAGAGAGAGGAGAGGAGAACATTGGGGAGATTGGAGAGAGAGAGGAGAGGGAAACATTGGGGCGATGAGAGAGAGAGGAGAGGGGAAACATTGGGGAGATTACAGAGAGAGGAGAGGGAAAACATTGGGGAGATTAGAGAGACAGGAGAGGGGAAACATTGGGGAGATGAGAGAGAGAGGAGATGGGACCACCATCCTGCTCTGTCCCCTTCCCTTTAGTGTCCCACCCATTCTAAACTCTCTCTATTGCTCCCTCCCAACACCTTTCAATAACCCACCAATCTAATCCACTCCCCTGCTCACTCCCCATACCTTTCTATATCCACCAATCCAATCCACTCCCCTGCTCACTCCCCATACCTTTCTATATCCACCAATCCAATCCACTCTCCTGCTCAATCCCCATACCCTTCAATATCCACCAATCCACTCCAATCTCCTGCTCAATCCCCATACCCTTCAATATCCATCAATCCAATGCACTCTCCTGCACAGTCCACATATCTTTCAATATCCACCAATCCAATCCACTCTCTTGCTCACTCCCCATACTTTTCAATATCCCAACAATCCAATCCACTCCTCTGCTCACTCCCCGTACCGTTCAAAATGCACCAATCCAATCCACTCTCCTGATCACTCCCCAAACGTTTCAATAGCCACAATCCAATCCACTCTCTTGGTCATTCCACAAAAATTTCAATATCCACCAATCCAATCCACTCTCCTGCTCACTCCCCATACATTTCAAAATATCACCAATCCAATCCACTCTCCTGCTAACTCCCCATTCCTTTCAATATTCACCAATGCAATCCACTCTCCTGCTCACTCCCCATACATTTCAATATTCACCAATCCAATCCACTCTCCTGCTAACTCCCCATTCCTTTCAATATTCACCAATGCAATCCACTCTCCTGCTCACTCCCCATTCCTTTCAATATTCACCAATCCAATCCAATCTCCTGCTTAATCCCCGTACCGTTCAATATCCACCAATCCAAACCACTCTCCTGCTCACTCCCAACACCTTAAAATATCCACTAATCCAATGCACTCTCCTGATAACTGCCCATACCTTTCAATATCCAACAATCCAATGCATTTTCTTGCTCCCTCTCCATACCTTTCAATATCCACCAATTCAATCCACTCTCCTGCTCACTAACCCAAACACTTCAATATCTCATCCACTCGAATCCACTCCCCTGCTCACTCCCCATACCTTTCAATATCCACCAATCCAAATCACTCTCCTGCTCACTCCCCATACCTTTCAATATCAAACAATCCAATCCACTCTCCTGCTCAATCCTCAAACCTTTCAATATCCACCAATCCAATCCACTCTCCTGCTCACTCCACATACCCTTCAATATCCACCAATCCAATCAACCCCCCTGCTCACTCCCCGTAACTTTCAATATCCACCAATCCAATCCATTCTCCTGCTCACTCCCCAGACTTTTCAATATCCACCAATCCAATCCAATCTCTTGCTCACTCCCCATACGCTTCAAAATCCACCAATCCAATCCATTCTCCTGCTCACTCCACATAACTTTCAAAATTCACCAATCCAAACCACTCTCCTGCTCACTCCCGACACCATAAAATATCCACCAATCCAATCCACTCTCCTGATCACTGCCCAGACCTTTCAATATCCACTAATCCAATCCACTCTCCTGCTGACTCCCCATACCTTTCAATATCCACCAATCCAATCCACTCTCCTGCTCACTTGCCCAAACACTTCAATATCTCATCCACTCTGATCCACTCTCCGGCTCACTCTCCATACCCTTCATTATCCCACCTGGTCTAATCCCACTCTCCCCCTCACTCCCCATTGACTTTAATTCCCCTCAGTCTAATCCTCACTCCCCAGACATTTCAAAATCCCACCCAGCCTCATCGACGCACCTGCTCAATTCTCATACTCTTCAATATCCCACCCAGTCTATTCTACTCTCCTCCTCACTCCCCATACCCTTCACTATCTCAGCCAGTCTAATTCACTGTCCTGTTCTCTCCTCGTACCCTTCAATATCTCAGCCAGTCTAATCCACTCACGTGCTCACTCTCCATATCCTTTTATATCCCATCCAGTCTAATCCACTGCCCTGCTCTCTCTCCATACATTTAAATATCCCAACCATTCTAATCCCACTCTCCTGCGCACGACCCAAACCCTTCAATATCCCACCCAGTCTAATCCCACAATCCTGCGCACTACCCAAACCCTTCAATATCCAATCCAATCTAATCCACTCCCCTGCTCACTCCAGAAACCCTTAAATATCCCACCCAGTCTAATCCCACTCTCCTGCTCGCTCCCCAAGCCCTTCAATATCTCACTCAAGATATTCCACTCTCCTGCTCACTCTTCATACCCTTCAATATCCCAAACTTCGAATCCACTCATCTGCTCACTCCCCATTGCTTTCAATATACTACCCTTTATAATCTACTCTCCTGCTCACTCTTCCAACACTTCGATATCCCACCCAGTCAAATCCCACTCCCCCATCACTCCCAATACCGTTTAATATCCCACCCACTCTAATCCCACACTCCCCCTCACTCTCCATACCATTTAATGTGCCACCCAGTCTAATCCCACTCTCCCCCTCACTCCCCATGGACTTCAATATCTCAAACCAATCTAATCCCACTCTCCTGCTCACTCTCTAAAACCTATAATATCTCACCCAGTCTAATCTAATTCTCCAGCTCACTCTCCATGCACTTTAATATCTCACGCAGTCTAATCCCACTCTCCTGCTCACACCCCATACACTTTAATATCCAACCAATTTAATCCCACTTTCCTGCTCATCCTCCGACCCATTTAGTCTAATTTCATTCTCCAGGGCACTCCCATTCCTTTAAAATCCAAACTAGTCTAAGTACCACCATCCTGCTCAAACACCATTCCCTTTAGTGCACCACTCATTCCAAACTCACTCTCCTGCACAGTCCCCATAATATTCAATAACCCACCCATTCTAACCTAAAGCTATTGCTCGCTCCTCACAACTTTCAATAACCCACCAATGCAATCCACTCCTCTGTTCACTCTGCATACCTTTCAATATCCACCATTCAAATCCACTCTCCTGTTCACTCCCCATACCTTTCAATATCCACCATTCAAATCCACTCTCCTGCTCACTCCTCATACCCATCAATATCCCACCAATCCAATGCTCTCTCCTGCTCACTCCCCATACCTTTCTATATACACCAATCCAAATCACTCTCCTGCTCACTCCCCATACCTTTCAATATCCAACAATCTAATACATATATTCAGAACCTCTCTGGCCACAGGGGATGTGCCAGAGGACTGGAGAACCGCTAATGTAGTACCATTATTCAAGAAGGGGAGTAGGGAAAAACCGGGGAACTACAGGCCAGTGAGCCTAACATCAGTGGTAGGAAAATTATTGGAAAAAATTCTGAAGGACAAAATTAGTCTCCACTTGGAGAAGCAAGGATTAATCAGGGACAGTCAACATGGCTTTGTCAAGGGAAGATCATGTCTGACTAACTTGATTGAATTTTTTGAGGGGGTGACTAGGCGTGTGGATGAGGGTAACGCAGTGGATGTGGTATACATGGATTTCAGTAAGGCCTTCGATAAAGTCCCCCACAGGAGACTGGTCAAGAAGGTACGAGCCCATGGAATCCAGGGTGCCTTGGCACTTTGGATACAAAACTGTCTCAGTGGCAGAAGGCAGAGGGTGATGGTCGAAGGTTATTTTTGTGACTGGAAGCCTGTGGCCAGTGGGGTACCACAGGGATCGGTGGTGGGTCCCTTGCTGTTTGTGGTCTACATTAATGACTTGGATATGAATGTAAAAGGTATGATCAGTAAGTTCGCTGATGATACAAAAATTGGTAAGGTGGTAAATAGCGAGGAGGATAGCCTCAGTCTGCAGGACGATATAGATGGGTTGGTCAGATGGGCGGAACAGTGGCAAATGGAATTTAACCCGGAAAAGTGCGAGGTGATGCACTTTGGAGGGACTAACAAGGCAAGGGAATACACAATGAATGGGAAGACCCTAGGCAAGACAGAGGATCAGAGGGATCTTGGTGTGCAAGTTCACAGATCCCTGAAGGCGGCGGAACAGGTCGATAAGGTGGTAAAGAAGGCATATGGGATACTTGCCTTGATGAGCCGAGGCATAGAATATAAGAGCAAGGAGGTTATGATGGAGCTGTATAAAACATTGGTTAGGCCACAGCTGGAGTACTGTGTGCAGTTCTGGTCGCCACACTACAGGAAGGATTTGATCGCTTTGGAGAGGGTGCAGAGGAGATTCACCAGGATGTTACCAGGGCTGGAGCGCTTCAGCTATGAAGAGAGACTGGGAAGATTGGGTTTGTTTTCCTTGGAGCAGAGGAGGCTGAGGGGGGACATGATTGAGGTGTACAAAATTATGAGGGGCACAGATAGGATGGATACCAAGGAGCTTTTTCCCTTCGTTGAGGGTTCTATAACAAGGGGACATAGATTCAATGTAAAAGGCGGGAGGTTTAGAGGGGATTTGAGAAAGAACTTTTTCACCCAGAGGGTGGATGGAGTCTGGAACTCACTGCCTGAGAGGGTTGTGGAGGCAGGAACCCTCACAACATTCAAGAAGCATTTGGATGAGCACTTGAAATGCCACAGCATACAAGGCTACGGACCAAATGCTGGAATGTGGGATTAGAGTAGACAGGGCTTGATGGCCGGCGCGGACACGATGGGCCGAAGGGCCTCTATCCGTGCTGTATAACTCTATGACTCCATGACTCTATGACATTCTCCTACTCACTCTCCATACCTTTCAATATCCACCAATCCAATCAACTCTCCTGCTCATTCCCCATACTTTCAATGTCCCAACTATCCAATCCACGACCCTGCTCACTCCCCATACCCTTCAATATCCACCAATCTAAACCACTCTTCTGCTCACTCCTTACACCTTACAATATTCACCAATCCAATCCCCTCTCCTGATCACTCCACATCCCTTTCAATATCCACCAATCCAATTCATGTCCTGCTCACTTCCCATACCCTTCAATATCCACCAATCCAATCCACTCTCCTGCTCACTCCCCATACCTTTCAATATCCACCAATTCAATCCACTCTTCTGCTCAATTACCCAAACGCTTCACTATCTCATCCACTCTAATCCACTCTCCGGCTCACTCTCCATACCGTTCAATATCCCCCCTGGTCTAATCAAACTCTCCCCCTCACTCCCCGTTGACTTTAATTCCTCCCACTCTAATCCTCACTCCCCAGAAAATTCAATATCCCACCCAGTGTAATCGACTCACCTGCTCACTCCTCATAAGCTTCAATATCCCACCCAGTCTATTCTACTCTCCTCCTCACTCCCCATACCCTTCACTATCTCAGCCAGTATAATTCACTGTCCTGCTCACTCCTCATACCCTTCAATATCTCAGCCAGTCTAATCCACTCGAATGCTCACTCTCCATATACACTTTTGTATCCCACCCAGTCTAATCCACTGCCCTGCTCACTCTCCATACATTTTAATAACCCACCCAGTCTAATCCCTCTATCCTGCTCACTGCCCAAACCCTTCAATGTCTCATCCAATCTAATCCACTCCCCTGCTCGCTCCCCAAACCCTTCAATATCTCACTCAAGATAATCCACTCTCCTGCTCACTCTCCATACCCTTCAATATCCCACCCTTCGAATCCACTCCTCTGCTCACTCCCCATTCCTTTCAATATACCACACTGTCTAATCCACTCATCTGCTCAATCTCCATGCCCTTCAATAGCCGACCCTTTATAATCTACTCTCCTGCTCACTCTTCTAACCCTTCAATGTCCCACCCTTTCAAATCCCACTCCCCCTAACTCCCAATACCGTTTAATATCACACCCACTCCAATTCCACACTCCCCCTCACTCTCCATACCCTTTAATATGTCATCCAGTCGAATCCCACTCTCCTACTCACTCGCCTTACACTTTAATATCCCACCCAGTCAAATCCCACTTTCCTGCTCACCCTCCAAACCATTTAGTCTAATTGCCTTCTCCAGCGCACTCCCATTCCTTTAAAATCCAAACGAGTCTGAGTACCACCATCCTGCTCAGTCCCCCTTCCGTTTCGTGTCGCACCCATTCTAAACTCACTCTCCTGAGCACTCCCCATAACATTCAATAACCCACCCATTCAAACCTCACTCTATTGCTCCCTCCCCACACCTTTCAATAACCCACCAATCCAATCCACTCTCCTGCTCACTCCCCATACCCTTCAATATCCACCAATCCAATCCACTCTCCTGCTCACTCCCCATACCCTTCAATATCCACCAATCCAATCCACTCTCCTGCTCACTCCCCATACCCTTCAATATCCACCAATCCAATCCACTCCCCGACTCACTCCCCACACCCTTCAGTATCCACCAATCCAATTCACTCTCCTGCTCACTCCCCATACCTTTCAATATCCACCAATCCAATCCCACTCCCCTGCTCACCCCCCATACCCTTCAATATCCCACCCTTCTAATTCACTCATCTGTTCAATCCCCATGCCCTTCCATATCCCACCCTTATAATCCGCTCTTGTGCTGACTCTTCATACCCTTTACTATCCCACCCAGTCTAATCCCACTCTCCCCCTCACTCCTCACACCGTTCAATATCACATCCACTCTAATCCCACTCACTCCCTCACTCCGCATACACTTTAATATCTCACCCAGTCTAATCCCGCTCTCATCCACACTCCCCATACACTTTAATATCTCACCCAGTCTAATCCCACTCTCCTGCTCACTCCCCATACCCTTTAATATCCCATCCAGTCTGATCCCATTCTCCTGCTAACTACGCATATCCTTTAATATCCCACCGAGTCTAATCCCACTCGACTGCTTACTCCCCGTACCCTTTAATATCGCATCCAGTCTAATCGCACTCTCCTGCTGACTCCCCATACACATTAATCTCTCACCCAGTCTAATCCCACTTTCCTGTTCACCCTCCAACCCGTTCAGCCTAATTGCATTCTCCAGGGCACTCCAAGAGCATTAAATTTTAATCTAGTCTGAGTACCACCATCCTGCTCAGTCACCCTTCCCTTTAGTGTCACATCCAGTCCAACCTCAATCTCCTGAGCACTCCCCATACCATTCAATAACCCACCCATTCGAACCACACTCAATTGCTCCCTCCCCACACCTTTTAATAACCCACCAATCCAATCCACTCTCCTGTTCACTCCCCATACCTTTCAACATCCACCAATCCAAACCACTCTCCTGCTCACTTCAGAAAAAATTCAATATCCACCAATCCAATCCACTCTCTTGCTCACTCCCCTTACCTTTCAATATCCACCAATCCAATCCACTCTCTTGCTCACTCCCCATACCTTTCAATATCCACCAATCCAATCAATTCTCCTGCTCACTCCACATAACAATCAATATCCACCAATCCAATCCACTCTCCTGCTCACTCCCCATTCCCTTCAATATCCACCAATCCAATCCAATGTTGCTCACTCCCCATACCTTTCAATATCCACCAATGCAATCCATTCCCATGCTCACTGTCCATAACATTCAATATCCACCAATCCAATCCTTCACTTGCTCACTCCCCATACATTTCAATATCCAACAAACCAATCCAGTCCCCTGCTCACTCCTCATATCATTAAATATCCATCAATCCAATCCACTCTGCTGCTCACTCCCCACACATTTCAATATCCACCAATCCAATCCACTCCCCTCCTAACTCCCCATACTCCTCAATATCCACCAATACAGTCCACTCTCCTGCTCACTCCTCATACCATTTAAAATCCACCAATCCAATGCAATCCCCTCCTCACTCCCCATAACTTTTTACATCCACCAATCCAATCCACTCCCTCACTCACTCTCCATACCCTTCAATATCCACCAATGCAATCCACTCTCCTGCTCACTCCACATACACTTCAATATCCCACCAAACCAATCCACTCTCCTGCTCACTCCCAATGCCCTCCAATATCCACCAATCCAATCCACCCCTGCTCACTCCCCATTCCATTCATTATTCACCAATCCAATCCATTCTCTTGCTCAATCTCCATACCCTTCAATATCCACCAATGCAATCCACTCTCCTGCTCGCTCCATATATCCTTAAATATCCAACCAATCCTAACCACTCACTTTATCACTTCCAATACCCTTCAATATCCACCAATCCAATCCACTCTCCTGCTCACTCCTCATACCCTTCAATATTCACCAATCCACTAAACTCTCCTGCTAACTCCCCATACATTCCAATATCCACCAATCCAATCCACACCCCTGTTAACGCACCATACCTTTCAATATCCACAAACCAATCCACTCTCCTGCTCACAAGCCATACCTTTCAATATCCACCAATCAAATCCACTCTCCTGCTCAGTCCCCACAGCTTTCAAAATCCACCAATCCTATTCATTCTCTCGCTTATTCTCCATACCTTTCAATATCTACCAATCCAATCCAACCCCAGGTCAATGCCAAACCTTTCAAAATCCACCAATACAATCCAACCCCTGCTCACTCCCATACCTTCCAATATCCACCAATCCAATCCACTTTCTTGCTCACTCTTCGGACATTTCAATATCCACCAATCCAATCCACTCCCCTACTAACTCCCAGACACAATTCAATATCCACCAATCCAAACCAATCACCTGCTCACTCTTTATACCTTTCAATATCCATCAATCTAATCCACTCCACTCCTCACTCCCCATACCCTTCACTATCCACCAATCCAATCCACTCTCCTGTTCACTCCCCACACAATTCAATATCCACCAATCCAATCCACTATCCTGCTCACACCTTTCAATATCCACCAATCCAATCCAATCTCCTGCTCACTCCCCATACCCTTCACTATCCACCAATCCAAGCCACTACCCTACTCACGAACCAAACCCCTCAATATCCACCAATGCAAACCAGTCTCCTGTTAACTACCCATACATTTCAAGATCCAACAATTCAATCCACTCCCCTCTAAACTCCCCATACATTTCATTATCCACCAATTCAATCCACTCCCCTCTTAAAACCCCACACCTTTCAATATGCACCAATCCAATCCACTCTCCTGCTCACTCCACATACACTTCAATATCCCACCAAACCAATCCACTCTCCTGCTCACTCCCAATGCCCTCCAATATCCACCAATCCAATCCACCCCTGCTCACTCCCCATTCCATTCATTATTCACCAATCCATTCCATTCTCTTGCTCAATCTCCATATCTTTCAATATCCAAAACTCCAATCCACTCCCCTGCTCACTCCCCACATCCTTCAATTTCCACCAATCCAATACACTCTCAGACTCACTCCCCATAACCTTCAATATTCTCCAATCATATCCACTCTCCTGCTCACTCCCCACATCCTTCAATTTCCACCGATCCAATACACTCTCAGACTCACTCCCCATAACCTTCAATATTCTCCAATCATATCCACTCTCCTGCTCACTCCCCACATCCTTCAATTTCCACCGATCCAATACACTCTCCGACTCACTCCCCATACCCTTCAATATTCTCCAATCCAATCCACTCCTGCTGACTTCCCATACCTTTCAATATCCACCAATCCAATCCATTCCCTTTCTCACTCTCCATATCTTTCAATATCCACCAATCCAATCCATTCCCTTGCTCACTCCCCATACCCTTCAATATCCATCAATGCAAACCAGTCTACAGTTAACTCCCCATACCTTTCAATATCCACCAATCCAATCCACCCCCTGTTCACTCTCAATACCTTTCAATATCCAACAATCCAATCTGCTCTCCTGCTCACTCCCCATACCTTTCAATATTCAGAAACCAATCCACTCTCCTGCTCACTCCCCATACCTTTCAATATCCACCAATCCAATCCACTCCCTGTTCACTCTCAATACCTTTCAATATCCACCAATCCAATCCACTCCTGCTCACTCCCCATTCCTTTCAATATTCACCAATCCATTCCATTCTCTTGCTCACTCCCCATATCTTTCAATATCCACCAATTCAATCCACACTCCTGTTCACTCCCCATGCGTTTAAATATCCAAAAATCAAATTCACTCCCCTGCTCACTGTCCATACTTATCAATCTCCACCAATCCAATCCATTCTATTTCTCACTCCCCATACCGTTCAATGTCCACCTATCCAATCCCTCCCTTGCCCACTCGCCATACATTTCAATATCCACCAATCCAATTCACTCTCCTGTTCACTCCCCACACATCCCAATATCCACCAATCCAATCCATTCCCCTGCTCAGTCCACACACCATTCAATATCCACCAATCCATTTCATTCCCTTGCTCACTCTAAAGATCTATCAATGTCCACCAAAACAATACATCCGACTACTCACTCCCCATACCCTTCAATATTCACCAATCCAATCCACTCTCTTGCCCACTCCCTATACCCTTCAATGTCCAACAATCCAATCCACTTTCTTGCGCTCTCCCCATAACTTTCAATATCCACCAATCCAATACACCCAACTACTCACTCCCCATACCCTTCAATATCCACCAATCCAATCCACTCCTGCTCACTCCCCATACTTTTCAATATCCATCAATCCAATCCATTCCCTTGCTCACTCTCCAAACTTTTCAATATCCACCAATCCAATCCACTCCCCTCCTCAGTCCCCACACTTTTCAATATCCACCAATCAAATCCACTCCCCTCCTCAATCCCCACACCTTTCAATGTCCAACAATCCAATACATTCCCTTGCTCACTCTCCATACCGCTCAATATCCACCAATCCAATCCACTCCCCTCCTGACTCCCGATACCCTTCAATATCCATTAATGCAATCCAGTCTACAGATAGGTCCCCATAACTTTCAATATCCACCAATCCAATGCAACCCCTGTTCTCTCTCCATACCTTTCAATCTCCACCTATCCAAACCATTCTCTTGCTCACTCCCCATACATTTCATTGTCCACCAATCCATCCACTCTCCTGTCCACTCGCCACATCTATCAATATCACAAAATCCAATCCACTCTCCTGCCCACTCCCTATACCCTTTAATATCCACCAATCCAATCCACTTTCTTGCTCTCTCCCCATAACTTTCAATATCCACACAATCCAATACATACAACTACTCACTCCCCATACCCTTCAATATTCACCAATCCAATCCACTCCTGCTCACTCCCCATACTTTTAAATATCCACCAATCCAGTCCATTCCATTGCTCACTCTCCAAACCTTTCAATATCCACCAATCCAATCCACTCCCCTCCTCAATCCCCACACCTTTCAATGTCCACCAATCCAATACATTCCCTGGATCACTCTCCATACCTTTCAATATCCACCAATCCAATACATTCCCTTGCTCACTCCCCAAACCGCTCAATATCCACCAATCCAATCCACTCCCCTCCTCAGTCCCCACACCTTTCAATATTCACCAATCCAATCCACTCTCCTGCTCACTCCCCAGACCCTTCAATATCCCACCAATCCAATCCACTCTCCTGCTCACTCCCCATACCCTTCAAAAATACACCAAACCACTAAACTCTCCTGCTCACTCCCCAAACATTTCAATATCCACCAATCCAATCCACTCCCCTGTTAACTCCCCATACCGCTCAATATCCACAAACCTATCCACTCTCCAGCTGACAAGCCATACCTTTCAATATCCACCAATCAAATCCACTCTCCTGCTCAGTCCCCATAGCTTTCAAAATCCACCAATCCTATTCAGTCTCTTGCTTATTCTCCATACCTTTCAATATCCACTAATCCAAATTCTATCCCGTGATCACGAACCATACCCTTCAATATCCACCAATCCAAATCAGTCTCCTGCTCACTCCCCTGAACTTTCAATATCCACCAATCCAATCCACTCTGTTGCTCACTCCCCATACCTTTCAATATCCACCAATCCAATCCAACCCCTGCTCACTCCCCATACCTTTCAATATCCACCAATCCAATTCAACCCCTGCTCACTCCCATACCTTTCAATATCCACCAATCCAATCCACTCCCCTGTTAAAACCCCACACCTTTCAATATCCACCCATCCAATCCACTCTCCTGCTCACTCCCCATAACCTTCAATATCCCACCAATCCAATCCACTCACATTCTCTCTTCCCATACACTTCAATATCCACCAATCCAATCAACTCTCCTGCTAACTCCACTTACCTTTCAATATCCACAAACCAATCCACTCTCCTGCTCATTCCCCACACCCTTCAATATCCACCAATCCAATACACTCTCCGACTCACTCCCCATACCCTTCAATATTCACCAATCCAATCCACTCCTGCTTACTTCCCATACCTTTCCAGATCTACCAGTCCAATCCGTTCCCTTGCTCACTCTCCACAACTTTCAATATCCACCAATCCAATCCACTCTCCTGTTCACTCCCCACACCTTTCAATATCCACCAATCCAATCCATTCCCTTGCTCACTCTCAATACCTTTCAATATCCACCAATCCAATCCACTCCTGCTCACACCCGATTCCTTTCAATATTCACCAATCCAATCCATTCTCTTGCTCACTCCCCATATCTTTCAATATCCACCAATCCAATCCACACTCCTGTTCACTCCCCATGCGTTTCAATATCCAAAAATCAAATTCACTCCCCTGCTCACTGTCCATACTTATCAATCTCCACCAATCCAATCCATTCTATTTCTCACTCCCCATACCGTTCAATGTCCACCTATCCAATCCCTCCCTTGCCCACTCGCCATACATTTCAATATCCACCAATCCAATTCACTCTCCTGCTCACTCCACACACCATTCAATATCCACCAATCCATTTCATTCCCTTGCTCACTCTACAGATCTATCAATGTCCACCAATACAATACATCCTACTACTCACTCCCCATACCCTTCAATATCCACCAATCCAATTCACTCCCCTACTCACTCCCCATACCCTTGAATATCCATCAATGCAAACCACTCTTCTGCTCACTCCCCACACCATTCAGTATCCACCAATCCAATCGATTCTCCTGCTCACTCTCCATAAATACCAATATCCAACCATTCCAATCCACTCTCCTGCTCATACCCTTCAATATCCCACCAATCCAATCCACTCTCCTGCTCACACCTTTCAATATCCCACCAATCCAATCCACTCTCCTGCTCACACCTTTCAATATCCCACCAATCCAATCCACTCTCCTGCTCATACCCTTCAATATCCCACCAATCCAATCCACTCTCCTGCTCACACCTTTCAATATCCCACCAATCCAATCCACTCTCCTGCTCACACCTTTCAATATCCCACCAATCCAATCCACTCTCCTGCTCACACCTTTCAATATCCCACCAATCCAATCCACTCTCCTGCTCACACCTTTCAATATCCCACCAATCCAATCCACTCTCCTGCTCACACCTTTCAATATCCACCAATCCAATCCACTCTCCTGTTCACTCCCCACACAATTCAATATCCACCAATCCAATCCACTATCCTGCTCACACCTTTCAATATCCACCAATCCAATCCAATCTCCTGCTCACTCCCCATACCCTTCACTATCCACCAATCCAAGCCACTACCCTACTCACGAACCAAACCCCTCAATATCCACCAATGCAAACCAGTCTCCTGTTAACTACCCATACATTTCAAGAACCAACAATTCAATCCACTCCCCTCTAAACTCCCCATACATTTCATTATCCACCAATTCAAACCACTCCCCTGTTAAAATCCCGTACCTTTCAATATGCACCAATCCAATCCAATCCACTCTCCTGCTAACTCCACATACAATTCAATATCCACCAATCCAATCCACTCTCCTGCTCACTCCCCATACCTTTCAATATCCACCAATCCAATCCACTCTCCTGCTCACTCCCCATACCTTTCAATATCCCACCAATCCAATCCACTCTCCTGCTCACTCCACATACAATTCAATATCCACCAATCCAATCCACTCTCCTGCTCACTCCCCATAACCTTCAATATCCACCAATCCAATCCACACTCCTGCTCATTCCCCATACCTTTCAATATCCACCAATCCAATCCACTCCCTGTTCACTCTCAATACCTTTTAATATCCACCAATCCAATCCACTCCTGCTCACTCCCCATTCCTTTCAATATTCATCAATAAAAATCCATTCTCTTGCTCACTCCCCATATCTTTCAATATCCACCATCCAATCCACACTCCTGTTCACTCCCCATGCGATTCAATATCCAAAAATCAAATTCACTCCCCTGCTCACTGTCCATACTTATCAATCTCCACCAATCCAATCCATTCTATTTCTCACTCCCCACACCTTTCAATGTCCACCTATCCAATCCCTCCCTTGCCCACTCGCCATACATTTCAATATCCACCAATCCAATCCACTCTCCTGCTCACTCCCCACACATCCCAATATCCACCAATCCAATCCAGTCCCTTGCTCACTCCACACACCATTCAATATCCACCAATCCATTCCATTCCCTTGCTCACTCTACAGATCTAGCAATGTCCACCAACACAATACATCCTACTACTCACTCCCCATACCCTTCAATATTCACCAATCCAATACACTCCTGCTCACTCCCCATACTTTTCAATATCCACCAATCCAATGCATTCCCTTGCTCACTCTCCACACCTTTCAATATCCATCAATCCAATCTATTCCCCCGCTCACTCCCCATACATTCCAAAATCCAACCATTCGAATCCATTCTCCTGCTCGATCCCCATACTCATCAATATCCACCAATCAAATCCACTTTCCTGCTCTCTCCCCATACTCTTCAATATCCACCAATCCAATCCAACCTCCTGCTCACTCCCGAAACCTTTTATTGTCCACCAATCCAATCCACTCTCCTGCTCGCTCCCCATACCTTTCAATATCCACCAATCCAATCCACTCTCCTGCTCACTCCAAACACCCTTCAATATCCACCAATCCAAATCACTCTCCTGCTCACTCCCCATACCTTTCAATATCCACCAATCCAATCCACTCTCCTGCTCACTCCAAACACCCTTCAATATCCACCAATCCAAATCACTCTCCTGCTCACTCCCCATACCTTTCAATATCCACCAATCCAAATCATTCTTCTGCTCACTCCCCATAACCTTCAATATCCACCAATCCAAATCACTCTCCTGCTCACTCCCCATACCTTTCAATATCCACCAATCCAATCCACCCTCCTGCTCACTCTCCATGCCTTTCAACATCCACCAATCCAATCCATTCCCCTCCTCACTCCCCATACCCTTCAGTATTCGACAATCCAATCCACACTCCTGCTCAATCCACACCCTTCAATATCTCACCTCATCTAATCCCTCTATCCAGCCCTCTCCCCACACTATTCAATATCCCACCCAGTGTAAGCCACTCTGTTGCTCATTCCACATAACCTTCCATAACCAACAATACAATCCACTCTCATGTCCACTGCCCATACCTTCCAATATGCATCAATACAATCAACTCTCCTGTTCATTCCCTATACCTTTCAATATCCCACAATCCAATCAACTCCCCTTCTCACTCCCCAATTCCTTCAATATCCACCAATTATATCCACTCTCCTGCTCAATCTCCATACTTTTCAATGTCCACCAATCCAAACCATTCCCCTTCCCACTCCCCATAAACTTCAATATCGATCAATTCAAACGATGCTCCTCTTCACTGCCCATATCTTTCAATATCCACCATTCCAATCCATTCTCCTTCTCACTTCCCATACCTTACATTATCCACCAATCCAATCCATTCTCTTGCTCACAACCAAAACCTTTCAATATCCACCAATCCAATCCAATTTCCTGTTCAGACTGCAAACACTCCAATATCGACCAATCCAATCCACTCTCCAGCTCACATCCCATATATTTCAATATCCACCAAACCAATCCACTCTACTGCTCACTTAGCATACCATTCAATATCCACCAATCCAATCCGCTCTCTGACTCCCCATACCCTTCAATATCCACCAATCAAATCCACTCCCCTGCTCACGGTCCATTCGGTAAAACATCCAACCAATCCAATCCACCACTTCTCACTCCCCATAACATTCAATATCACACCAATCCAATCCACTCTCCTAATCACGACTCAAAACTTTCTATATTTCACCAATCCAATCAACACTCCTGCACACTCCCCAAAGCTTTCAATATCCACCAATCCAATCCAATCTCTTGCTCACTCCCCATACCCTTCAATATCCACGAAACCAATCCAGTCTCTTTCTCACTCCCCATAACTTTCAATATCCACGTATCCAATCCTTTGCCCTTCTCACTTCCCATACCTTTCAATATCCGCCAATCCAATCCACTTCCTGCTCTCAACCCACAACCTTCAATATCCACCAATCCAATCCACTCTCCTGCTCACTCCCCATGCCTTTCAATATCCGCCAATCCAATCCACATTCCTGCTCTCAACCCATTAACCTTCAATATCCACCAATCCAATCCAATCTCCTGCTCGCTCCACATACCCTTCAAGATCCACCAATCCAAACCACTCTCCTGCTCACTCCTCATACCCTTCAATATCCACCAATCCAAACCACTCTCCTGCTCACTCCCCATACCCTTCAATATCCACCAATCCAATCCACACTTCTGCTCACTCCCCATTTCTTTAAATATCCACCAATCCAATCCAGTCTCTTGCTCACTCCCCAAACATTTCAATATCCAACAAACCAAACCATTCGACAACTCACTCCCCATACTCTTCAATATCCACCAATCAAATCCACTTTCCTGCTCACTCCCCATAACTTTCAATATCCCCCAATCCAAACCATTCGACAGCTCACTCCCCATACCTTTCAATATCCACCATTCGAATCCACCCTCCTGCTCACTCCCCATGCCAGTCAATATCTACCAATCCAATCCATTTCCCTCCTCACTCCCCATACCCTTCAGTATTCGACAATCCAATCCACACTCCTGCTCAATCCCCACACCCTTCAATATCTCACGTCATCGAATCCCTCTATCCAGCCCTCTCACCATACTATTCAATATCCCACCCAGTGTAAGCCACTCTGTTGCTCATTCCACATAACCTTCCATAACCAATACAATCAACTCTCCTGTTCACTCCCTATACCTTTCAAAATCCCACAATCCAATCAACTCCCCTTCTCACTCCCCAATTCCTTCAATATCCACCAATTCTATCCACTCTCCTGCTCAATCTCCATACTTTTCAATATCCACCAATCCAAACCATTCCTCTTCCCACTCCCCATAAACTTTAATATCGATCAATTCAAACGATGCTCCTCTTCACTGCCCATATCTTTCAATATCCACCATTCCAATCCATTCTCCTTCTCACTTCCCATACCTTACATTATCCACCAATCCAATCCATTCTCTTGCTCACAACCAAAATCTTTCAATGTCCACCAGTCCAATCCACTCCCATGCTCACTCCAGGTACCTTTAAATATCCACCAATCCAAACCACTCTCCTGCTCACTCCCCATGCCTTTCAATATCCACCAATCCAATCCAATCTTCTGTTCACACTGCAAACGCTCCAATATCGACCAATCCAATCCACTCTCCTGCTCACTTACCATAACATTCAATACCCACCAATCCAATCCACTCGACTGCTCACTCCCCATGCCTTTCAATATCCAATAATCCAATCCACTCTCCTGCTCACTCCCCACAACCTTCAATATCCACCAATCCAATCCACTCTCCTGCTCAGGGTCCATTCAGTAAAACATCCAACCAATCCAATCCACTACTGCTCACTCCACGCACCATTCAATATCTCACCAATCCAATCCAATCTCCTTATCACTCCTCAAAACTTTCCATATTTCACCAATCCAATCCACACTCCTGCACACTCCACAAAGCTTTCAATATCCACCAATCCAATCCAATCTCTTGCTCACTCCCCATACCATTCAATATCCACTAATCCAATCCACGCTATTAATCAAGCCCCACACCTTTCAATATCCACCAATCCAACCCACTCCGCTTGACACTCCCCATACCTTTCAAAATCCAACAATTCAATCCACTCCCCTTCTCACACCCCATACTCTTCAATATCCACCAACCCAATCCACTCTCATGCTCACTCCACCTAACTTTCAATATCCACCAATTCATTCCACTCCCCTTCTCACTCCCCACACCCTTCAATATCCACCAATCCAATCCACTCTCCTGCTCGATCCCCATCCTCATCAATATCCACCAATCAAATCCACTCTCCTGCTCACTCCCCATACCTTTCAATATCCGCCAATCCAATCCACATTCCTGCTCTCACCCCATAACTTTCAATATCCACCAATCCAAACCACTCTCCTGCTCACTCCTCATTCCCTTCAATATCCACCAATCCAAATCACTCTCCTGCTCACTCCCCATACCTTTCAATGTCCATCAATCCAATCTGCTCTTCTGGCAACTCCCCATGTCTTTCAATATCCACCAATCCAATCCAGTCTCTTGCTCACTCCCCAAACCTTTCAATATCCAACAAACCAAACCATTCGACAACTCACTCCCCATACTCTTCAATATGCACCGATCAAATCCACTTTCCTGCTCACTCCCCATGCCTTTCAATATCCACCAATCCAATCCATTCCCCTCCTCACTCCCCATACCCTTCAGTATTCGGAAATCCAATCCACGCTCCTGCTCAATCCCCACACCCTTCAATATCTCACCTCATCGAATCCCTCTATCCAGCCCTCTCCCCATACTATTCAATATCCCACCCAGTGTAAGCCACTCTGTTGCTCAATCCCCATAACCTTCCATAACCAACAATACAATCCACTCTCATGTCCATTGCCCATACCTTCCAATATCCATCAATGCAATCAACTCCCCTTCTCACTCCCCAATTCCTTCAATTTCCACCAATTCTATCCACTCTCCTGCTCACTCTCCATACTTTTCAATATCCACCAATCCAAACCATTCCCCTTCTCACTCCCCAGACCATTCAATATCGATCAATTCAAACGACACTCCTGTTCACAGACCATATCGTTCAAGATCCACTATTCCAAACCATTCTCCTTCTCACTGCCCATACCTTACATTATCCACCAATCCAATCCACTCTCTTGCTCACTCCCAAAACCTTTCAATATCCACCAGTCCAATCCACTCCCATGCTCACTCCAGTTACCTTTCTATATCCACCAATCCAATCCAATCTCCTGTTCAGACTGCAAACACTCCAATATCCACCAATCCAATCCACTCTACTGCTCACTTACCATTCCTTTCAATATCCACCAATCCAATCCACTCTCCTGCTCAGTGTCCATTCAGTAAAACATCGAAACCAATCCAATCCACTACTGCTCACTCCCCACACCTTTCAATCTCCACCAATCCAATCGACTCTCCTGCTCACTCCCCATACTTTTCAATATCCACCAATCCAATCCACTCTCTCTGTGACTCCCCATTCCCTTCAATATCCACCAATCCAATCCACCACTTTTCACTCCCCATAACTTTCAATATCACACCAATCCAATCCATTCCCCTTCTCACTCCCAATACCCTTCAATATCTCACCAATCCAATCCAATCTCCTAATCACTACTCAAAACTTTCTATATTTCACCAATCCAATCCACACTCCTGCACACTCCCCAAAGCTTTCAATATCCACCAATCCAATCCAATCTCTTGCTCACTCCCCATAACTTTCAATATCCACGTATCCAATCATTTGCCCTTCTCACTCCCCATACCTTTCAATATCCACCAATCCAATCCACATTCCTGCTCTCAACCCACAACCTTCAATATCCACCAATCCAATCCACTCTCCTGCTCACTCCCGATAACTTTCAATATCCACCAATCCAAACCACTCATCTTCTCACTCCCCATACCCTTCAATATCCACCAATCCAGTCCAATCTCTTGCTCACTCTCCATAGCCTTCAATATCCACCAAACCAATCCACTCTCCTGCTCACTCCGCATACCCTTCAATATCCCACCAAACCAATCCACTCTCCTGCTCACTCCGCATACCCTTCAATATCCACCAAACCAATCCACTCTCCTGCTCACTCCGCATACCCTTCAATATCCCACCAATCCAATCCACATTCCTGCTCTCAACCCATAACCTTCAATATCCACCAATCCAATCCAACCTCCTGCTCACTCCCGAAAACTTTTAATGCCCACCAATCCAATCCACTCTCCTGCTCGCTCCCCATACCTTTCAATATCCACCAATCCAATCCACTCTCCTGCTCGCTCCCCATACCCTTCAAGATCCACCAATCCAAATCACTCTCCTGCTCACTCCCCAAACCTTTCAATATCCAACAAACCAAACCATTCGACAACTCACTCCCCATACTCTTCAATATCCACCAATCAAATCCACTCCCCTGCTAATTCCCCATACTCTTCAATATCCACCAATCAAATCCACTTTCCTGCTCACTCCCCATAACTTTCAATATCCACCAATCCAATCCAACCTCCTGCTCACTCCCGATACCTTTCAACATCCACCAATCCAACCCACTCTCCTGATCACTTCCCATATCGTTCAATATTCAGCAATCCAATCCACTCTCTTGCTCATTCCCAGTACCGTTCAATATCCCCGAATCCAATCCACTCTAATGCTCACTCCCCATAACCTTTCAATATCCACCAATCCAATCCATTCTACAACTCACTCCCCATGCATTTTAATATCCACCAATTCAATCCACTCTCTGTCTCACTCCCCATAACTTTCAATATCAAACAAACCAAACCATTCGACAGCTCACTCCCCATACCTTTCAATATCCACCATTCGAATCCACCCTCCTGCTCACTCCCCATGCCAGTCAATATCTACCAATCCAATCCATTCCCCTCCTCACTCCCCATACCCTTCAGTATTCGACAATCCAATCCACACTCCTGCTCAATCCCCACACCCTTCAATATCTGACCTCATCTAATCCCTCTATCCAGCCCTCTCCCCATACTATTCAATATCCCACCCAGTGTAAGCCACTCTGTTGCTCATTCCACATAACCTTCCATAACCAACAATACAATCCACTCTCATGTCCACTGCCCATACCTTCCAATATGCATCAATACAATCAACTCTCTTGTTCACTCCCTATACCTTTCAATATCCCACAATCCAATCAACTCCCCTTCTCACTCCCCAATTCCTTCAATATCCACCAATTATATCCACTCCCATGCTCACTCCAGGTACCTTTCAATATCCACCAATCCAAACCACTCTCCTGCTCACTCCCCATACCTTTCAATATCCACCAATCCAATCCACTCTCCTGCTGACTCCCGATACCCTTCAATATCCACCAATCCAATCCACTCTCCTGCTGACTCCCCATACCGTTCAATATCCACCAATCCAATGCACTCTCCTGCTCAGGGTCCATTCAGTAAAACATCCAACCAATCCAATCCACGACTGCTCACTCCCCATACCTTTCAATATCCAACCAATCCAATCCACGACTGCTCACTCCCCATACCTTTCAATATCCAACCAATCCAATCCACGACTGCTCACTCCCCATACCTTTCAATATCCAACCAATCCAATCCACGACTGCTCACTCCCCATACCTTTCAATATCCACCAATCCAAACCATTCTCCTGCTCAATCCCCATACCCTTCAATATCCACCAATCCAATGCAATCTCATGCTCACTCCCCATAACTTTCAATATCCACCAATCCAATCCACTCTCTTGCTCACTCTCCATAATCTTCAATATCCCACCAAGTCTATTCCCCTCTTCTGCTCATTCACCATACCCTTCAATGGTTCAACCACTCCATTCCCACTCTCCTTCACAATACCTATACGTTTTGACATCCCACCCTGTATAACCCACTCAAGTTCACGCTCCATACACTTTAATATCTCACCTTATCCAAATCCCACCCTCCTGCTCAATTCCCATACACTTTTATATCCCATCCATTCTAACCTCACACTACTGCTCACGCCCCATATACTTTAATAACCCACCTCGTCTAATTCCCCTCTCCTGCGCACTCCCCATACCCTTCAATATCTCATCTAGCCTAATTCCCCTCTCCTGCTCACTCCCCATCTTTTTTCAATGTCTCACCAAGTGAATTCCCCTCTCCTGCTCACTCCCCGTATCCTTTAATATCTCACCCAGTCTAATTCCACTCTCCTGCTCACTCCCCGTATCCTTTAATATCTCACCTAGTCTAATTCCACTGTCCTGCTCACTCCCCATCTCCTTTAATATCTCACCTAGTGAATTCCCCTCTCCAGCTCACTCCCCGTATCCTTTAATATCTCACCTAGTCTAATTCCACTGTCCTGCTCACTCCCCATCTCCTTTAATATCTCACCTAATTGCGCTCTCCTGCTCACTCCCCATATCATTTGATATCCCTCCCGTTATAATCCACTCTCCAGCTCACTCCCCATAACAATCAATATCCTCCTAGTCTAATCAACTCAACTGCTCACTCCCTATACTCTTTAATATCCCACCTAATCTAAATTCCACTCTCCTGCTCACTCCCCATACCCTTTAATATCTCACCCATTCCAATCTCACTCACCTCCTTACTCCCCATACCCTTTAATATCCAATTTAATCTAATTCCACTCACCTGCTGACTCCCCAAACCCTTTAATATTCCATTTATTCCACTTCCACTCACCTGCTCAGTCCCTGCATCCTTTAATATCCCATCAAGTTTAATCTCACTCCCAATATATTTAATATGCCACCTAATCTAATATCACATTCTTCCTCACTTCCAATACGCTGTAATAACACATTAACTCTAATCCCAAGCCCCTGCTCACCCCCATACACTTTAATATCCTATTATTTTGGTCCCTATGTTTTTGAATGTCCCACTCCATCTATTCCCACTCTCCTGCTCACACCACATACACTTTGATATCCCACCGAGTCTAATAACACATCCTGCTCACTCCTCATAAACTTTAATATCTCGCTTAATCTAATTCCACTCTCCTTCTCACTCCCCATATCTTTTAATATCTCACCGAGTCCAATTCCACTCTCCTGCTCACTCCCCATATCTTTTAAAATCTCACCGAGTCGAATTCCACTCTCCTGCTCACTCCCCATACCCTTTAATATCTCACCGAGTCTAAATCCACTGTCCTGCTCACTCCCCATACCATTTAATATCACACCTATTCTAATTCCCCTCTCCTGCTCAATCCCCGTATCCTTTATTATCACACCTAATCTAATTCCACTCTCCTGCTCACTCCCCATATCCTTTAATGTCTCACCTAGTCTAATTCCACTCTCCTGCTCACTCCCCATCTCCTTTAATATCTCACCTAGTCTAATTCCACTCTCCTGCTCACTCCCCATCTCCTTTAGTATCTCACCGAGTCTAATTCCAATCTCCAGCTCACTCCCCATCTCCTTTAATATCTCACCTAGTCTAATTCCACTCTCCTGCTCACTGCCCATCTCCTTTAGTATCTCACCTAGTCTAATTCCACTCTCCTGCTCACTCCCCGTATCTTTTAATATCTCACCTAGTCTAATTCCCCTCTCATGCTCACTCCCCATACCCTTTAATGTCTCACCTAATCTAATTCTCCCCTTCTGCTCACTCCCCGTATCCTTCAATATCTCACCGAATCTAATTCCACTCATCTGCTCACTCCTCAAACACTTTAATATCTCACTTAGTCTAATTCCACTCTCCTGCTCACTCCCCATATCCTTTAATGTCTCACCTAGTCTAATTCCACTCTCCTGCTCACTCCCCATCTCCTTTAATATCTCACCTAGTCTAATTCCACTCTCCTGCTCACTCCCCATCTCCTTTAGTATCTCACCGAGTCTAATTCCAATCTCCTGCTCACTCCCCATCTCCTTTAATATCTCACCCAGTCTAATTCCACTCTCCTGCTCACTGCCCATCTCCTTTAGTATCTCACCTAGTCTAATTCCACTCTCCTGCTCACTCCCCGTATCTTTTAATATATCACCTAGTCTAATTCCCCTCTCATGCTCACTCCCCATACCCTTTAATGTCTCACCTAATCTAATTCTCCCCTTCTGCTCACTCCCCGTATCCTTTAATATCTCACCGAATCTAATTCCACTCATCTGCTCACTCCTCAAACACTTTAATATCTCACTTAGTCTAATTCCACTCTCCTGCTCACTCCCCATCTCCTTTAACATCTCACCTAATCTAATTCCCCTCTTCTGCTCACTCCCCGTATCCTTTAATATCTCACCTAGTCTAATTCCACTGTCCTGCTCACTCCCCATATCCTTTAATATCTCACCCAGTCGAATTCCACTCTCCTGCTCACTCCCCGTCGGTGTTAACATCTCACCTAATCTAATTCCCCTCTTCTGCTCACTCCCCGTATCCTTTAATATCTCACCTAGTCTAATTCCACTCTCCTGATCACTCCCCATATCCTTGAATATCTCAACTAATCTAATTCCACTCTTCTGCTCACTCCCAGTATCCTTTACTATCTCACCTAGTCTAATTCCACTCTCCTGCTCACTCCCCATAACCTTTAATATATCACCCAGTCTAATTCCACTCTCCTGCTCACTCCCCATATCCTTTAATGTCTCACCCAGTCTAATTCCACCCTCCTGCTCACTCCCCACCTCCTTTAATATCTCACCCAGTCGAATTCCACTCTCCTGCTCACTCCCCATCTCCTTTAACATCGCACCCAGTCTAATTCCACTCTCCTGATCACTCCCCATATCCTTTAATATCTCAACTATTCAAATTCGCCTCTCCTGCTCACTCCCCATCTCCTTTAATATCTCACCCAGTCTAATTCCACTCTCCTGCTCACTCCCCGTATCCTTCAATATCTCACCTAGTCTAATTCCCCTCTTCTGCTCTCTCCCCATATCCTTTAATATCTCACCTAGTCTAATTCCACTCTCCTGCTCACTCCCCATATCCTTTAATATCTCACCTAGTCGAATTCCACTCTCCTGATCACACCCCATCTCCTTTAATGTCACACCCAGTCTAATTCCACTCTCCTGCTCACTCCCCATATCCTTTAACATCACACCTATTTTAATTCCACTCTCCTGCTCACTGCCCATATCCTTTAATATTACACCAAATCTAATTCCACTCTCCTGCTCACTGCCCATATCCTTTAATATCTCACCCATTCTAATTCCACTGTCCTGCTCACTCCCCATACCATTTAATATCTCACCTTGTCTAATTCCACTCTCCTGCTCACTCCCCGTATCCTTTAATATCTCACCTAGTCTAATTCCACTCTCCTGATCACTCCCCATATCCTTGAATCTCTCCACTAATCTAATTCCACTCTTCTGCTCACTCCCCGTATCCTTTAATATCTCAGCTCGTCTAATTCCACTCTCCTGCTCACTCCCCATATCTTTTAGTTTCTCACCCAGTCTTATTCCACTCTCCTGCTCACTCCCCGTATCCTTTAATATCTCACCTAGTCTAATTCCCCTCTTCTGCTCTCTCCCCATATCCTTTTATATCTCACCTAGTCTAATTCCACTCTCCTGCTCACTCCCCATATCATTTAATATCTCACCCAATCTAATTCCACTCTCCTGCTCACTCCCCATCTCCTTTAATATCTCACCTAGTCTAATTCCACTCTCCTGATCACTCCCCATGTCCTTTAATATCTCACCCAGTCTAATTCCACTCTCCTGCTCACTCCCCATATCCTTTAATATCTCACCTAGTCTAATTCCACTCTCCTGCTCACTGCCCATATCCTTTTGATATCTCACCCAGTCTAATTCCACTCTCCTGCTCACTCCCCATATCCTTTAATATCTCACCCAGTCTTATTCCACTCTCCTGCTCACTCCCCGTATCCTTTAATATCTCACCTAGTCTAATTCCCCTCTTCTGCTCTCTCCCCATATCCTTTTATATCTCACCTAGTCTAATTCCACTCTCCTGCTTACTCCCCATATCCTTTAATATCTCACCCAATCTAATTCCACTCTCCTGCTCACTCCCCATCTCCTTTAATATCTCACCTAGTCTAATTCCACTCTCCTGCTCACTCCCCGTATCCTTTAATATCTCACCTAGTCTAATTCCCCTCTCCTGCTCACTCCACATCTCCTTTAATATCTCACCCAGTCTAATTCCACTCTCCTGCTCACTCCCCGTATCCTTTAATATCTCACCTAGTCGAATTCTCCTCTTCTGCTCTCTCCCCATGTCCTTTAATATCTCACCTAGTCTAATTCCACTCTCCTGATCACTCCCCATCTCCTTTAATATCTCACCCAGTCTAATTCCACTCTCCTGCTCACTCCCCATATTCTTTAATATCTCACCTGGTCTAATTCCACTCTCCTGATCACTCGCCATCTCCTTTAATATCTCACCCAGTCCAATTCCACTCTCCTGCTCACTCCCCATATCCTTTAATATCTCACCTAGTCTAATTCCACTCTCCTGCTCACTGCCCATATCCTTTAATATCTCACCTAGTCTAATTCCCCTCTTCTGCTCACTCCCCATATCCTTTAATATCTCACCCAGTCTAATTCCACTCTCCTGCTCACTCCCCATATCCTTTAATATCTCACCTAGTCTAATTCCACTCTCCTGCTCACTCCCCATATCATTTAATATCTCACCCAATCTAATTCCACTCTCCTGCTCACTCCCCATCTCCTTTAGTATCTCACCTAGTCAAATTCCACTCTCCTGATCACTCCCCATGTCCTTTAATATCTCACCCAGTCTAATTCCACTCTCCTGCTCACTCCCCATATCCTTTAATATCACACCTAGTCTAATTCCACTCTCCTGCTCACTGCCCATATCCTTTTGATATCTCACCCAGTCTAATTCCACTCTCCTGCTCACTCCCCATATCCTTTAATATCTCACCCAGTCAAATTCCACTGACCTGCTCACTCCCCATACCATTTAATATCTCACCGAGTCCAATTCCACTCTCCTGCTCACTCCCCATCTCCTTTAATATCTCACCTAGTCTAATTCTGCTCTCCTGCTCACTCCCCATATCCTTTAATATCTCACCTAGTCTAATTCCACTCTCCTGCTCACTGCCCATATCGTTTAATATCTCACCTGGTCTAATTCCCCTCTCCAGCTCACTCCCCATAGCCTTTAATATCTCACCTCGTCTAATTCCACTCTCCTGCTCACTCCCCGTATCCTTTAATATCTCACCTAGTCTAATTCCCCTCTCCTGCTCACTCCCCGTATCCTTTAATATCCCACCTAGTCTAATTCCCCTCTTCTGCTCTCTTCCCATATTCTTTAATATCTCACCTCGTCTCATTCCACTCTCCTGCTCACTCCCCGTATCCTGTAATATCTCACCTAGTCTAATTCCCCTCTCCTGCTCACTCCCCGTATCCTTTAATATCCCACCTAGTCTAATTCCCCTCTTCTGCTCTCTTCCCATATCCTTTAATATCTCACCTATTCTAATTCCACTCTCCTGCTCACTCCCCATATCCTTTAATATCTCACCTAGTCTAATTCTGCTCTCCTGCTCACTCCCCATATCCTTTAATATCTCACCTAGTCTAATTCTGCTCTCCTCCTCACTCCCCATCTCCTTTAGTATCTCACCTCGTCTAATTCCACTCTCCTGCTCACTCCCCGTATCCTTTAATATCTCACCTAGTCTAATTCCCCTCTCCTGCTCACTCCCCATACCCTTTAATGTCTCACCTGATCTAATTCCCCCCTTCTGCTCACTCCCCGTATCCTTTAATATCTCACCTAATCTAATTCCCCTCTCCTGCTCACTCCTCATACCCTTTAATATCTCACTTATTTTAATTCCACTCTCCTGCTCACAACCCATATCCTTTAATATCTCACCTAGTCTAATTCTGCTCTCCTGCTCACTCCCCATACCATTTAATATCTCACCTCGTCTAATTCCACTCTCCTGCTCACTCCCCATCTCCTTTAATATCTCACCTAGCCTAATTCCCCTCTCCTGCTCACTACCCATATCCTTTAATATCTCACCTAGTCTAATTCTGTACTCCTGCTCACTCCCCATATCCATTAATATCTCACATAGTCTAATTCTGCTCTCCCGCTCACTCCCCATATCCTTTAATGTCTCAGCCAGTCTAATTCCACTCTCCTGCTCACTCCACATATTCTTTCGTATCTCACCTAGTCTAATTCCACTCTCCTGCTCACTCCCCATCTCCTTTAGTATTTCACCTAGTCTAATTCCACTCTCCTGCTCACTCCCCATATCCTTTAATGTCTCAGCCAGTCTAATTCCACTCTCCTGCTCACTCCACATATCCTTTAATATCTCACCCAGTCTAATTCCACTCTCCTGCTCACTCCCCATCTCCTTTAATATCTCACCCAGTCTAATTCCACTCTCCTGCTCACTCCCCGTATCCTTTAATATCTCACCTCCTCTAATTCCCCTCTTCTGCTCTCTCCCCATATCCTTTTATGTCTCACCTAGTCTAATTCTGCTCTCCTGCTCACTCCCAGTATCATTTAATATCTCACCTAGTCTAATTCCCCTCTTCTGCTCTCTCCCCATATCCTTTAATATCTCACCTAGTCTAATTCCACTCTCCTGCTCACTCCCCATATCCTTTAATATCTCACCTAGTCTAATTCCACTCTTCTGATCACTCCCCATCTCCTTTAATATCTCACCCAGTCTAATTCTACTCTCCTGCTCACTCCCCATATACTTTAATATCTCACCTAGTCTAATTCCACTCTCCTGATCACTCCCCATCTCATTTAATATCTCACCCAGTCTAATTCCACTCTCCTGCTCACTGCCCATATCCTTTTGATATCTCACCAGGTCAAATTCCACTCTCCTGCTCACTCCCCATACCATTTAATATCTCACCTAGTCTAATTCCACTCTCCTGCTCACTCCCCATCTCCTTTAATATCTCACCTAGCCTAATTCCCCTCTCCTGCTCACTCCCCATATCCTTTAATATCTCACCTAGTCTAATTCCACTCTCCTGATCACTCCCCATCTCCTTTAATATCTCACCTAGTCTAATTCCACTCTCCTGCTCACTCCCCATATCCTTTAATATCTCACCTAGTCTAATTCCACTCTCCTGCTCACTCCCCGTATCCTTTAATATCTCACCTAGTCTAATTCCACTCTCCTGCTCACTGCCCATATCCTTTAATATCTCACCCAGTCTAATTCCACTGTCCTGCTCACTCCCCATATCCTTTAATATCTCACCCAGTCTAATTCAGCTCTCCTGCTCACTCCCCGTATCCTTTAATATCTCACCTAGTCTAATTCCCCTCTCCTGCTCACTCCACATATCCTTTAATATCTCACCTAGTCTAATTCCACTCTCCTGCTCACTGCCCATATCCTTTAATATCTCACCTAGTCTAATTGCACTCTCCTGCTCACTCCCCGTATCCTTTAATATCTCACCTAGTCGAATTCCCCTCTCCTGCTCACTCCCCATATACTTTAATATCTCACCTAGTCTAATTCCACTCTCCTGCTCACTGCCCATATCCTTTAATATCTCACCTAGTCAAATTCCACTCTCCTGCTCACTCCCCATATCCTTTAATATCTCACCTAGTCTAATTCCCCTCTCCTGCTCACTCCCCATATCCTTTAATATCTCACCTCGTCTAATTCTACTCTCCTGCTCACTCCCCATACCATTTAATATCTCACCTAGTCTAATTCCACTCTCCTGCTCACTCCCCATATCCTTTAATATCTCACCTAGTCTAATTCCCCTCTCCTGCTCAGTCCACAGATCCTTTAATATCTCACCTAGTCTAATTCCACTCTCCTGATCACTCCCCATATCCTTTAATATCTCACCCAGTCTAATTCCACTCTCCTGCTCACTCCCCATATCCTTTAATATCTCACCTAGTCTAATTCCACTCTCCTGCTCACTGCCCATATCCTTTAATATCTCACCCAGTCTAATTCCACTCTCCTGCTCACTCCCCATACCATTTAATATCTCACCTAGTCTAATTCTGCTCTCCTGCTCACTCCCCATATCCTTTAATATCTCACCTAGTCTAATTCTGCTCTCCTGCTCACTCCCCATATCCTTTTATATCTCACCCAGTCTAATTCAGCTCTCCTGCTCACTCCCCGTATCCTTTAATATCTCACCTAGTCTAATTCCCCTCTCCTGCTCACTCCCCATATCCTTTAATATCTCACCTAGTCTAATTCCACTCTCCTGCTCACTCCCCATATCTTTTAATATCTCACCTAGTCTAATTCCACTCTCCTGCTCACTCCCCATCTCCTTTAATATCCCACCTAGTCTAATTCCACTGTCCTGCTCACTCCTCATACCCGTTAACATCCCACCCATCGAAGCCCACTCTCCGACTCACTCCCCATACACCTTAATATCCCACCTAGCCTAATAACACTCTACTGCTCACTCCTCATACCCTTTAATATTGCACCTAGCCTAATCCAAATCTCCTGTTCACTCACCATACCCTTTAATGTACCACCCTATCTAATCCCACTCTCTGACTCAGCACCCATACCATTTAATATCTCACTCAATCTAATCCCACTCTACTGATCACTCCCCATAGACTTTAATACCCACCAAGCCTAATAACACACTCCTGCTCACTCCTCATAAAGTTTAATATCTCACCTAATCTAATTCCACTCTCCTTCTCACTCCCCATATCTTTTAAAATCTCACCGAGACCAATTCCACTCTCCTGCTCACTCCCCATATCTTTTAAAATCTCACCGAGTCTAATTCCACTCTCCTGCTCACTCCCCATGCCCTTTAATATCTTACCTCGTCTAATTCCACTCTCCTGCTCACAGCTCATACGCTTTAATATCTCACGTAGTCTAATTCCTCTCTCCTGCTCACTGCCCATCTCCGTTAATATCTCACCGAGTCTAATTCCTCTCTCCTGCTCACTGCCCATCTCCTTTAATATCTCACCTCGTCTAATTCCAGTCTCCTGCACACTCCCCATACCCTTTAATATCTCACCTAGTCAAATTCCCCTCTCCATCTCACTCCACATATCCTTTAATATCTCACCTGGTCTAATTCCGCTCTCCTGCTCACTGCCCATATCCTTTACTATCTCACCTAGTCAAATTCCCCTCTCCATCTCACTCCCCATATCCTTTAATATCTCACCGAGACTAATTCCTCTCTCCTGCTCACTCCCCATATCCTTTAATATCTCACCCAGTCTAAATCCACTGTCCTGCTCACTCCCCATACCATTTAATATCACACCTATTCTAATTCCATTCTCCTGCTCACTCCCCATCTCCTTTAATATCTCACCCAGTCTAATTCCCCTCTCCTCTCCTCCCCGTATCCTTTATTATCACACCTGATCTAATTCCCCTCTCCTGCTCACTCCCCATCTCCTTTAATATCTCACCTTGTCTAATCCCACTCTCCTGCTCACTCCCCGTATCCTTTATGATCAAACCTATTCTAATTCCACTATCCTGCTCACTCCTCATATACTTTAATATCTCACCTATTCTAATTCCACTCTCCTGCTCACTCCCCATACCCTTTAATGTCTCACCTAGTCGAATTCCACTCTCCTGCTCACTCCCCATATCCTTTAATATCTCACCCAGTCTAATTCTGCTCTCCTGCTCACTCCCCATATCCTTTAATATCTCACCCAGTCTAATTCCACTCTCCTGCTCACTCCCCGAATCCTTTAATATCTCACCTAGTCTAATTCCCCTTTCCTGCTCACTCCCCTTATCCTTTAATATCTCACCTAGTCTAATTCCACTCTCCTGCTCACTCCCCATATCCTTTAATATCCCACCAAGCCTAATAACACACTCCTGCACACTCCTCATGAAGTTTAATATCTCACCTAATCTAATTCCACTCTCCTTCTCACTCCACATATCTTTTAAAATCTCACCGAGACCAATTCCACTCTCCTGCTCACTCCCCATATCTTTTAAAATCTCACCGAGTCTAATTCGACTCTCCTGCTCATTCCCCGTATCCTTTAATATCTCACCTAGTCTAAGTCCACTCTCCTGATCACTCCCCATGTCCTTGAATAACTGAACTAATCTAATTCCTCTCTTCTGCTCGCTCCCCGTATCCTTTAATATCTCACCTAGTCTAATTCCACTCTCCTGCTCACTCCCCATATCCTTTAATATCTCACCCAGTCTAATTCCACTCTCCTGCTCACTCCCCGTATCCTTTAATATCTCACCCAGTCTAATTCCACTGTCCTGCTTACTCCCCATATCCTTTAATATCTCACCTAGTCTAATTCCACTCTCCTGCTCACTCCCCGTATCCTTTAATATCTCACCTAGTCTAATTCCACTCTCCTGCTCACTCCCCGTATCCTTTAATATCTCACCTAGTCTAATTCCACTCTCCTGCTCACTCCCCATATCCTTTAATATCTCACCCAGTCTAATTCCACTCTCCTGCTCACTCCCCGTATCCTTTAATATCTCACCCAGTCTAATTCCACTGTCCTGCTCACTGCCCATATCCTTTAATATCTCACCTAGTCTAATTCCACTCTCCTGCTCACTCCCCGTATCCTTTAATATCTCACCTAGTCTAATTCCACTCTCCTGCTCACTCCCCATATCCTTTAATATCTCACCCAGTCTAATTCCACTCTCCTGCTCACTCCCCGTATCCTTTAATATCTCAACTAGTCTAATTCCACTCTCCTGATCACTCCCCATCTCATTTAATATCTCATCCAGTCTAATTCCACTCTCCTGCTCACTCCCCGTATCCTTTAATATCTCACCCAGTCTAATTCCACTGTCCTGCTCACTCCCCATCTCCTTTAATATCTCACCTAGTCAAATTCCCGTCTCCTGCTCACTCCCCATATCCTTTAATATCTCACCTAGTCAAATTCTGCTCTCCAGCTCACTCTCCATATCCTTTAATATCTCACCTAGTCTAATTCTGCTCTGCTGCTCACTCCCCATATCCTTTAATATCTCACCAAGTCTAATTCTGCTCTCCTGTTCACTCCCCATACCCTTTAATACCTCACCTTGTCTAATTCCCCTCTCCAGCTCACTCCCCATATCCTTTAATATCTCACCGAGTCTAATTCCACTCTCCTGCTCACTCCCCGTATCCTTTAATATCTCACCCAGTCTAATTCCCCTCTCCTGCTCACTCCCCATCTCCATTAATATCTCACCCAGTCTAATTCCACTCTCATGCTCACTCCCCGTATCCTTTAATATCTCACCCAGTCGAATTCCCCTCTCCTGCTCACTCCCCATCTCCTTTAATATCTCACCCAGTCTAATTCCACTCTCCTGCTCACTCCCCGTATCCTTTAATATCTCACCTAGTCTAATTCCCCTCTTCTGCTCTCTCCCCATATCCTTCAATATCTCACCTAGTCTAATTCCACTCTCCTGCTCACTCCCCGTATCCTTTAATATCTCACCTCGTCTAATTCCCCTCTTCTGCTCTCTCCCCATATCCTTCAATATCTCACCAAGTCTAATTCCACTCTGCTGCTCACTGCCCATTCCATTTAATATCTCACCGAGTCTAATTCCCCTCTCCTGCTCACTCCCCATATCCTTTAATATCTCACCTAGTCTAATTCTGCTCTCCTGCTCACTCCCCATATCCTTTAATATCTCACCTGGTCTAATTCCACTCTCCTGCTCACTCCCCATCTCCTTTAATATCTCACCCAGTCTAATTCCGCTCTCCTGCTCACTCCCCGAATCCTTTAATATCTCACCAAGTCTAATTCCACTCTCCTGCTCACTCCCCGTATCCTTTAATATCACACCTAATCTAATTCCACTCTCCTGATCACTACCCATACCCTTTAATATCTCACCCAGTCTAATTCCACTCTCCTGCTCACTCCCCATCTTCTTTAATATCTCACCTAGTCTAATTCCCCTCTCCTGCTCACTCCCCATATTTTTAATATCTCACCTCGTCTAATTCCACTCTCTTGCTCACTCCCCATATCCTTTAATATCTCACCTAGTCTAATTCCCCTCTCCTGCTCACTCCACATATCCTTTAATATATCACCTAGTCTAATTCCACTCTCCTGCTCACTCCCCATATCCTTTAGTATCTCACCAATCTAATTCCCCTCTCCTGCTCACTCCCCATATCCTTGAATATCTGAACTAATCTAATTCCCCTCTTCTGCTCACTCCCCGAATCCTTTAATATCTCACCTAGTCTAATTCCACTCTCCTGATCACTCCCCATATCCTTGAATATCTGAATTAATCTAATTCCACTCTTCTGCTCACTCCCCGTATCCTTTAATATCTCACCTAGTCTTATTCCACTCTCCTGCTCACTCCCCATATCCTTTAATATCTCACCCAGTCTAATTCCAATCTCCTGCTCACTCCCCATATCCTTTAAAATCTCATCCAGTCTAATTCCACTCTCCTGCTCACGCCCCATCTCCATTAATATCTCACCCAGTCTAATTCCCCTCTCCTGCTCACTCCCCGAATCCTTTAATATCTCAACAAGTCTAATTCCACTCTCCTGCTCATTCCCCGTATCCTTTAATATCTCACCTAATCTAATTCCACTCTCCTGATCACTACCCATACCCTTTAATATCTCACCCAGTCTAATTCCACTCTCCTGCTCACGCCCCATCTCCATTAATATCTCACCTAGTCTAATTCCCCTCTCCTGCTCAATCCCCATATTTTTAATATCTCACCTAGTCTAATTCCACTCTCCTGCTCACTCCCCATATCCTTTAACATCTCACCTAGTCTAATTCCCCTCTCCTGCTCACTCCCCATATTCTTTAATATATCACCTGGTCTAATTCCACTCTCCTGCTCACTCCCCATATCCTTTAACATCTCACCTGGTCTAATTCCACTCTCCTGCTCACTCCCCATATCCTTTAGTATCTCACCAATCTAATTCCCCTCTCCTGCTCACTCCCCATATCCTTGAATATATGAACTAATCTAATTCCCCTCTTCTGCTCACTCCCCGTATCCTTTAATATCTCACCTAGTCTAATTCCACTCTCCTGATCACTCCCCATATCCTTGAATATCTGAATTAATCTAATTCCACTCTTCTGCTCACTCCCCGTATCCTTTAATATCTCACCTAGTCTTATTCCACTCTCCTGCTCACTCCCCATATCCTTTAATATCTCACCCAGTCTAATTCCACTCTACTGCTCACTCCCCGTATCCTTTAATATCTCACCTAGTCTTATTCCACTCTCCTGCTCACTCCCCATATCCTTTAATATCTCACCCAGTCTAATTCCACTCTACTGCTCACTACCCGTATCCTTTAATATCTCACCTAGTCTAATTGTGCTCTCCTGTTCACTCCCCATATCCTTTAATATCTCACCTAGTCTAATTCCCCTCTCCAGCTCACTCCCCATATCCTTTAATATCTCACCTCGTCTAATTCCACTCTCCTGCTCACTCTCCATCTCCTTTAATATCTCACCCAGTCTAATTCCACTCTCCTGCTCACTCCCCATATCCTTTAATATCTCACCAAATCTAATTCCACTCTGCTGCTCACTCCCCATCTCCTTTAATATCTCACCCAGTCTAATTCCACTCTCCTGCTCACTCCCCATATCCTTTAATATCTCACCTAGTCTAATTCCCCTCTCCTGCTCACTCCCCATATCCTTTAATATCTCACCTAGTCTAATTCTGCTCTCCTGTTCACTCCCGATATCCTTTTATATCTCACCGAGTCTAATTCCACTCTCCTGCTCACTCCCCGTATCCTTTAATATCTCACCTAGTCTAATTCCACTCTCCTGTTCACTCCCCATATCCTTTAATATCTCACCTAGTCTAATTCCCCTCTCCAGCTCACTCCCCATATCCTTTAATATCTCACCTATTCTAATTCCACTCTCCTGCTCACTCCCCGTATCCTTTAATATCTCACCTAGTCTAATTCCACTCTCCTGCTCACTCCCCATATCCTTTAATATCTCACCCAGTCTAATTCCACTGTGCTGCTCACTCCCCATTCCATTCAATATCTCACCTAGTCTAATTCCACTCTCCTGCTCACTCCCCGTATCCTTTAATATCTCACCGAGTCGAATTCCACTCTCCTGCTCACTCCCCGTATCCTTTAATATCTCACCTAGTCTAATTCCACTCTCCTGCTCACTCCCCGTATCCTTTCATATCTCAGCTAGTCTAATTCCACTCTCCTGCTCACTCCCCATATCCTTTAATATCTCACCCAGTCTAATTCCACTCTCCTGCTCACTCCCCGTATCCTTTAATATCTCACCGAGTCTAATTCCACTGTCCTGCTCACTCCCCATCTCCTTTAATATCTCACCTAGTCAAATTCTGCTCTCCTGCTCACTCCCCATATCCTTTAAAATCTCATCCAGTCTAATTCCACTCTCCTGCTCACGCCCCATCTCCATTAATATCTCACCCAGTCTAATTCCCCTCTCCTGCTCACTCCCCGAATCCTTTAATATCTCAACAAGTCTAATTCCACTCTCCTGCTCATTCCCCGTATCCTTTAATATCTCACCTAATCTAATTCCACTCTCCTGATCACTACCCATACCCTTTAATATCTCACCCAGTCTAATTCCACTCTCCTGCTCACGCCCCATCTCCATTAATATCTCACCTAGTCTAATTCCCCTCTCCTGCTCAATCCCCATATTTTTAATATCTCACCTAGTCTAATTCCACTCTCCTGCTCACTCCCCATATCCTTTAACATCTCACCTAGTCTAATTCCCCTCTCCTGCTCACTCCCCATATTCTTTAATATATCACCTGGTCTAATTCCACTCTCCTGCTCACTCCCCATATCCTTTAACATCTCACCTGGTCTAATTCCACTCTCCTGCTCACTCCCCATATCCTTTAGTATCTCACCAATCTAATTCCCCTCTCCTGCTCACTCCCCATATCCTTGAATATATGAACTAATCTAATTCCCCTCTTCTGCTCACTCCCCGTATCCTTTAATATCTCACCTAGTCTAATTCCACTCTCCTGATCACTCCCCATATCCTTGAATATCTGAATTAATCTAATTCCACTCTTCTGCTCACTCCCCGTATCCTTTAATATCTCACCTAGTCTTATTCCACTCTCCTGCTCACTCCCCATATCCTTTAATATCTCACCCAGTCTAATTCCACTCTACTGCTCACTCCCCGTATCCTTTAATATCTCACCTAGTCTTATTCCACTCTCCTGCTCACTCCCCATATCCTTTAATATCTCACCCAGTCTAATTCCACTCTACTGCTCACTACCCGTATCCTTTAATATCTCACCTAGTCTAATTGTGCTCTCCTGTTCACTCCCCATATCCTTTAATATCTCACCTAGTCTAATTCCCCTCTCCAGCTCACTCCCCATATCCTTTAATATCTCACCTCGTCTAATTCCACTCTCCTGCTCACTCTCCATCTCCTTTAATATCTCACCCAGTCTAATTCCACTCTCCTGCTCACTCCCCATATCCTTTAATATCTCACCAAATCTAATTCCACTCTGCTGCTCACTCCCCATCTCCTTTAATATCTCACCCAGTCTAATTCCACTCTCCTGCTCACTCCCCATATCCTTTAATATCTCACCTAGTCTAATTCCCCTCTCCTGCTCACTCCCCATATCCTTTAATATCTCACCTAGTCTAATTCTGCTCTCCTGTTCACTCCCGATATCCTTTTATATCTCACCGAGTCTAATTCCACTCTCCTGCTCACTCCCCGTATCCTTTAATATCTCACCTAGTCTAATTCCACTCTCCTGTTCACTCCCCATATCCTTTAATATCTCACCTAGTCTAATTCCCCTCTCCAGCTCACTCCCCATATCCTTTAATATCTCACCTATTCTAATTCCACTCTCCTGCTCACTCCCCGTATCCTTTAATATCTCACCTAGTCTAATTCCACTCTCCTGCTCACTCCCCATATCCTTTAATATCTCACCCAGTCTAATTCCACTGTGCTGCTCACTCCCCATTCCATTCAATATCTCACCTAGTCTAATTCCACTCTCCTGCTCACTCCCCGTATCCTTTAATATCACACCGAGTCGAATTCCACTCTCCTGCTCACTCCCCGTATCCTTTAATATCTCACCTAGTCTAATTCCACTCTCCTGCTCACTCCCCGTATCCTTTCATATCTCAGCTAGTCTAATTCCACTCTCCTGCTCACTCCCCATATCCTTTAATATCTCACCCAGTCTAATTCCACTCTCCTGCTCACTCCCCGTATCCTTTAATATCTCACCGAGTCTAATTCCACTGTCCTGCTCACTCCCCATCTCCTTTAATATCTCACCTAGTCAAATTCTGCTCTCCTGCTCACTCCCCATATCCTTTAATATCTCACCCAGTCTAATTCCACTGTCCTGATCACTCCCCATCTCATTTAATATCTCATCCAGTCTAATTCCACTCTCCTGCTCACTCCCCGTATCCTTTAATATCTCACCCAGTCTAATTCCACTGTCCTGCTCACTCCCCATCTCCTTTAATATCTCACCTAGTCAAATTCCCGTCTCCTGCTCACTCCCCATATCCTCTAATATCTCACCTAGTCAAATTCTGCTCTCCTGCTCACTCCCCATATCCTTTAATATCTCACCTAGTCTAATTCTGCTCTGCTGCTCACTCCCCATATCCTTTAATATCTCACCAAGTCTAATTCTGCTCTCCTGTTCACTCCCCATACCCTTTAATATCTCACCTTGTCTAATTCCCCTCTCCAGCTCACTCCCCATATCCTTTAATATCTCACCGAGTCTAATTCCACTCTCCTGCTCACTCCCCGTATCCTTTAATATCTCACCCAGTCCAATTCCCCTCTCCTGCTCACTCCCCATCTCCATTAATATCTCACCCAGTCTAATTCCACTCTCCTGCTCACTCCCCGTATCCTTTAATATCTCACCCAGTCGAATTCCCCTCTCCTGCTCACTCCCCATCTCCTTTAATATCTCACCCAGTCTAATTCCACTCTCCTGCTCACTCCCTGTATCCTTTAATATCTCACCTAGTCTAATTCCCCTCTTCTGCTCTCTCCCCATATCCTTCAATATCTCACCTAGTCTAATTCCACTCTCCTGCTCACTCCCCGTATCCTTTAATATCTCACCTAGTCTAATTCCCCTCTTCTGCTGTCTCCCCATATCCATCAATATCTCACCAAGTCTAATTCCACTCTCCTGCTCACTGCCCATTCCATTTAATATCTCACCGAGTCTAATTCCCCTCTCCTGCACACTCCCCATATCCTTTAATATCTCACCGAGTCTAATTCTGCTCTCCTGCTCACTCCCCATATCCTTTAATATCTCACCTGGTCTAATTCCACTCTCCTGCTCACTCCCCATATCCTTTAATATCTCACCGAGTCTAATTCTGCTCTCCTGCTCACTCCCCATATCCTTTAATATCTCACCTAGTCTAATTCCGCTCTCCTGCTCACTCCCCGAATCCTTTAATATCTCACCAAGTCTAATTCCACTCTCCTGCTCACTCCCCGTATCCTTGAATATCTCACCTAATCTAATTCCCCTCTCCTGCTCATTCCCCATATTTTTAATATCTCACCCAGTCTAATTCCACTCTCCTGCTCACTCCCCATATCCTTTAACATCTCACCTAGTCTAATTCCCCTCTCCTGCTCACTCCACATATCCTTTAATATATCACCTAGTCTAATTCCACTCTCCTGCTCACTCCCCATATCCTTTAGTATCTCACCAATCTAATTCCCCTCTCCTGCTCACTCCCCATATCCATGAATATCTGAACTAATCTAATTCCCCTCTCCTGCTCACTCCCCGTATCCTTTAATATCTCACCTAGTCTAATTCCACTCTCCTGATCACTCCCCATATCCTTGAATATCTGAATTAATCTAATTCCACTCTTCTGCTCACTCCCCGTATCCTTTAATATCTCACCTAGTCTTATTCCACTCTCCTGCTCACTCCCCATATCCTTTAATATCTCACCCAGTCTAATTCCACTCTCCTGCTCACTCCCCATATCCTTTAAAATCTCACCCAGTCTAATTCCACTCTCCTGCTCACTCCCCATCTGCTTTAATATCTCACCTAGTCTAATTCCCCTCTCCTGCTCAATCCCCATATTTTTAATATCTCACCTAATCTAATTCCACTCTCCTGATCACTACCCATATCCTTTAATATCTCACCTAGTCTAATTCCACTCTCCTGATCACTACCCATACCCTTTAATATCTCATCCAGTCTAATTCCACTCTCCTGCTCACTCCCCATCTGCTTTAATATCTCACCTAGTCTAATTCCACTCTCCTGCTCACTCCACGTATCCTTTAATATCTCACCCAGTCTAATTCCACTCTCCTGCTCACTCCCCATCTGCTTTAATATCTCACCTAGTCTAATTCCCCTCTCCTGCTCAATCCCCATATTTTTAATATCTCACCTAATCTAATTCCACTCTCCTGATCACTACCCATATCCTTTAATATCTCACCTAGTCTAATTCCACTCTCCTGATCACTACCCATACCCTTTAATATCTCATCCAGTCTAATTCCACTCTCCTGCTCACTCCCCATCTGCTTTAATATCTCACCTAGTCTAATTCCCCTCTCCTGCTCAATCCCCATATTTTTAATATCTCACCTAGTCTAATTCCACTCTCCTGCTCACTCCCCATATCCTTTAACATCTCACCTAGTCTAATTCCCCTCTCCTGCTCACTCCACATATCCTTTAATATATCACCTGGTCTAATTCCACTCTCCTGCTCACTCCCCATATCCTTTAACATCTCACCTGGTCTAATTCCACTCTCCTGCTCACTCCACATATCCTTTAGTATCTCACCAATCTAATTCCCCTCTCCTGCTCACTCCCCATATCCTTGAATATCTGAACTAATCTAATTCCCCTCGTCTGCTCACTCCCCGTATCCTTTAATATCTCACCTAGTCTAATTCCACTCTCCTGATCACTCCCCATATCCTTGAATATCTGAATTAATCTAATTCCACTCTTCTGCTCACTCCCCGTATCCTTTAATATCTCACCTAGTCTTATTCCACTCTCCTGCTCACTCCCCATATCCTTTAATATCTCACCTAGTCAAATTCCCCTCTCCTGCTCACTCCCCATATTCTTTAATATCTCACCTAGTCTAATTCTGCTCTCCTGCTCACTCCCCATATCCTTTAATATCTCACCTAGTCTAATTGTGCTCTCCTGTTCACTCCCCATATCCTTTAATATCTCACCTAGTCTAATTCCCCTCTCCAGCTCACTCCCCATATCCTTTAATATCTCACCTAGTCTAATTGTGCTCTCCTGTTCACTCCCCATATCCTTTAATATCTCACCTAGTCTAATTCCCCTCTCCAGCTCACTCCCCATATCCTTTAATATCTCACCTAGTCTAATTCCACTCTCCTGCTCACTCTCCATCTCCTTTAATATCTCACCCAGTCTAATTCCACTCTCCTGTTCACTCCCCATATCCTTTAATATCTCACGTATTCTAATTCCCCTCTCCAGCTCACTCCCCATATCCTTTAATATCTCACCTCGTCTAATTCCACTCTGCTGCTCACTCCCCATCTCCTTTAATATCTCACCCAGTCTAATTCCACTCTCCTGCTCACTCCCCATATCCTTTAATATCTCACCTAGTCTAATTCCCCTCTCCTGCTCACTCCCCATATCCTTTAATATCTCACCTAGTCTAATTCTGCTCTCCTGTTCACTCCCGATATCCTTTTATATCTCACCGAGTCTAATTCCACTCTCCTGCTCACTCCCCATATCCTTTAATATCTCACCTAGTCTAATTCCCCTCTCCTGCTCACTCCCCATATCCTTTAATATCTCACCTAGTCTAATTCTGCTCTCCTGTTCACTCCCCAAACCCTTTAATATCTCACCTTGTCTAATTCCCCTCTCCAGCTCACTCCCCATATCCTATAATATCTCACCGAGTCTAATTCCACTCTCCTGCTCACTCCCCGTATCCTTTAATATCTCACCCAGTCTAATTCCCCTCTCCTGCTCACTCCCCATCTCCATTAATATCTCACCCAGTCGAATTCCCCTCTCCTGCTCACACCCCATCTCCTTTAATATCTCACCCAGTCTAATTCCACTCTCCTGCTCACTCCCCGTATCCTTTAATATCTCACCTAGTCTGATTCCCCTCTTCTGCTCTCTCCCCATATCCTTCAATATCTCACCTAGTCTAATTCCACTCTCCTGCTCACTCCCCGTATCCTTTAATATCTCACCTAGTCTAATTCCCCTCTTCTGCTCTCTCCCCATATCCTTCAATATCTCACCAAGTCTAATTCCACTCTCCTGCTCACTGCCCATTCCATTTAATATCTCACCGAGTCTAATTCCCCTCTCCTGCTCACTCCCCATATCCTTTAATATCTCACCTAGTCTAATTCTGCTCTCCTGCTCACTCCCCATATCCTTTAATATCTCACCTGGTCTAATTCCACTCTCCTGCTCACTCCCCATCTCCTTTAATATCTCACCCAGTCTAATTCCGCTCTCCTGCTCACTCCCCATCTCCTTTAATATCTCACCCAGTCTAATTCCGCTCTCCTGCTCACTCCCCGAATCCTTTAATATCTCACCTAATCTAATTCCACTCTCCTGATCACTCCCCGTATCCTTTAATATCTCACCTAGTCTGATTCCCCTCTTCTGCTCTCTCCCCATATCCTTCAATATCTCACCTAGTCTAATTCCACTCTCCTGCTCACTCCCCGTATCCTTTAATATCTCACCTAGTCTAATTCCCCTCTTCTGCTCTCTCCCCATATCCTTCAATATCTCACCAAGTCTAATTCCACTCTCCTGCTCACTGCCCATTCCATTTAATATCTCACCGAGTCTAATTCCCCTCTCCTGCTCACTCCCCATATCCTTTAATATCTCACCTAGTCTAATTCTGCTCTCCTGCTCACTCCCCATATCCTTTAATATCTCACCTGGTCTAATTCCACTCTCCTGCTCACTCCCCATCTCCTTTAATATCTCACCCAGTCTAATTCCGCTCTCCTGCTCACTCCCCATCTCCTTTAATATCTCACCCAGTCTAATTCCGCTCTCCTGCTCACTCCCCGAATCCTTTAATATCTCACCTAATCTAATTCCACTCTCCTGATCACTACCCATACCCTTTAATATCTCACCCATTCTAATTCCACTCTCCTGCTCACTCCCCATCTTCTTTAATATCTCACCTAGTCTAATTCCCCTCTCCTGCTCACTCCCCATATTTTTAATATCTCACCTAGTCTAATTCCACTCTCCTGCTCACTCCTCATATCCTTTAACATCTCACCTAGTCTAATTCCACTCTCCTGCTCATTCCACATATTCTTTAATATATCACCTAGTCTAATTCCACTCTCCTGCTCACTCCCCATATCCTTTAGTATCTCACCAATCTAATTCCCCTCTCCTGATCACTCCCCATTTCCTTGAATATCTGAATTAATCTAATTCCACTCTTCTGCTCACTCCCCGTATCCTTTAATATCTCACCTAGTCTTATTCCACTCTCCTGCTCACTCCCCATATCCTTTAATATCTCACCCAGTCTAATTCCACTCTCCTGCTCACTCCCCATATCCTTTAAAATCTCACCCAGTCTAATTCCACTCTCCTGCTCACGCCCCATCTCCATTAATATCTCACCCAGTCTAATTCCCCTCCCCTGCTCACTCCCCGAATCCTTTAATATCTCACCAAGTCTAATTCCACTCTCCTGCTCACTCCCCGTATCCTTTAATATCTCACCCAGTCTAAGTCCACTCTCCTGCTCACTCCCCATCCGCTTTAATATCTCACCTAGTCTAATTCCCCTCTCCTGCTCAATCCCCATATTTTTAATATCTCACCTAATCTAATTCCACTCTCCTGATCACTCCCCATCTGCTTTAATATCTCACCTAGTCTAATTCCCCTCTCCTGCTCAATCCCCATATTTTTAATATCTCACCCAGTCTAATTCCACTCTCCTGCTCACTCCCCATATCCTTTAACATCTCACCTAGTCTAATTCCCCTCTCCTGCTCACTCCACATATCCTTTAATATCTCACCCAGTCTAATTCCACTCTCCTGCTCACTCCCCATATCCTTTAACATCTCACCTGGTCTAATTCCACTCTCCTGCTCACTCCCCATATCCTTTAGTATCTCACCAATCTAATTCCCCTCTCCTGCTCACTCCCCATATCCTTGAATATCTGAACTAATCTAATTCCCCTCTTCTGCTCACTCCCCGTATCCTTTAATATCTCACCTAGTCTAATTCCACTCTCCTGATCACTCCCCATATCCTTGAATATCTGAATTAATCTAATTCCACTCTTCTGCTCACTCCCCGTATCCTTTAATATCTCACCTAGTCTAATTCCCCTCTTCTGCTCTTTCCCCATATCCTTCAATATCTCACCAAGTCTAATTCCACTCTCCTGCTCACTGCCCATTCCATTTAATATCTCACCGAGTCTAATTCCCCTCTCCTGCTCACTCCCCATATCCTTTAATATCTCACCTAGTCTAATTCTGCTCTCCTGCTCACTCCCCATATCCTTTAATATCTCACCTGGTCTAATTCCACTCTCCTGCTCACTCCCCATCTCCTTTAATATCTCACCCAGTCTAATTCCGCTCTCCTGCTCGCTCCCCGAATCCTTTAATATCTCACCAAGTCTAATTCCACTCTCCTGCTCACTCCCCGTATCCTTTAATATCACACCTAATCTAATTCCACTCTCCTGATCACTACCCATACCCTTTAATATCTCACCCAGTCTAATTCCCCTCTCCTGCTCACTCCCCATATTTTTAATATCTCACCTAGTCTAATTCCACTCTCCTGCTCACTCCCCATATCCTTTAACATCTCACCTAGTCTAATTCCCCTCTCCTGCTCACTCCACATATGCTTTAATATATCACCTAGTCTAATTCCACTCTCCTGCTCACTCCCCATATCCTTTAGTATCTCACCAATCTAATTCCCCTCTCCTGCTCACTCCCCATATCCTTGAATATCTGAACTAATCTAATTCCGCTCTTCTGCTCACTCCCCGTATCCTTTAATATCTCACCTAGTCTAATTCCACTCTCCTGATCACTCCCCATTTCCTTGAATATCTGAATTAATCTAATTCCACTCTTCTGCTCACTCCCCGTATCCTTTAATATCTCACCTAGTCTTATTCCACTCTCCTGCTCACTCCCCATATCCTTTAATATCTCACCCAGTCTAATTCCACTCTCCTGCTCACTCCCCATATCCTTTAAAATCTCACCCAGTCTAATTCCACTCTCCTGCTCACGCCCCATCTCCATTAATATCTCACGCAGTCTAATTCCCCTCTCCTGCTCACTCCCCGAATCCTTTAATATCTCACCAAGTCTAATTCCACTCTCCTGCTCACTCCCCGTATCCTTTAATATCTCACCCAGTCTAATTCCCCTCTCCTGCTCAATCCCCATATTTTTAATATCTCACCTAATCTAATTCCACTCTCCTGATCACTACCCATACCCTTTAATATCTCACCCAGTCTAATGCCACTCTCCTGCTCACTCCCCATCTGCTTTAATATCTCACCTAGTCTAATTCCCCTCTCCTGCTCAATCCCCATATTTTTAATAGCTCACCTAGTCTAATTCCACTCTCCTGCTCACTCCCCATATCCTTTAACATCTCACCTAGTCTAATTCCCCTCTCCTGCTCACTCCACATATCATTTAATATATCACCTGGTCTAATTCCACTCTCCTGCTCACTCCCCATATCCTTTAACATCTCACCTGGTCTAATTCCACTCTCCTGCTCACTCCCCATATCCTTGAATATCTGAACTAATCTAATTCCCCTCTTCTGCTCACTCCCCGTATCCTTTAATATCTCACCTAGTCTAATTCCACTCTCCTGATCACTCCCCATATCCTTGAATATCTGAATTAATCTAATTCCACTCTTCTGCTCACTCCCCGTATCCTTTAATATCTCACCTAGTCTTATTCCACTCTCCTGCTCACTCCCCATATCCTTTAATATCTCACCCAATCTAATTCCACTCTCCTGCTCACTCCCCATATCCTTTAATATCTCACCTAGTCTAATTCCACTCTCCTGCTCACTCCCCGTATCCTTTAATATCTCACCTAGTCTAATTCCACTCTCCTGCTCACTCCCCGTATCCTTTAATGTCTCACCCAGTCCAATTCCACTCTCCTGCTCACTCCCTGTATCCTTTAATATCTCACCTAGTCTAATTCCACTCTCCTGCTCACTCCCTGTATCCTTTAATATCTCACCTAGTCTAATTCCACTCTCCTGCTCACTCCCCATATCCTTTAATATCTCACCCAGTCTAATTCCACTCTCCTGCTCACTCCCCGTATCCTTTAATATCTCACCTAGTCTAATTCCACTCTCCTGATCACTCCCCATCTCATTTAATATCTCATCCAGTCTAATTCCACTCTCCTGCTCACTCCCCGTATCCTTTAATATCTCAACCAGTCTAATTCCACTGTCCTGCTCACTCCCCATCTCCTTTAATATCTCACCTAGTCAAATTCCCGTCTCCTGCTCACTCCCCATATCCTTTAATATCTCACCTAGTCAAATTCTGCTCTCCTGCTCACTCCCCATATCCTTTAATATCTCACCTAGTCTAACTCTGCTCTGCTGCTCACTCCCCATATCATTTAATATCTCACCAAGTCTAATTCTGCTCTCCTGTTCACTCCCCATACCCTTTAATATCTCACCTTGTCTAATTCCCCTCTCCAGCTCACTCCCCATATCCTTTAATATCTCACCGAGTCTAATTCCACTCTCCTGCTCACTCCCCGTATCCTTTAATATCTCACCCAGTCTAATTCCCCTCTCCTGCTCACTCCCCATCTCCATTAATATCTCACCCAGTCTAATTCCACTCTCCTGCTCACTCCCCGTATCCTTTAATATCTCACCCAGTCGAATTCCCCTCTCCTGCTCACTCCCCATCTCCTTTAATATCTCACCCAGTCTAATTCCACTCTCCTGCTCACTCCCCGTATCCTTTAATATCTCACCTAGTCTAATTCCCCTCTTCTGCTCTCTCCCCATATCCTTTAATATCACACCGAGTCTAATTCCACTCTCCTGCTCACTCCCCGTATCCTTTAATATCTCACCTAGTCTAATTCCCCTCTTCTGCTCTCTCCCCATATCCTTCAATATCTCACCAAGTCTAATTCCACTCTCCTGCTCACTGCCCATTCCCTTTAATATCTCACCGAGTCTAATTCCCCTCTCCTGCTCACTCCCCATATCCTTTAATATCTCACCTCGTCTAATTCTGCTCTCCTGCTCACTCCCCATATCCTTTAATATCTCACCTGGTCTAATTCCACTCTCCTGCTCACTCCCCATCTCCTTTAATATCTCACCTCGTCTAATTCCCCTCTCCTGCTCACTCCCCATATTTTTAATATCTCACCTAGTCTAATTCCACTCTCCTGCTCACTCCTCATATCCTTTAACATCTCACCTAGTCTAATTCCCCTCTCCTGCTCACTCCACATATCCTTTAATATATCACCTAGTCTAATTCCACTCTCCTGCTCACTCCCCATATCCTTTAGTATCTCACCAATCTAATTCCCCTCTCCTGATCACTCCCCATTTCCTTGAATATCTGAATTAATCTAATTCCACTCTTCTGCTCACTCACCGTATCCTTTAATATCTCACCTAGTCTTATTCCACTCTCCTGCTCACTCCCCATATCCTTTAATATCTCACCCAGTCTAATTCCACTCTCCTGCTCACTCCCCATATCCTTTAAAATCTCACCCAGTCTAATTCCACTCTCCTGCTCACGCCCCATCTCCATTAATATCTCACCCAGTCTAATTCCCCTCTCCTGCTCACTCCCCGAATCCTTTAATATCTCACCAAGTCTAATTCCACTCTCCTGCTCACTCCCCGTATCCTTTAATATCTCACCCAGTCTAATTCCACTCTCCTGCTCACTCCCCATCTGCTTTAATATCTCACCTAGTCTAATTCCCCTCTCCTGCTCAATCCCCATATTTTTAATATCTCACCTAGTCTAATTCCACTCTCCTGCTCACTCCCCATATCCTTTAACATCTCACCTAGTCTAATTCCCCTCTCCTGCTCACTCCACATATCCTTTAATATATCACCTGGTCTAATTCCACTCTCCTGCTCACTCCCCATATCCTTTAACATCTCACCTGGTCTAATTCCACTCTCCTGCTCACTCCCCATATCCTTTAGTATCTCACCAATCTAATTCCCCTCTCCTGCTCACTCCCCATATCCTTGAATATCTGAACTAATCTAATTCCCCTCTTCTGCTCACTCCCCGTATCCTTTAATATCTCACCTAGTCTAATTCCACTCTCCTGATCACTCCCCATATCCTTGAATATCTGAATTAATCTAATTCCACTCTTCTGCTCACTCCCCGTATCCTTTAATATCTCACCTAGTCTTATTCCACTCTCCTGCTCACTCCCCATATCCTTTAATATCTCACCCAATCTAATTCCACTCTCCTGCTCACTCCCCATATCCTTTAATATCTCACCTAGTCTTATTCCACTCTCCTGCTCACTCCCCATATCCTTTAATATCTCACCCAGTCTAATTCCACTCTCCTGATCACTCCCCATACCATTTAATATCTCACCTAGTCTAATTCCACTCTCCTGCTCACTCCCCATCTCCTTTAATATCTCACCTAGTCAAATTCCCCTCTCCTGCTCACTCCCCATATTCTTTAATATCTCACCTAGTCTAATTCTGCTCTCCTGCTCACTCCCCATATCCTTTAATATCTCACCTAGTCTAATTGTGCTCTCCTGTTCACTCCCCATATCCTTTAATATCTCACCTAGTCTAATTCCCCTCTCCAGCTCACTCCCCATATCCTTTAATATCTCACCTAGTCTAATTCCACTCTCCTGCTCACTCTCCATCTCCTTTAATATCTCACCCAGTCTAATTCCACTCTGCTGTTCACTCCCCATATCCTTTAATATCTCACCTAGTCTAATTCCCCTCTCCAACTCACTCCCCATATCCTTTAATATCTCACCTAGTCTAATTCCACTCTGCTGCTCACTCCCCATCTCCTTTAATATCTCTCCCAGTCTAATTCCACTCTCCTGCTCACTCCCCATATCCTTTAATATCTCACCGAGTCTAATTCCCCTCTCCTGCTCACTCCCCATATCCTTTAATATCTCACCTAGTCTAATTCTGCTCTCCTGTTCACTCCCGATATCCTTTTATATCTCACCGAGTCTAATTCCACTCTCCTGCTCACTCCCCATATCCTTTAATATCTCACCTCGTCTAATTCCCCTCTCCTGCTCACTCCCCATATCCTTTAATATCTCACCTAGTCTAATTCTGCTCTCCTGTTCACTCCCGATATCCTTTAATATCTCACCCAGTCTAATTCCACTCTCCTGCTCACTCCCCGTATCCTTTAATATCTCACCTAGTCTAATTCCACTCTCCTGTTCACTCCCCATATCGTTTAATATCTCACCTCGTCTAATTCCCCTCTCCAGCTCACTCCCCATATCCTTTAATATCTCACCTAGTCTAATTCTGCTCTCCTGCTCACTCCCCATATCCTTTAATATCTCACCTAGTCGAATTGTGCTCTCCTGTTCACTCCCCATATCGTTTAATATCTCACCTAGTCTAATTCCCCTCTCCAGCTCACTCCCCATATCCTTTAATATGTCACCCAGTCTAATTCCACTCTCCTGCTCACTCCCCATATCCTTTAATATCTCACCTAGTCTAATTCCACTCTCCTTCTCACTCCCCATATCCTTTAATATCTCACCCAGTCTAATTCCACTGTCCTGCTCACTCCCCATTCCATTCAATATCTCACCTAGTCTAATTCCACTCTCCTGCTCACTCCCCGTATCCTTTAATATCTCACCCAGTCTAATTCCACTCTCCTGCTCACTCCCCGTATCCTTTAATATCTCACCCAGTCGAATTCCACTCTCCTGCTCACTCTCCATCTCCTTTAATATCTCACCCAGTCTAATTCCACTCTCCTGCTCACTCCCCATATCCTTTAATATCTCACCTAGTCTAATTCCCCTCTCCTGCTCACTCCCCATATTCTTTAATATCTCAACTAGTCTAATTCCCCTCTCCTGCTCACTCCCCATATCCTTTAATATCTCACCTAGTCTAATTCCACTCTCCTGCTCACTCCCCGTATCATTTAATATCTCACCTAGTCTAATTCCACTCTCCTGCTCACTCCCCATATCCTTTAATATCTCACCGAGTCTAACTCCACTCTCCTGATCACTGCCCATATCCTTTAATATCTCACCTAGTCTAATTCCACTCTCCTGCTCACTCCCCATATCCTTTAATATCTCACCGAGTCTAACTCCACTCTCCTGCTCACTCCCCATATCCTTTAATATCTCACCTAGTCTAATTCCACTCTCCTGCTCACTCCCCATATCCTTTAATATCTCACCGAGTCTAACTCCACTCTCCTGCTCACTCCCCATATCCTTTAATATCTCACCTAGTCTAATTCCACTCTCCTGCTCACTCCCCATATCCTTTAATATCTCACCTAGTCTAATTCCCCTCTCCTGCTCACTCCCCGTATCCTTTAATATCTCACCTAGTCTAATTCCACTCTCCTACTCACTCCCCATATCCTTTAATATCTCACCTAGTCTAATTCCACTCTCCTGCTCACTCCCCATATCCTTTAATATCTCACCGAGTCTAACTCCACTCTCCTGATCACTGCCCATATCCTTTAATATCTCACCTAGTCTAATTCCACTCTCCTGCTCACTCCCCATATCCTTTAATATCTCACCGAGTCTAACTCCACTCTCCTGATCACTGCCCATATCCTTTAATATCTCACCTAGTCTAATTCCACTCTCCTGCTCACTCCCCATATCCTTTAATATCTCACCGAGTCTAACTCCACTCTCCTGCTCACTCCCCATATCCTTTAATATCTCACCTAGTCTAATTCCACTCTCCTGCTCACTCCCCATATCCTTTAATATCTCACCGAGTCTAACTCCACTCTCCTGCTCACTCCCCATATCCTTTAATATCTCACCTAGTCTAATTCCACTCTCCTGCTCACTCCCCGTATCCTTTAATATCTCACCTAGTCTAATTCCACTCTCCTGCTCACTCCCCATATCCTTTAATATCTCACCGAGTCTAACTCCACTCTCCTGATCACTGCCCATATCCTTTAATATCTCACCTAGTCTAATTCCACTCTCCTGCTCACTCCCCATATCCTTTAATATCTCACCTAGTCTAATTCCCCTCTCCTGCTCACTCCCCGTATCCTTTAATATCTCACCTAGTCTAATTCCACTCTCCTGCTCACTCCCCATATCCTTTAATATCTCACCTAGTCTAATTCCACTCTCCTGCTCACTCCCCATACACCTTAATATCCCACCTAGCCTAATAACACTCTCCTGCTCACTCCTCATACCCTTTAATATTGCACCTAGCCTAATCCAAATCTCCTGTTCACTCTCCATACCCTTTAATGTACCACCCTATCTAATCCCACGCTCCTCCTCAGCACCCATACCATTTGATATCTCACTCAATCTAATCCCACTCTCCTGATCACTCCCCATACCATTTAACATCCCACCCAGTCTAATCCCACTCTCTGGCTCACTCCCCAAACTTTTTAATATCCCACCTCGCCTAATAATACTCTCCTGCTCACTCCTCATACCCTTTAATATTGCACCTAGCCTAATCTCACTCTCCTGTTCACTCCCCATACCTTTTAATGTACCATCCAGTCTAATCCCACTCTCCTGTTGACCACCCATACCCTTTAACATCCCACCCAATCTAATCCCACTCTCTTGCTCACCTGCCAGACCTTTCAATGTCCTCCATAATCTAATCCTACTCTCCTGCTCACTGTTTCAAGAAGCCATCTCGTCCTGTTCCAAAAGTATTTCTAGACTTTGCATCAACGGTGGTGTGTCAGATTATTGCATATTCTAACCACCCTCTGTGTGAAGATGTTTCGCTAACCTTCTCTTTAATTCACTTTGTGCAGGGCCTCCTGTTTGTTTCACTCTTGTTACCATGACACTGACCAATAGAAACACTTTCTCGCCATTTCCCTTCCCATAACACTTTGTAATCTTGAAGGCCTCCATCAGGTCACCCCGTGAAACTCTGATCTCGAGGGAAAAGGCCCCAGCCTCTCAAGTCTCTCTACACATCCATGATACCTCAGCCTGGCTAACATCTCAGTGAATCTATACTGCAGCTTTCCCATTGCTTCTAAACCCCCCTACGATGGAGTGTCCAAAACTGTGCAATCTTAACTGTAGCCTACTTTAGGCCTTTGTACAAGCTCACCATGTCCTACTTTGCTTTTGAATTTCTCATTTTAAAATTGTCATCCTTGTTTTCAAATCCCCCTTCAGACTTGCCCCCCTCCCTATCTCCATAAACACCACCAGCCCCTACAACCCTCCGAGATCTCTGCGCTCCTCCAATTCTGGCCTCTTGCGCATCCCTGATTTGCATTGCTCCACCATTGCCTTCAGTTGTCTAAGCACTAATCTCTGGAATTCCCTGCCTAAACCTCTCTGACTCTTTACCTCCTCTCTCCTGCTATTAAGACAGTCCATAAAACCTACCTCTTTGAACAAGCATTTGGTCACCTGTCCCAATGTCTCCTTACGATGCAGGACAAATGCACATTGTTGTGATTTACTGATTCCTGATACAACGGCAAGGTTTCTATCTGCCTTGTTTATTCGGGTTGCTATGAGAGAGATGGGAAGGGTGTAGTTGCATGTTCTGACAATCGGTCGGGCTCAGTGTAGGGACATGCATGCGAGAGGCCTGGGCTACCTCTTAAATCTAGGACCATTAGCGTGGACATGGCCAGCTGCAACCTTGAGCTGTTTCCCCTGCTCCTTGGCAGGCAATGGGTTAACAGAATCTGTTGATCTCTTTGGCAGTGCAGTGGAACTAATGCTTGCACTCTGAGCTGGTAAACAGGGTCTCAGCTGCTAGGCGGCAATGGAGCTCACATCTCCAAGCGGGCTATTGGGACTCTGGTCACCGGGGACTGGGCTGGGCCCTCGTTAACTGAGCGCAAAACAAAGAGTTTGAAGAGACAAGATTCACTGAGTTATATTGAAATAAAAACATTTACTCAAATAGTATTCCATTTTATTTTATCTTCTTTTATTTGATGGCAAAACCTTCATTTATTGAGAACGAGATTGCCCTCAGATGGACTGGTTGGCATCCTCCTTCAGCTGGCGATTGTTACAGTCGTGTGCTTTGCTGGACCACTTCAGAGAACATGAAAGAGTTACCCACACACTGTGAGGCATTCGGTCACTTGTATGCCCAGACTGGTGTACGAGTGGCAGGGACCCTTCTCTGCAGGACATCAGCAAACCAGTTGTGTTTTTACGGCAATCCATCAGCTTTCCATTGGTCTGTTTTCCTGGTTCCAACGAGCAAGTTACCAGATATATTGAATTTAGTTACACACCACACCGACACTGAATTTCAACCTCTGGGCCACCAGTTCACTAGACCACAACTGTGCAAGTAGACCCCAGCCTTGAAGTGTCCGGCTAATTACAGATGGACTCGATCGAGCCAGAGGGATTTATAGCACGGAAGGAAATTAATCCCACTGTCTCGCTCGCTCCCCATAGCCCTCTATCAATGCCTAAACTAATCACACTGCCCCGCTCTCTCCCCACAGCCCGGTATCAATCCCCAAACTAATCCCACTGCCCCGCTCTCTCCCCACAGCCCGGTACAAATGTCCAAACAAATCCCACTGCCCCACTCTCTCACCATAGCCGAGTATAAATGCCTAAACTAATCCCACTGCCCCACTCTCTCCCCATAGCCCTGCATCAATCTCAAACTAATTCCACTGCCCCTCTCTCTCCCCATAGCCCTGTATCAATCCCAAACTAATCCCACTGCCCCTCTCTCTCCCATAGCCCTGTATCAATCCCAAACTTATCTCACAGACCCGCTCTCTCCCCATAGCCCTGCATCAATCCCAAACTAATCCCACTGCCCCGCTCTCTCCCCATAGCCCTGTATCAATCTCAAACTAATCCCACTGCCCCACTCTCTCCCCATAGCCCTGTATGAATCTCAAACTAATCCCACTGCCCCACTCTCTCCCCATAGCCCTGTATGAATCTCAAACTAATCCCACTGCCCCGCTCTCTCCCCATAGCCCTGTATCAATCCCAAACTAGTCCCACTGCCCCACTCTCTCCCCATAGCCCTGCATCAATCCCCAACTAATCCCACTGCCCCACTCTCTCCCCATAGCCCTGTATCAATCCCCAAAATAATCCCACTGCCTCGCTCTCTACCCACAACCTTGTATTAATCCCAAACTAATCCCACTGCCCCACTCTCTCCCCATAGCCCTGTATCAATCCCAAACTAATCCCACTGCCCCACTCTCTCCCCATGGCCCTGTATCAATCCCAAACTAATCCCAATGCCCCGCTCTCTGCCCAGAGCCCTGTATCAATCGTCAAACTTTTTAAATAAATCGTTCATGGGATGTGGGCATCGGTGGCAAGGCCGGCATTTTTTGCCCATCCGTAATTGCCCTCGAGAAGGTGGTGGTGAGCCGCCTTCTTGAACCGCTGCAGTCCATGTGGTGAAGGTTCTCCCACAGTGCTGTTAGGAAGGGAGTTCCAGGATTTTGACCCAGTGACAATGAAGGAACGACCGATATATTTCCAAGTCGGGATGGTGTGTGACTCGGAGGGGAACGTGCAGGTGGTGTTGTCCCCATGTGCCTGCTGCTCTTGTCCTTCTAGGTGGTAGAGGTCGTGGGTTTGGGAGGTGCTGTCGAAGAAGCCTTGGCGAGTTGTTGCAGTGCATCCTGTGGATGGTCCACACTGCAGTGAACTGGTGGTGAGGGTAGTGAATGTTTGGGGTGGTGGATGGGGTGCTAATCAAGTGGGCTGCTTTCCCCAAACTAATCCCACTGACCCACTCTCTTCCCATACCCCTGTATCAATCCGAAATTAATCCCACTGCCCCACTCTCTCCCCATAGCCCTGTATCAATCCCCAAACTAATCCCACTGCCCCACTCTCTCCCCATAGCCCTGTATCAATCCCAAACTAATCCCACTGCCCCACTCTCTCCCCATAGCCCTGTATCAATCCCCAAACTAATCCCACTGCCCCACTCTCTCCCCATAGTCCTGTATCAATCCGAAACTAATCCCACTGCCCCGCTCTCTCCCCATAGCCCTGTATCAATCCCAAACTAATCCCACTGCCCCGCTCTCTCCCCATAGCCCTGTATCAATCCCAAACTGATCCCACTGCCCCGCTCTCTCCCCATAGTCCTGTATCAATGCCCAAACTAATCCCAAATTCCCCGCTCTCTCCCCATAGCCCTGTATCAATCCAATACTCATCCCACTGCCCCACTCTCTCCCCATAGCCCTGTATCAATCCCCAAACTAATCCCACTGCCCCACTCTCTCCCCATAGCTCTGTGTCAATCCCCAAACTAATCCCACTGCCCCGCTCTCTTTCCACAACCCTGTATCAATCCCAAACTAATCTCACAGACCCGCTCCCTCCCCATAGCTCTGTATCAATCCCAAACTAATCTCACAGACCCGCTCCCTCCCCATAGCCCTGTATCAATCCCAAACTAATCTCACAGACCCGCTCCCTCCCCATAGCTCTGTATCAATCCAAAACTCATCCCACTGACCTGCTTTCTCCCCAGAGCCCTGTATCAATCCCCAAACTAATCCCACTGCCCCGCTCTCTTTCCACAACCCTGTATCAATCCAAAACTCATCCCACTCCCCCACTCTCTCCCCATAGCCCTGTGTCAATCCCAAACTAATTCCACTGCCCCACTCTCTCCCCATAGCCCTGTATCAATCCCAAACTAATCCCACTGCCCCACTCTCTCCCCATTGCTCTGTATCAATCCCCAAACTAATCCCACTGCCCCACTCTCTCCCCATAGCCCTGTATCAATCCCCAAACTAATCCCACTGCCCCGCTCTCTGCCCAGAGCCCTGTATCAATCGTCAAACTTTTTAAATAAATCGTTCATGGGATGTGGGCATCGGTGGCAAGGCCGGCATTTATTGCCCATCCCTAATTGCCCCTTGAGAAGGTGGTGGTGAGCCGCCTTCTTGAACCGCTGCAGTCCGTGTGGTGACGGTTCTCCCACAGTGCTGTTAGGAAGGGAGTTCCAGGATTTTGACCCAGTGACAATGAAGGAACGGCCGATATATTTCCAAGTCGGGATGGTGTGTGACTAGGAGGGGAACGTGCAGGTGGTGTTGTCCCCATGTGCCTGCTGTCCTTGTCCTTCTAGGTGGTAGAGGTCGTGGGTTTGGGAGGTGCTGTCGAAGAAGCCTTGGCGAGTTGCTGCAGTGCATCCTGTGGATGGTCCACACTGCAGTGAACTGGTGGTGAGGGTAGTGAATATTTGGGGTGGTGGATGGGGTGCTAATCAAGTGGGCTGCTTTCCCCAAACTAATCCCACTGACCCACTCTCTTCCCATACCCCTGTATCAATCCGAAATTAATCCCACTGCCCCACTCTCTCCCCATAGCCCTGTATCAATCCAAAGCGAATCCCACTGCCCCACTCTCTCCTCAAGGCCTTGTATCAATCCAGCATATTTCTGGTCTTCTTATTACAAAAAGGCTATGGAGGCTCTGGAGATGGTGCAAACAATATTTACAAGAAAGATAGCAGAACTGAGAGGTTATGACTACCAGCAAGGACCTAACAGGCTGGGGCTCAATTCTCCAGAAAAGAGAAGGCTGAGGGGTGACATGGTAGATATCATAAATATTCTGAAGGGGTTTATTAGGGTGGACATTGAGAAGATGTTTCCACTTGTGGGGGCATTCAAAACCAGGAGCCATCAATATAAGATAATCACTAATAAATCCAATCGGGAATTCAGGAGAAACTTCTTTCCCCAGAGAGCGGTGAGAATGTGGAACTCGCTCCCACAAGGAGTAGTTGAGGTGAATAGTGGAGATGGATTTAAGGGGAAGCTCGATAAACACATGAGGGAGAAAGGAATCCAAGTTCATACTGATAGGTTGAGATGAAATAGGATAGGAAGAGGCTCAAGTGGAGCAGAAACAACCACATGGAACAGATGGGCCGAATGGCCTAATTCAGTGCTATACATTCTATGTAATTCTATGTGAAAGGAATTCAAATGCCCCACTCTGAGCAACTGTGAAGCACGAGTACATATAGACACTGACCATCAAGGTCAGTACAGTAATTGTATTGCAGGAGTAAACATAGAGCTTAAAAAGCAGAAAATCAGGATCAGGAGTACATCTCTAAACTGAACAGCAGGGTCAGAACAGTAACTGTACAGGGGCAATATATATTAACACTGAACAGCCAATTCAGAAGAGTAACTATACAGCAGGAATACATAAATAAAGATCAGATTCAGCACAGTAAAGCAGCAATACATTGATGCAATAGCTGCACAGCAAGAGTATATATATATATATATAAATTAAATTGCAGAGTCAGTCCAGTTACTTTACAGCTGGTGTAAATATATACGCTCAACAGCAGAGTTAGTACAATAACTCTACAGCAGGTGTAAATATATACGCTGAACAGCAGATCAGTACAGTAACTGTACAGAAGAAGTAAACTTATGCACTGGACAGAGTCAGTACAGTAAATGTACAGCAGGAATACATATATACACTGAACAGAATCAGTACAGTAACTGTACAGCAGGAATACATATATACAATGGGCAGAATCAGTACAGTAAATGTACAGCAGGAATACATATATACACTGAACAGAGTCAGTACAGTAACTGTACAGCAGGAATACATATATACACTGAACAGAATCAGTACAGTAAATGTACAGCAGGAATACATGTATAAACTCAACAGCAAGTCAGCTCAGTAACTGTACAGCAGGAGTACATATATACACTCATCAGCAAGGTCAGTTCAGTAACTGTAGAGTAGGTGTGCATATAAGGATGGATAAGCAGGGACAATGCAGCAACTGTACAGCAGGAGTACAAATATGCACTGAACAGCAGTCAGAACATTAACGGTACATCAGGAGCACATATTTTGCAAGGAATAGCAGAGTCAGTAGAGTTAATTTGCAGTAGGTGTAAATATATACACTGAACAGCAGAATCAGACAGTAAATGATTACATATATACACTGAACAGGGTTAGTAGAGTAACATTACTGCAGGACTGCATACATTCACTCAATAGCAAGGTCAGCACAGTAACTGTAAAGCAGGAGTACATATATACACTCAACAGCAAGGTCAGTACAGGAACTATACAGCAGGAGTACATATATAATTAGTCCCATGCCCCCACTCTCTACCCAGACCCTGTATCAATCCCAAACAAATCCCACAGAACCGCGCTCTCCCCATAAGCCTGTATCAATTCCAAACTAAACCCACTCCCACACTCTCCCCAGAGCCCTGTATTTTTAAAAATTCTTTCCTGGGATGTGGGCATCGCTGGCAAGGCCAGCATTTATTGCCCATCCTTAATTGCCCTTGAGAAGGTGGTGAGCCGCCTTCTTGAACCGCTGCAGTCCGTGTGGTGACGGTTCTCCCACAGTGCTGTTAGGAAGGGAGTTCCAGGATTTTGACCCAGCGACGATGAAGGAACGGCGATATATTTCCAAGTCGGGATGGTGTGTGACTCGGAGGGGAACGTGCAGGTGGTGTTGTCCCCATGTGCCTGCTGTCCTTGTGCTTCTAGGTGGTAGAGGTCGCGGGTTTGGGAGGTGCTTTCGAAGAAGCCTTGGCGAGTTGCTGCAGTGCATCCTGTGGATGGTGCACACTGCATTAAATAGCAGAATCAGTCCAGTTACTTTACAGCCGGTGTAAATATATACGCTCAACAGCAGAGTCAATACAATAACTGTACAGCAGAAATAAATATATACACTGAACAGAGTCAGTACAGTAACTGTACAGCACGAGTACATAGAGAGATGGAACAGAAGGATTAGTGCAGTAACTGTACGGCAGCAGTACAAATGAGCATTGAACAGCAGTCAGTACATTAACTGTACAGCAGGAACACATGTTTTGCAACAAATAACAGAATCAGTACAGGTGTAAAAATGTACACTGAACAGCAGAGCCAGAACACTAACTGTATTGCAGGAGTAAATATATACTCTGAACAGAGTCAGTGCAGTAACTGTACAGAAGGAGCACATACATACATTCAACAGCAAGGTCAGTACAGTAACTGTAGAGCAGGTGTACATATATACACCCAACAGCAAGGTCTGTACAGTAACTCTACAGCAGGAGTACATATATACACTCAACAGCATGGTCAGAACAGTAACCGTAGAGCAGGTGTACATATATGGATAGATCAGCAGGGTCAATGCAGTAACTGTACAGCTGGAGTACAAATATGCACTGAACAACAGACAGAAGAGTAACTGTAAAGCATGAGCACATATTTTGCAAGGAATAGCAGAGTCAGTACAGTTACTTTACAGTAGGTGTAAATATATACAGTGAACAGCAGAATCAGACAGTAACAGTATAGCAGGAGTACATGTATACACTAAACAGAGTCAGTACAGTAACTGTACAGCAGGAGTACAAATATACACTGAACAGAGTCAGTACAGTAACTGTACAGCATGAGTGTACATATATACAATGGGCAGAGTCAGTACAGTAACTGTACAGCCGGTGTACATAAATACATGGAACAGAGTCAGTACAGTAACTGTACTGCAGGAATGCATACATGCACTCAATGGCAAGGTCAACACAGTAATTGTACAACAAGAGTAAATATATACACTGAACATCCTCAGTATTGTAACTGTGCAAGTGGAGTGCATATATACAATAACAGAGTCAGTACAGTAACTATACAGCAGGAGTATATATATAAAATGAACAGAGAGAGTAGAGCAACTGTACAGCAGGAATACAAATATACACTGAACAGAGACAGTACATTAACTGTACAGCAGGAGTACATAAATACACTGAACAGATTCAGTACTGTAACTGTAAAGCAGGAATACATACACCCACAGAACAGAGTCAGTATAGTACCTGTACAGCAGGACAGCATAAATTCACTCAATAGCAAGGTGAGCAAAGTAACAATAGAACTGGGATAGTTGTATACATGGGATAGAGTCTGCACAGTAACTGTACAGCAGGAGTAAATAAATACAATGAACAGAGTCAGTACAGTAACTTTACAGCAGGAGTACATATATACAATTTACAGAGTCAGTACTGTAACTGTAGAGCAGGAGTACATATGTACACTCAACAGCAAGGACAGCACAGTAACTGTACAGCAGGAGTCCATATATACACTCAACAGCAAGGTCAGCACAGTAACTGTACAGCAGGTGTAGATATATACACTGAACAGAGTCAGTACAGTAACTGTGCAGCAGGAGTACATACATACATTCAATGGCAAGGTCAACACAGTAACTGTACAACAGGATCAAATGTATACACTGAATAGAGTCAGTATAGCAACTGTACAGCATGAGTGAACGTATATACAATGAACAGAGTCAGTACAGTAACTATACAGCAGGAGTACATATATAAAATGAACAGAGTCAGTAGAGTAACTATACAGCAGGAGTACATATATACACTGAACAGGGTCAGTACAGTAACTGCACAGCAGGAGCACATATATACAATAAACAGTCAGTACATATATACAATGAACAGAGTCAGTACAGTAACTATACAGCAGGAGTACATATATACACTGAACAGTGTCAGTACAGTAACTGCACAGCAGGAGCACATATATACAATAAACAGTCAGTACATATATACAATGAACAGAGTCAGTACAGTAACTGTACAGCAGGACAGCATACATTCACTGAATAGCAAAGTCATTACAGTAACTGTAGAATGAGAATAGATGCATACACAGAACAGAGTCTGCACAGTAATTTTACAGCAGGAGTACATATATACACTGAACAGAGTCAGGACAGTAACTGTACAGCAGGAGTACAAATACACAGTGAACAGAGTCAGTACAGTAACTGTACAGCAGGAGTACATATCTACACTGAACAGAGTCAGTACAATAACTGTACAGCTGGAGTACATACATACATTCAATGGCAAGGTCAACACAGTAACTGTGCAACAGGAGTAAATGTATACACTGAACAGATTCAGTATAGTAACTGTAGAGCATGAATGAACACATATACAATGAACAGAGTCAGTACAGTAACTGTACAGCAGGAGTACATAAATACACTCAACAGCAAGGTCAGTACATTAACAGAACTGCAGGAGCACAAATATACACTCAACAGCAAGATCGTACACTAACTGTAGAGCAGGTGTACATATATGGATGGATCAGCAGGGTCAATTATGTAACTGTACAGCAGGAGTAAAATATGCACAGAACAGCAGTCAGAACATTAACTGCACAGCAGGAGCACAAACTTTGCAAGGAATAGCAGAGTCAGTACAGATAATTTACTGTAGCTGTATATATATACACCGAACAGCCGAATCAGACAGTAACAGTATGGCAGGAGTACGGATAAGCACTGAACAGGGTCAGTCGAGTAACAGTACTGCAGGAGTAGAGAAAAACACTGAACAGAGTCAATACAGTAAATGCACTGCAGGACTGCATACATTCACTCGAAAGCAAGGTCAGCACAGTAACTGTACATCTGGAATAGATATATACACGGAACAGAGTCTGCACAGTAAATGTACAGAAGGAGTACACTTATTCATTCAACAGCAAGGTCAGTACAGTAACTGTACAAAAGGATTACTTATATACACTGAACAGTGTCAATACAGTAACTGCACAGCAGGAGCAAATAGATACAATAAACAGTCAGTACAGTAACTGTACAGCAGGAGTAGATATATACACTGAACAGGGTCAGTGCAGTAACTGTACTGCAGGAATGCATACATGCACTCAATGGCAAGGTCAACACAGTAACAGTAAAACAACAGTAAATATGTACACTGAACAGAGACACTACATTAACTGTACAGCAGGAGAACATAAATACACTGAACAGATTCAGTACAGCAACTGTACAGCAGGAATACATATACGCACTGAACAGAGTCAGTACAGTAACTGTACAGCAGGACAGCATAAATTCACTCAATAGCAAGTTGAGCTAAGTAACTTTAGAACAGGAATAGGTGTATACATGGTTAGAGTCTGCACAGTAACTGTATAGCAAGAAAAAATACATAAAATTAACAGAATCAGTACAGTAACTGTACAGCAGGAGTACGTAAAAACACTCAACAGCAAGGTCAGCTCAGTAACTGTACAAAAGGAGTAAATATATACAATGAACAGAGTCAGTACTGTAATTGTACAAAAGGGGTACATATATACACTCAACAGAGTCAGTACAGTAACTGTGCAAAAGGAGAACACATATAAACTAACAGTGTCAGTACAGTAACTGCACAGCAGGACCAGATACATCCAATAAATTGAGTCAGTACAGTAACTGTGCAGTAGGAGTACATAAATACACTCAATGGCAAGGTCAACACAGTAACTGTACAACAGGAGTAAATGTACACACTGAATCGAGTCAGTATAGTAACTTTACAACAGGAGTGCATATACAAAATAAATGGAGTCCGTACACTAACAGAAATTCAGGAGTTAATATATACACTGAATAGAGTCTGAACAGTAACTATACAACAGGAGTACATAAATACACGCAACAGCAAGGTCAGCAAAGTAACTAAACAGCAGGAGTACATATATACACTCAACAGCAAGATCAGCACAGTAACTGTACAGCAGGAGTAGATATATAGAATGAACACAGTCAGTGCAGTAACTGTACAGCAGGAGTACATATACAATGAACCGTGTCAGTACAGTAACTGTACAGAAGGAGTACATATATACACTGAACAGAGTCAGTACAGTAACTGTACAGCATGAGTGAACATATATACAATGAACAGAGTCAGTAGAGTAACTATACAGCAGGAGTACATATATACACTCAACAGCAAGGTCAGTACATTAACTGTACAGCAGGAGTACAAAAATACACGCAACAGCAAGGTCATCACAGCAACTATACAGCAGGATTACATATACACACTCAACAGCAAGTCCAGTACAGTAATTGTACAAAAAGAATACTTACTTACACTGAACAGTGTCAGTACAGTAACTGCACAGCAGGAGCACATATATACAATAAACAGTCAGTATATATATATATACAATGAACAGAGTCAGTACAGTAAACGTGCAGCAGAACAGCATACATTCACTCAACAGCAAGGTCAGCACAGTAACTGTAGAACGAGAATAGATGTATACACTGAACAGGGTCAGTACAGTAACTGTACAGCAGGAGTACATATATACACTGAACAGAGTCAGGACAGTAACTGTACAGCAGGAGTACATATATACACTCAACAGCAAGGTCAGTACACTAACTGTAGAGCAGGTGTACATATATGGATGGATCAGCAGGGTCAATTCTGTAACTGTATAGCAGGAGTAAAATATGCACAGAACAGCAGTCAGAACATTAACTGCACAGCAGGAGCACATACTTTGCAAGGAACAGCAGAGTCAGTAAAGATACTTTACTGTAGCTGTAAATATATACACTGAGCAGCCGAATCAGACAGTAACAGTATGGCAGGAGTACGGATAAACACTGAACAGGGTCAGTAGAGTAAGATTACTGCAGGAGTACAGAAAAACACTGAACAGAGTCAATACAGTAAATGTACTGCAGGGCTGCATGCATTCACTCGAAAGCAAGTGTACAGTAACTGTACAACTGGAATAGATATATACACGGAACAGAGTCTGCACAGTAAATGTACAGAAGGAGTACACTTATTCACTCAACAGCAAGGTCAGTACAGTAACTGAACAAAAGGATTACTTATATACACTGAACAGTGTCAGTGCAGTAACTGCACAGCAGGAGCACATATATACAATAAACAGTCAGTAGAGTAACTGTACAAAAAGATTACTTATATACACTGAACAGTCAGTACAGTAACTGTAAAGCAGGGCAGCATAAATTCACTCAATAGCAAGGTGAGCTAAGTAACTTTAAAACTGGAATAAATGTATACATGGATAGAGTCTGCACAGTAACTGTATAGCAAGAAAAAATATATACAATTAACAGAGTCAGTACAGTAACTGTACAGCAGGAGTATAAATATACACTTAACAGAGTCAGTACAGTAACTGTACAGCAGGAGAACGTAAAAACACTCAACAGCAAGGTCAGCTCAGTAACTGTACAAAAGGAGTACATATATACAATGTACAGAGTCAGTACTGTAACTGTGCAAAAGAAGAACACATATAAACTAACAGTGACAGTACAGTAACTGCACAGCAGGACCAGATACAGTCAATAAAATGAGTCAGTACAGTAACTGTGCAGTAGGAGTACATAAATACACTCAATGGCAAGGTCAACACAGTAACTGTACAACAGGAGTAAATCTATACACTGAACAGAGTCAGTGTAGTAAGTGTACAGCATGAGTGAACATATATACAATGAACAGAGTCAGTACAGTAACTATACAGCAGGAGTAGATATATACACTCAACAGCAAGGTCAGTACATTAACTGTACAGCAGGAGTACAAAAATACACGCAACAGCAAGGTCAGCACAGCAACTATACATCACGATTACATATACACACTCAACAGCAAGGTCAGTGCAGTAACTGTACAAAAGGATTACTTACATACACTGAATAGTGTCGGTACAGTAACTGCACAGCAGGAGCACATATCTACACTGAACAGAGTCAGTACAGTAAATGTACAGCAGGACAGCATACATTCACTCAACAGCAAGGTCAGCACAGTAACTGTAGAACGAGAATAGATGTATACACGGAATAGAGTCTGCACAGTAATTTTACAGCAGGAGTACATATATACACTGAACAGAGTCAGTACAGTAACTTTACAGCAGGAGTACATATATACACTGAACAGAGTCAGGACAGTAACTTTACAGCACGAGTACATATATACACTGAACAGAGTCAGTGCAGTAACTGTACAGCAGGAGTGCACACATATACTCAATGGCAAGGTCAACACAGTAACTGTACAACAGGAATAAATGTATACACTGAACAGAGTCAGTGTAGTAACTGTACAGCATGAGTGTACATATATACGATGAACAGAGTCAGTACAGTAACTATACTGCAGGAGTACATATATACACTCAACAGCAAGGTCAGTACACTAACTGTAGAGCAGGTGTACATATATGGATGGATCAGCAGGGTCAATTCTGTAACTGTATAGCAGGATTAAAATATGCACAGAACAGCAGTCAGAACATTAACTGCACAGCAGGAGCACATACTTTGCAAGGAATAGCAGAGTCAGTAAAGATACTTTACTGTCGCTGTAAATATATACACTGAGCAGCCGAATCAGACAGTAACAGTATTGCAGGAGTACGGATAAACACTGAACAGGGTCAGTCGAGTAACAGTACTGCAGGAGCACATATATACACTGAACAGGGTCAGTAGAGTAACATTACTGCAGGAGTACAGAAAAACACTGAACAGAGTCAATACAGTAAATGTACTGCAGGACTGCATACATTCACTCGAAAGCAAGGTCAGCACAGTAACTGTATATCTGGAATAGATATATACACGGAACAGAGTCTGCACAGTAAATGTACAGAAGGAGTACACTTATTCACTCAACAGCAAGGTCAGTACAGTAACTGTACAAAAGGATTACTTATATACACTGAACAGTGTCAGTACTGTAACTGCACAGCAGGAGCACATATATACAATAAACAGTCAGTACCGTAACTTTAAAGTAGGATTACTTATATACAATGAACAGAGTCAGTACAGTAATTGTACAGCAGGACAGCATACATTCACTCAATAGCAAGGTCAACACAGTAACTGTACAGCAGGAGTACAGATATTCACTGAACGAAGTCAGTGCAGTAACTGAACTGCAGGAATGCATACATGCACTCAATGGCAAGGTCAACACAGTAACAGTACAACAACAGTAAATATATACACTGAACAGAGACAGTCCATTAACTGTACAGAAGGAGTACATAAATACACTGAACAGATTCAGCACAGTAACTGTACAGCAGGAATACATATACACACTGAACAGATTCAGCACAGTAACTGTACAGCAGGAATACATATACACACTGAATTGAGTCAGTACATTAACTGTACAGCAGAAATAGATACATACATTGAACAGAGTCAGTACAGTAAATGTACAGCAGGAGTAGATATATACATTGAACAGAGTCAGTACAGTAACTGTACAGCAGGACAGCATAAATTCATTCAATAGCAAGGTGAGCTAAGTAACTTTAGAACTGGAATAAATGTATACATGGATAGAGTCTGCACAGTAACTGTATAGCAAGAAAAATACATACAATTAACAGAGTCAGTACAGTAACTGTACAGCAGGAGTATATATATATATACACATAACAGAATCAGTACAGTAACTGTACAGCAGGAGTACGTAAAAACACTCAACAGCAAGGTCAGCTCAGTAACTGTACAAAAGGAGTAAATATATACAATGAACAGAGTCAGTACTGTAACTGTGCAAAAGGAGAACACATATAAACTAACAGTGTCAGTACAGTAACTGCACAGCAGGACCAGATACATCCAATAAATTGAGTCAGTACAGTAACTGTGCAGTAGGAGTACATAAATACACTCAATGGCAAGGTCAACACAGTAACTGTACAACAGGAGTAAATGTACACACTGAATAGAGTCAGTATTATAACTTTTCAACGGGAGTGCATGTACAGAATAAATGGAGTCCGTACACTAACAAAACTGCAGGAGTTAATATATACACTGAATAGAGTCTGATCAGTAACTTTATAGCAGGAGTCCATAAATACACGCAACAGCAAGGTCAGCAAAGTGACTATACAGCAGGAGTACATATGTACACGCAACAGCAAGGTCAGCACAGTAACTGTACAGCAGGAGTAGATATATAGAATGAACACAGTCAGTGCAGCAACTGTACAGCAGGAGTACATATACAATGAACCGTGTCAGTACAGTAACTGTGCAGCAGGAGCACATATATACACTGAACAGTGTCAGTAGAATAACTGCACAGCAGGATCACATATACACAATAAACAGAGTCAATACAGTAACTGTACAGCAGGAGTGCATACATACACTCAATGGCAAGGTCAACACAGTAACAGTACAACAGAAATAAATGTATACACCGAACAGAGTCAGTGTAGTAACTGTACAGCATGAGTGTACATATATACGATGAACAGAGTCAGTATAGTAACTATACTGCAGGAGTACATATATACACTCAACAGCAAGGTCAGCACAGTAACTGTACAGCAGGAGTACATAAATACACTGAACAGCAAGGTCAGTACACTAACTGTAGAGCAGGTGTACATATATGGATGGATCAGCAGCGTCAATTCTGTAACTGTATAGCAGGAGTAAAATATGCACAGAACAGCAGTCAGAACATTAACTGCACAGCAGGAGCACATACTTTGCAAGGAATAGCAGAGTCAGTACAGATACTTTACTGTCGTTGTAAATATATACACTGAGCAGCCGAATCAGACAGTAACAGTATGGCAGGAGTACGGATAAACACTGAACAGGGTCAGTCGAGTAACAGTACTGCAGGAGCACATATGTACACTGAACAGGGTCAGTAGAGTAACATTACTGCAGGAGTACAGAAAAACACTGAACAGAGTCAATACAGTGAATGTACTGCAGGACTGCATACATTCACTCGAAAGCAAGGTCAGCACAGTAACTGTACAACTGGAATAGATATATACACGGAACAGAGTCTGCACAGTAAATGTACAGAAAGAGTACATTTATTCACTCAACAGCAAGGTCAGTACAGTAACTGTATAAAAGGATTACATATATACACTGAACAGTGTCAGTACTGTAACTGCACAGCAGGAGCACAGAAAACAATAAACAGTCAGTATATATATGCAATGAACAGAGTCAGTTCAGTAACTGTACAGCAGGACAGCATACATTCACTCAATAGCAAGGTCAGCACAGTAACTGTACAGCAGGAGTACAGATATTCACTGAACGAAGTCAGTGCAGTAACTGTACTGCAGGAATGCAGACATGCACTCAATGGCAAGTTCAAGACAGTAACAGTACAACAACAGTAAATATATACACTGAACAGAGTCAGTATTCTAACTGTACAAGAGGAGTGCATATACAGACTAAATGGAGTCCGTACAGTATGAGAAAAGCAGGTGTACATATTTACACTGAACAGAGAGAGTAGAGCAACTTTACAGCAGGAATACATGTATACACTGTACAGCAGGAGTACATAAATACACTGAACAGAGTCAGTACAGTAACTGTACAGCAGAACAGCATAAATTCACTCGACAGCAAGTTCAGCTAAGTAATTTTAGAACGGGAATAGATGTATACATGGATAGAGTCTGCACAGTAACTGTATAGCAAGAATAAATATATACAATGAACAGATTCAGTAGAGTAACTGTGCAGCAGGAGTACACATATACACTGAACAGAGTCAGTACAGTAACTGTACAGCAGGAGTACATATATACAATTAACAGAGTCAGTACTGTAACTGTGCAACAGGAGAACACATATAAACTAACAGTGACAGTACAGTAACTGCACAGCAGGACCACATACACCCAATAAATTGAGTCAGTACAGTAACTGTGCAGTAGGAGTACATAAAGACACTCAATGGCAAGGTCAACACAGTAACTGCACAACAGGAGTAAATGTACACACTGAATAGAGTCAGTATTATAACTTTTCAACGGGAGTGCATGTACAGAATAAATGGATTCCGTTCACTAACAGAACTGCAGGAGTTAATATATACACTGAATAGAGTCTGAACAGTAACTGTACAGCAGGAGTACATATAGACACTCATCAGCAAGGTCAGTATATTAACTGTACAGCAGGTGTACATAAATACACGCAACAGTAAGGTCAGCACAATAACTATACAGCAGGAGTACAAATATATACTCAACAGCAAGGTCAGTACAGTAACTGTGCAGCAGGTGTACATATATGGATGGATCAGCAGGGTCAATTCAGTAATTGTACAGCAGGAGTAAAATATGCACAGAACAGCAGTCAGAACATTAACTGCACAGCAGGAGCACATATTTTGCAAGGAATAGTAGAGTCAGTACAGTTACTTAACAGTATCTGTAAATATATACACTGAACAGCCGAATCAGACAGTAACAGTATAGCAGGAGTACGAATAAACACTGAACGGGGCCAGTAAAGTAAATGTACTGCAGGACTGCATACATTTACTCGAAAGCAAGGTCAGCACAGTAACTGTACAACTGGAATAGATATATACACGGAACAAAGTCTGCAAAGTAACTGTACAGAAGGAGTACACATATTGAATCAACAGCAAGGTCAGTACAGTAAATGTACGAAAGGATTACCCACTTACACTGAACAGTGTCAGTACAGTAACTGAACAGCAGGAGCACATATATACAATAAATAGAGTCAGTACTGTAACTGCACAGCAGGGGTACATAAATACAACAAATAGAGTCTGTACAGTAACTGAACAGCAGGAGTACATATATACACTGAACAGTGTCAGTACAGTAATTGTACAGCAGGAGCACATATATACAATAAATAGAGTCAGTACAGTAACTGCACAGCAGGAGCACATATATACAATAAATAGAGTCACTACAGTAATTGTACAGCAGGAGCACAAATATACAATAAATTGAGTCAGTACAGTAATTGTACAGCAGGACAGCATACATTCACTCAATCGCAAGGTCAGCACAGTAACTTTAGAACTGGAATAGATGTATACACAGAATAGATTCGGCACAGTGATTTTACAGCAGGAGAACATAGAAACACTGAACAGAGTCAGTACAGTAACTGTACAGCAGGAGTACATATATACACTGAACAGAGTCAGGACAGTAACTGTACAGCAGGAGTACATATATACACTGAACAGAGTCAGGACAGTAACTGTACAGCAGGAGTACATATATACACTGAACAGAGTCAGTACAGTAATTGTACAGTAGGAGTACATATATACACTGAACAGAGTCAGTACAGTAATTGTACAGTAGGAGTACATATATACACTGAACAGAGTCAGTACAGTAACTGTACAGCAGGAGTACATATATACACTGAACAGAGTCAGTACAGTAACTGTACAGCAGGAGTACATAACAACGCTGAACAGAGTCAGTACATTAACTGTACAGCAGGAGAGCATTTATACATTCAATGACAAAGTCCACACAGTAACTGTACAACAGGAGTAAATGTATACACTGAACAGAGCCAGTAAAGTAAGTGTGCAAGCGGAGTGCATATACAGAGAAAATGGATTCCGTACACGAACAGAACAGCAGGAGCTCCTATTTACACTGAACAGAGAGAGTAGAGCAACTGTACTGCAGGACTACATATATACACTGAACAGAGTCTGTAGTCTAAGTGTACAGCAGGAGTATATATATGAACTGAACAGAGTCAGTACAATAACTGTACAGCATGAATACACATATGCATGGAACAGCAGCGCCAATGTAGTAACTGTACGGCAGGAGTAACTGGGCACTGAACAGCAGTCAGTTCATTAACTGTGGAGGTGGAGCACATAATTTGTAATGAATAGCAGAGTCAGTACAGTTACTTTACAACAGGTGTAAATATATTTACTGGACAGCAGAATCAGACAGTAACTGTGCAGCAGGAGTACATATATACACTGAACAGAGTCAGTACAGTAACTGTACAGCAGGAGTCCATATATACACTGAACAGAGTCAGTACAGTAACTGTACAGTTGGAGTACATATATACACTGAACAGAGTCAGTACAGTAACTGTACAGCAGGAGTACATATATACACTGAACAGAGTCAGTACAGTAACTGTACAGCAGGAGTACATATATACACTGAACAGAGTCAGTACAGTAACTGTACAGCAGGAGTCCATATATACACTGAACAGGGTCAGTACAGTAACTGTACAGCAGGAGTGCATATATACACTGAACAGAATCAGTACAGTAACTGTACAGCAGGAATACATATATACACTGAACAGGGTCAGGACAGTAACTGTACAGCAGGAGTGCAGATATACACTGAACAGAGTCAGTACAGTAACTGTACAGCAGGAGTCCATATATACACTGAACAGAGTCAGTACAGTAACTGTACAGCAGGAATACATATATACACTGAACAGGGTCAGTACAGTAACTGTACAGCAGGAGTGCATATATACACTGAACAGAGTCAGTACAGTAACTGTACAGCAGGAGTACATATATAAACTGAACTGAGTCAGTACAGTAACTGTACAGCAGGAGTACATATATACACTGAACAGGGTCAGTACAGTAAATGTATAGCAGGAGTCCATATATACACTGAACAGGGTCAGTGCAGTAACTGTACAGCAGGAGTACATATATAGAGTGAACAGGGTCAGTACAGTAACTGTACAGCAGGAATACATATATACACTGAACAGGGTCAGTACAGTAACTGTACAGCAGGAGTGCATATATACACTGAACAGAGTCAGTACAGTAACTGTACAGCAGGAGTACATATATAAACTGAACTGAGTCAGTACAGTAACTGTACAGCAGGAGTACATATATACACTGAACAGGGTCAGTACATTAAATGTACAGCAGGAGTCCATATATACACTGAACAGGGTCAGTGCAGTAACTGTACAGCAGGAGTACATATATAGAGTGAACAGGGTCAGTACAGTAACTGTACAGCAGGAGTCCATATATACACTGAACAGGGTCAGTACAGTAACTGTACAGCAGGAGTGCATATATACACTGAACAGAGTCAGTACAGTAACTGTACAGCAGGAGTGCATATATACACTGAACAGAGACAGTACAGTAACTGTACAGCAGGAATACATATATACACTGAACAGAGTCAGTACAGTAACTGTACAGCAGGAGTGCATATATACACTGAACAGAGACAGTACAGTAACTGTACAGCAGGAATACATATATACACTGAACAGAGTCAGTACAGTAACTGTACAGCAGGAGTACATATATACACTGAACAGAGTCAGGACAGTAACTGTACAGCAGGAGTCCATATATACACTGAACAGGGTCAGTACAGTAACTGTACAGCAGGAGTCCATATATAAACTGAACAGAGTCAGTACAGTGTACAGCAGGAGTCCATATATACACTGAACAGGGTCAGTACAGTAACTGTACAGCAGGAGTACATATATACACTGAACAGAGTCAGTACAGTAACTGTACAGCAGGAATACATATATACACTGAACAGGGTCAGTACAGTAACTGTACAGCAGGAGTGCATATATACACTGAACAGAGTCAGTACAGTAAATGTACAGCAGGTGTCCATATATACACTGAACAGAGTCAGTACAGTAACTGTACAGCAGGAGTACATATATACACTGAATAGGGTCAGTGCAGTAACTGTACAGCAGGAGTACATATATACACTGAACAGGGTCAGTACAGTAACTGTACAGCAGGAGTACATACATAAACTGAACAGGGTCAGTACAGTAACTGTACAGCAGGAGTACATATATACACTGAACAGAGTCAGTACAGTAATTGTACAGTAGGAGTACATATATACACTGAACAGAGTCAGTACAGTAATTGTACAGTAGGAGTACATATATACACTGAACAGAGTCAGTACAGTAACTGTACAGCAGGAGTACATATATACACTGAACAGAGTCAGTACAGTAACTGTACAGCAGGAGTACATAACAACGCTGAACAGAGTCAGTACATTAACTGTACAGCAGGAGAGCATTTATACATTCAATGACAAAGTCCACACAGTAACTGTACAACAGGAGTAAATGTATACACTGAACAGAGCCAGTAAAGTAAGTGTGCAAGCGGAGTGCATATACAGAGAAAATGGATTCCGTACACGAACAGAACAGCAGGAGCTCCTATTTACACTGAACAGAGAGAGTAGAGCAACTGTACTGCAGGACTACATATATACACTGAACAGAGTCTGTAGTCTAAGTGTACAGCAGGAGTATATATATGAACTGAACAGAGTCAGTACAATAACTGTACAGCATGAATACACATATGCATGGAACAGCAGCGCCAATGTAGTAACTGTACGGCAGGAGTAACTGGGCACTGAACAGCAGTCAGTTCATTAACTGTGGAGGTGGAGCACATAATTTGTAATGAATAGCAGAGTCAGTACAGTTACTTTACAGCAGGTGTAAATATATTTACTGGACAGCAGAATCAGACACTAACTGTGCAGCAGGAGTACATATATACACTGAACAGAGTCAGTACAGTAACTGTACAGCAGGAGTCCATATATACACTGAACAGAGTCAGTACAGTAACTGTACAGTTGGAGTACATATATACACTGAACAGAGTCAGTACAGTAACTGTACAGCAGGAGTACATATATACACTGAACAGAGTCAGTACAGTAACTGTACAGCAGGAGTACATATATACACTGAACAGAGTCAGTACAGTAACTGTACAGCAGGAGTCCATATATACACTGAACAGGGTCAGTACAGTAACTGTACAGCAGGAGTGCATATATACACTGAACAGAATCAGTACAGTAACTGTACAGCAGGAATACATATATACACTGAACAGGGTCAGGACAGTAACTGTACAGCAGGAGTGCAGATATACACGGAACAGAGTCAGTACAGTAACTGTACAGCAGGAGTCCATATATACACTGAACAGAGTCAGTAAAGTAACTGTACAGCAGGAATACATATATACACTGAACAGGGTCAGTACAGTAACTGTACAGCAGGAGTGCATATATAGACTGAACAGAGTCAGTACAGTAACTGTACAGCAGGAGTACATATATAAACTGAACTGAGTCAGTACAGTAACTGTACAGCAGGAGTACATATATACACTGAACAGGGTCAGTACAGTAAATGTATAGCAGGAGTCCATATATACACTGAACAGGGTCAGTGCAGTAACTGTACAGCAGGAGTACATATATAGAGTGAACAGGGTCAGTACAGTAACTGTACAGCAGGAATACATATATACACTGAACAGGGTCAGTACAGTAACTGTACAGCAGGAGTGCATATATACACTGAACAGAGTCAGTACAGTAACTGTACAGCAGGAGTACATATATAAACTGAACTGAGTCAGTACAGTAACTGTACAGCAGGAGTACATATATACACTGAACAGGGTCAGTACAGTAAATGTACAGCAGGAGTCCATATATACACTGAACAGAGTCAGTACAGTAACTGTACAGCAGGAGTGCATATATACACTGAACAGAGACAGTACAGTAACTGTACAGCAGGAATACATATATACACTGAACAGAGTCAGTACAGTAACTGTACAGCAGGAGTGCATATATACACTGAACAGAGACAGTACAGTAACTGTACAGCAGGAATACATATATACACTGAACAGAGTCAGTACAGTAACTGTACAGCAGGAGTACATATATACACTGAACAGAGTCAGGACAGTAACTGTACAGCAGGAGTCCATATATACACTGAACAGGGTCAGTACAGTAACTGTACAGCAGGAGTCCATATATAAACTGAACAGAGTCAGTACAGTAACTGTACAGCAGGAGTCCATATATACACTGAACAGGGTCAGTACAGTAACTGTACAGCAGGAGTACATATATACACTGAACAGAGTCAGTACAGTAACTGTACAGCAGGAATACATATATACACTGAACAGGGTCAGTACAGTAACTGTACAGCAGGAGTGCATATATACACTGAACAGAGTCAGTACAGTAAATGTACAGCAGGTGTCCATATATACACTGAACAGAGTCAGTACAGTAACTGTACAGCAGGAGTACATATATACACTGAATAGGGTCAGTGCAGTAACTGTACAGCAGGAGTACATATATACACTGAACAGGGTCAGTACAGTAACTGTACAGCAGGAGTACATACATAAACTGAACAGGGTCAGTACAGTAACTGTACAGCAGGAATACATATATACACTGAACAGAGTCAGTACAGTAACTGTACAGCAGAAGTCCATATATACACTGAACAGAGTCAGTACAGTAACTGTACAGCAGGAATACATATATACACTGAAGAGGGTCAGTACAGTAACTGTACAGCAGGAGTGCATATATACACTGAACAGAGTCAGCACAGTAAATGTACAGCAGGAGTCCATATGTACACTGAACAGGGTCAGTACAGTAACTGTACAGCAGGAGTGCATATATACACGGAACAGGGTCAGTACAGTAACTGTACAGCAGGAGTCTATATATACACTGAACACAGTCAGGACAGTAACTGTACAGCAGGAGTACATATATACACTGAACAGGGTCAGTGCAGTAACTGTACAGCAGGAGTACATATATACACTGAACAGAGTCAGTACAGTAACTGTACAGCAGGAGTGCATATATACACTGAACAGAGACAGTACAGTAACTGTACAGCAGGAATACATATATACACTGAACAGAGTCAGTACATAACTGTACAGCAGGAGTGCATATATAAACTGAACAGAGACAGTACAGTAACTGTACAGCAGGAATACATATATACACTGAACAGAGTCAGTACAGTAACTGTACAGCAGGAGTACATATATACACTGAACAGTCAGGACAGTAACTGTACAGCAGGAGTACATATATACACTGAACAGGGTCAGTACAGTAACTGTACAGCAGGAATACATATATACAATGAACAGGGTCAGTACAGTAACTGTACAGCAGGAGTCCATATATATACTGAAGAGGGTCAGGACAGTAACTGTACAGCAGGAGTACATATATACACTGAACAGGGTCAGTACAGTAACTGTACAGCAGGAGTACATATATACACTGAACAGGGTCTGTACAGTAACTGTACAGCAGGAGTCCATATATAAACTGAACAGAGTCAGTACAGTAACTGTACAGCAGGAGTCCATATATACACTGAACAGGGTCAGTACAGTAACTGTACAGCAGGAGTCCATATATACACTGAACAGAGTCAGTACAGTAACTGTATAGCAGGAATACATATATACACTGAACAGGGTCAGTACCGTAACTGTACAGCAGGAGTGCATATATACACTGAACAGAGTCAGTACAGTAAATGTACAGCAGGAGTCCATATATACACTGAACAGGGTCAGTACGGTAACTGTACAGCAGGAGTGCATATATACACTGAACAGGGTCAGTGCAGTAACTGTACAGCAGGAGTAGATATATGCACTGAACACAGTCAGGACAGTAACTGTACAGCAGGAGTACATATATACACTGAACAGGGTCAGTACAGTAACTGTACAGCAGGAGTGCATATATACACTGAACAAAGTCAGGACAGTAACTGTACAGTAGGAGTACCTATATACACTGAACAGGGTCAGCACAGTAAATGTACAGCAGGAGTACATACAGACACTGAACAGGGTCAGTACAGTAACTGTACAGCAGGAATACATATATACACTGAACAGAGTCAGTACAGTAACTGTACAGCAGGAGTCCATATATACACTGAACAGAGTCAGTACAGTAACTGTACAGCAGGAATACATATATACACTGAACAGGGTCATTACAGTAACTGTACAGCAGGAGTGCATATATACACTGAACAGAGTCAGTACAGTAAATGTACAGCAGGAGTCCATATGTACACTGAACAGGGTCAGTACAGTAACTGTACAGCAGGAGTGCATATATACACTGAACAGGGTCAGTACAGGAACTGTACAGCAGGAGTCCATATATACACTGAACAGAGTCAGTGTAGTAACTTTACAGCAGGAGTATATATATGCACTGAACAGGGTCAGTACAGTAACTGTACAGCAGGAGTCCATATATACACTGAACAGAGTCAGTGCAGTAACTTTACAGCAGGAGTATATATATACACTGAACAGAGTCAGTGTCGTAACTTTACAGCAGGAGTACATATATACACTGAACAGAGTCAGTGCAGTAACTGTACAGCAGGAGTACATATATACACTGAACAGGGTCAGTGCAGTAACTGTACAGCAGGAGTACATATATACACTGAACACAGTCAGGACAGTAACTGTACAGCAGGAGTACATATATACACTGAACAGAGTCAGGACAGTAACTGTACAGCAGGAGTACATATATACACTGAACAGAGACAGTACAGTAACTGTACAGCAGGAGTACATATATACACTGAACAGAGTTAGTACAGTAACTGTACAGCAGGAGTACATATATACACTGAACAGAGTCAGTACAGTAACTGTACAGCAGGAGTACATATATACACTGAACAGAGTTAGTACAGTAACTGTACAGCAGGAGTACATATATACACTGAACAGAGTCAGGACAGTAACTGTACAGCAGGAGTACATATATACACTGAACAGAGTCAGTACAGTAACTGTACAGCAGGAGTACATATATACACTGAACAGAGTCAGTACAGTAACTGTACAGCAGGAGTACATATATACACTGAACCGAGTCAGTGCAGTACCTGTACAGCAGGAGTACATATATAGAGTGAACAGGGTCAGTACAGTAAGTGTACAGCAGGAATACATATATACACAATGAACAGAGTCAGTACAGTAACTGAACAGCAGGAGCAGATATATACACTGAACAGAGTCAGTTTAGTAACGTTACAGCAGGAGTACATAAAAACACTGAACAGGGTCAGCACAGTAAATGTACAGCAGGAGTACATACATACACTGAACAGGGTCAGTACAGTAACTGTACAGCAGGAATACATATATACACTGAACAGAGTCAGTACAGTAACTGTACAGCAGGAGTCCATATATACACTGAACAGAGTCAGTACAGTAACTGTACAGCAGGAATACATATATACACTGAACAGGGTCAGTACAGTAACTGTACAGCAGGAGTGCATATATACACTGAACAGAGTCAGTACAGTAAATGTACAGCAGGAGTCCATATGTACACTGAACAGGGTCAGTACAGTAACTGTACAGCAGGAGTGCATATATACACTGAACAGGGTCAGAACAGGAACTGTACAGCAGGAGTCCATATATACACTGAACAGAGTCAGTGTCGTAACTTTACAGCAGGAGTATATATATGCACTGAACAGGGTCAGTACAGTAACTGTACAGCAGGAGTCCATATATACACTGAACAGAGTCAGTGCAGTAACTTTACAGCAGGAGTATATATATACACTGAACAGAGTCAGTGTCGTAACTTTACAGCAGGAGTACATATATACACTGAACAGAGTCAGTGCAGTAACTGTACAGCAGGAGTACATATATACACTGAACAGGGTCAGTGCAGTAACTGTACAGCAGGAGTACATATATACACTGAACACATTCAGGACAGTAACTGTACAGCAGGAGTACATATATACACTGAACAGAGTCAGGACAGTAACTGTACAGCAGGAGTACATATATACACTGAACAGAGACAGTACAGTAACTGTACAGCAGGAGTACATATATACACTGAACAGAGTTAGTACAGTAACTGTACAGCAGGAGTACATATATACACTGAACAGAGTCAGTACAGTAACTGTACAGCAGGAGTACATATATACACTGAACAGAGTTAGTACAGTAACTGTACAGCAGGAGTACATATATACACTGAACAGAGTCAGGACAGTAACTGTACAGCAGGAGTACATATATACACTGAACAGAGTCAGTACAGTAACTGTACAGCAGGAGTACATATATACACTGAACAGAGTCAGTACAGTAACTGTACAGCAGGAGTACATATATACACTGAACCGAGTCAGTGCAGTACCTGTACAGCAGGAGTACATATATAGAGTGAACAGGGTCAGTACAGTAAGTGTACAGCAGGAATACATATATACACAATGAACAGAGTCAGTACAGTAACTGAAAAGCAGGAGCAGATATATACACTGAACAGAGTCAGTTTAGTAACTTTACAGCAGGAGTACATATATACACTGAACAGAGTCAGTACAGTAACTGTACTGCAGGAGTCCATATATACACTGAACAGAGTCAGTGCACTAACTGTACAGCAGGAGTAGATATATATACTGAACAGAGTCAGTGCACTAACTGTACAGCAGGAGTAGATATATATACTGAACATAGTCAGTACAGTAACTGTACAGCAGGAGTACATATATACACTGAACAGGGTCAGTACTGTTTCTGTACAGCAGGAATACATATGTACACTGAACAGGGTCAGTACAGTAACTGTACAGCAGGAGTCCATATATACTCTGAACAGAGTCAGTACAGTAACTGTACAGCAGGAGTACATATATACACTGAACAGAGTCAGTACATTAACTGTACAGCAGGAGTACATATATACACTGAACAGAGTCAGTACTGTTTCTGTACAGCAGGAGTACATATATACACTGAACAGGGTCAGTACTGTTTCTGTACAGCAGGAGTACATATATACACTGAACAGGGTCAGTACTGTTTCTGTACAGCAGGAGTACATATATACACTGAACAGAGTCAGTACAGTAACTGTACAGCAGGAGTACATATATACACTGAGCAGAGTCAGTGCAGTAACTGTACAGCAGGAGTACATATATAAACTGAACAGAGTCAGTACTGTTTCTGTACAGCAGGAGTACATATATACACTGAACAGAGTCAGTACAGTAACTGTACAGCAGGAGTACATATATACACTGAACAGAGTCAGTACAATAACTGTACAGCAGGAGTACATATATACACTGAACAGAGTCAGTACTGTTTCTGTACAGCAGGAGTACATATATACACTGAACAGAGTCAGTACAGTAACTGTACAGCAGGAGTACATATATACACTGAACAGAGTCAGTACAGTAACTGTACAGCAGGAGTACATATATACACTGAACCGAGTCAGTGCAGTACCTGTACAGCAGGAGTACATATATAGAGTGAACAGGGTCAGTACAGTAAGTGTACAGCAGGAATACATATATACACAATGAACAGAGTCAGTACAGTAACTGAACAGCAGGAGCAGATATATACACTGAACAGAGTCAGTTTAGTAACTTTACAGCAGGAGTACATATATACACTGAACAGGGTCAGCACAGTAAATGTACAGCTGGAGTACATACATACACTGAACAGGGTCAGTACAGTAACTGTACAGCAGGAATACATATATACACTGAACAGAGTCAGTACAGTAACTGTACAGCAGGAGTCCATATATACACTGAACAGAGTCAGTACAGTAACTGTACAGCAGGAATACAGATATACACTGAACAGGGTCAGTACAGTAACTGTACAGCAGGAGTGCATATATACACTGAACAGAGTCAGTACAGTAAATGTACAGCAGGAGTCCATATGTACACTGAACAGGGTCAGTACAGTAACTGTACAGCAGGAGTGCATATATACACTGAACAGGGTCAGTACAGGAACTGTACAGCAGGAGTCCATATATACACTGAACAGAGTCAGTGCAGTAACTTTACAGCAGGAGTATATATATACACTGAACAGAGTCAGTGTCGTTACTTTACAGCAGAGTATATATATGCACTGAACAGGGTCAGTACAGTAACTGTACAGCAGGAGTCCATATATACACTGAACAGAGTCAGTGCAGTAACTTTACAGCAGGAGTATATATATACACTGAACAGAGTCAGTGTAGTAACTTTACAGCAGGAGTACATATATACACTGAACAGAGTCAGTGCAGTAACTGTACAGCAGGAGTACATATATACACTGAACAGGGTCAGTGCAGTAACTGTACAGCAGGAGTACATATATACACTGAACACATTTAGGACAGTAACGGTACAGCAGGAGTACATATATACACTGAACAGAGTCAGGACAGTAACTGTACAGCAGGAGTACATATATACACTGAACAGAGTCAGGACAGTAACTGTACAGCAGGAGTACATATATACACTGAACAGAGACAGTACAGTAACTGTACAGCAGGAGTACATATATACACTGAACAGAGTTAGTACAGTAACTGTACAGCAGGAGTACATATATACACTGAACAGAGTCAGTACAGTAACTGTACAGCAGGAGTACATATATACACTGAACAGAGTTAGTACAGTAACTGTACAGCAGGAGTACATATATACACTGAACAGAGTCAGGACAGTAACTGTACAGCAGGAGTACATATATACACTGAACAGAGTCAGTACAGTAACTGTACAGCAGGAGTACATATATACACTGAACAGAGTCAGTACAGTAACTGTACAGCAGGAGTACATATATACACTGAACCGAGTCAGTGCAGTACCTGTACAACAGGAGTACATATATAGAGTGAACAGGGTCAGTACAGTAAGTGTACAGCAGGAATACATATATACACAATGAACAGAGTCAGTACAGTAACTGAACAGCAGGAGCAGATATATACACTGAACAGAGTCAGTTTAGTAACTTTACAGCAGGAGTACATATATACACTGAACAGAGTCAGTACAGTAACTGTACTGCAGGAGTCCATATATACACTGAACAGAGTCAGTGCACTAACTGTACAGCAGGAGTAGATATATATACTGAACAGAGTCAGTGCACTAACTGTACAGCAGGAGTAGATATATATACTGAACATAGTCAGTACAGTAACTGTACAGCAGGAGTACGTATATACACTGAACAGGGTCAGTACTGTTTCTGTACAGCAGGAATACATATGTACACTGAACAGGGTCAGTACAGTAACTGTACAGCAGGAGTCCATATATACTCTGAACAGAGTCAGTACAGTAACTGTACAGCAGGAGTACATATATACACTGAACAGAGTCAGTACATTAACTGTACAGCAGGAGTACATATATACACTGAACAGAGTCAGTACTGTTTCTGTACAGCAGGAGTACATATATACACTGAACAGGGTCAGTACTGTTTCTGTACAGCAGGAGTACATATATACACTGAACAGGGTCAGTACTGTTTCTGTACAGCAGGAGTACATATATACACTGAACAGAGTCAGTACAGTAACTGTACAGCAGGAGTACATATATACACTGAGCAGAGTCAGTGCAGTAACTGTACAGCAGGAGTACATATATAAACTGAACAGAGTCAGTACTGTTTCTGTACAGCAGGAGTACATATATACACTGAACAGAGTCAGTACAGTAACTGTACAGCAGGAGTACATATATACACTGAACAGAGTCAGTACAATAACTGTACAGCAGGAGTACATATATACACTGAACAGAGTCAGTACTGTTTCTGTACAGCAGGAGTACATATATACACTGAACAGTGTCAGTACAGTAACTGTACAGCAGGAGTACATATATACACTGAACAGAGTCAGTACAGTAACTGTACAGCAGGAGTACATATATACACTGAACCGAGTCAGTGCAGTACCTGTACAGCAGGAGTACATATATAGAGTGAACAGGGTCAGTACAGTAAGTGTACAGCAGGAATACATATATACACAATGAACAGAGTCAGTACAGTAACTGAACAGCAGGAGCAGATATATACACTGAACAGAGTCAGTTTAGTAACTTTACAGCAGGAGTACATATATACACTGAACAGGGTTAGCACAGTAAATGTACAGCAGGAGTACATACATACACTGAACAGGGTCAGTACAGTAACTGTACAGCAGGAATACATATATACACTGAACAGAGTCAGTACAGTAACTGTACAGCAGGAGTCCATATATACACTGAACAGAGTCAGTACAGTAACTGTACAGCAGGAATACATATATACACTGAACAGGGTCAGTACAGTAACTGTACAGCAGGAGTGCATATATACACTGAACAGAGTCAGTACAGTAAATGTACAGCAGGAGTCCATATGTACACTGAACAGGGTCAGTACAGTAACTGTACAGCAGGAGTGCATATATACACTGAACAGGGTCAGGACAGGAACTGTACAACAGGAGTCCATATATACACTGAACAGAGTCAGTGTCGTAACTTTACAGCAGGAGTATATATATGCACTGAACAGGGTCAGTACAGTAACTGTACAGCAGGAGTCCATATATACACTGAACAGAGTCAGTGCAGTAACTTTACAGCAGGAGTATATATATACACTGAACAGAGTCAGTGTAGTAACTTTACAGCAGGAGTACATATATACACTGAACAGAGTCAGTGCAGTAACTGTACAGCAGGAGTACATATATACACTGAACAGGGTCAGTGCAGTAACTGTACAGCAGGAGTACATATATACACTGAACACATTTAGGACAGTAACTGTACAGCAGGAGTACATATATACACTGAACAGAGTCAGGACAGTAACTGTACAGCATTAGTACATATATACACTGAACAGAGACAGTACAGTAACTGTACAGCAGGAGTACATATATACACTGAACAGAGTTAGTACAGTAACTGTACAGCAGGAGTACATATATACACTGAACAGAGTCAGTACAGTAAGTGTACAGCAGGAGTACATATATACACTGAACAGAGTTAGTACAGTAACTGTACAGCAGGAGTACATATATACACTGAACAGAGTCAGGAGAGTAACTGTACAGCAGGAGTACATATATACACTGAACAGAGTCAGTACAGTAACTGTACAGCAGGAGTACATATATACACTGAACAGAGTTAGTACAGTAACTGTACAGCAGGAGTACATATATACACTGAACAGAGTCAGTACTGTTTCTGTACAGCAGGAGTACATATATGCACTGAACAGAGTCAGTACAGTAACTGTACAGCAGGAGTACATATATACAGTGAACAGAGTCAGTACAGTAAATGTACAGCAGCAGTACATATATACACTGAACCGAGTCAGTGCAGTACCTGTACAGCAGGAGTACATATATAGAGTGAACAGGGTCAGTACAGTAAGTGTACAGCAGGAATACATATATACACAATGAACAGAGTCAGTACAGTAACTGAACAGCAGGAGCAGATATATACACTGAACAGAGTCAGTTTAGTAACTTTACAGCAGGAGTACATATATACACTGAACAGGGTCAGCACAGTAAATGTACAGCAGGAGTACATACATACACTGAACAGGGTCAGTACAGTAACTGTACAGCAGGAATACATATATACACTGAACAGAGTCAGTACAGTAACTGTACAGCAGGAGTCCATATATACACTGAACAGAGTCAGTACAGTAACTGTACAGCAGGAATACATATATACACTGAACAGGGTCAGTACAGTAACTGTACAGCAGGAGTGCATATATACACTGAACAGAGTCAGTACAGTAAATGTACAGCAGGAGTCCATATGTACACTGAACAGGGTCAGTACAGTAACTGTACAGCAGGAGTGCATATATACACTGAACAGAGTCAGTGCAGTAACTTTACAGCAGGAGTATATATATACACTGAACAGAGTCAGTGTAGTAACTTTACAGCAGGAGTACATATATACACTGAACAGAGTCAGTGCAGTAACTGTACAGCAGGAGTACATATATACACTGAACAGGGTCAGTGCAGTAACTGTACAGCAGGAGTACATATATACACTGAACACATTCAGGACAGTAACTGTACAGCAGGAGTACATATATACACTGAACAGAGTCAGGACAGTAACTGTACAGCAGGAGTACATATATACACTGAACAGAGACAGTACAGTAACTGTACAGCAGGAGTACATATATACACTGAACAGAGTTAGTACAGTAACTGTACAGCAGGAGTACATATATACACTGAACAGAGTCAGTACAGTAACTGTACAGCAGGAGTACATATATACACTGAACACATTCAGGACAGTAACTGTACAGCAGGAGTACATATATACACTGAACAGAGTCAGGACAGTAACTGTACAGCAGGAGTACATATATACACTGAACAGAGTCAGTACAGTAACTGTACAGCAGGAGTACATATATACACTGAACAGAGTCAGTACAGTAACTGTACAGCAGGAGTACATATATACACTGAACCGAGTCAGTGCAGTACCTGTACAGCAGGAGTACATATATAGAGTGAACAGGGTCAGTACAGTAAGTGTACAGCAGGAATACATATATACACAATGAACAGAGTCAGTACAGTAACTGAACAGCAGGAGCAGATATATACACTGAACAGAGTCAGTTTAGTAACTTTACAGCAGGAGTACATATATACACTGAACAGAGTCAGTACAGTAACTGTACTGCAGGAGTAGATATATATACTGAACATAGTCAGTACAGTAACTGTACAGCAGGAGTACATATATACACTGAACAGAGTCAGTACAGTAACTGTACAGCAGGAGTACATATATACACTGAACAGGGTCAGTACAGTAACTGTACAGCAGGAGTACATATATACACTGAACAGGGTCAGTACAGTAACTGTACAGCAGGAATACATATGTACACTGAACAGGGTCAGTACAGTAACTGTACAGCAGGAGTACATATATACACTGAACAGGGTCAGTACTGTTTCTGTACAGCAGGAATACATATGTACACTGAACAGGGTCAGTACAGTAACTGTACAGCAGGAGTCCATATCTACTCTAAACAGAGTCAGTACAGTAACTGTACAGCAGGAGTACATATATACACTGAACAGAGTCAGTACATTAACTGTACAGCAGGAGTACATATATACACTGAACAGAGTCAGTACTGTTTCTGTACAGCAGGAGTACATATATACACTGAACAGGGTCAGTACTGTTTCTGTACAGCAGGAGTACATATATACACTGAACAGGGTCAGTACTGTTTCTGTACAGCAGGAGTACATATATACACTGAACAGAGTCAGTACAGTAACTGTACAGCAGGAGTACATATATACACTGAGCAGAGTCAGTGCAGTAACTGTACAGCAGGAGTACATATATAAACTGAACAGAGTCAGTACTGTTTCTGTACAGCAGGAGTACATATATACACTGAACAGAGTCAGTACAGTAACTGTACAGCAGGAGTACATATATACACTGAACAGAGTCAGTACAATAACTGTACAGCAGGAGTACATATATACACTGAACAGAGTCAGTACTGTTTCTGTACAGCAGGAGTACATATATACACTGAACAGAGTCAGTACAGTAACTGTACAGCAGGAGTACATATATACACTGAACAGAGTCAGTACAGTAACTGTACAGCAGGAGTACATATATACACTGAACCGAGTCAGTGCAGTACCTGTACAGCAGGAGTACATATATAGAGTGAACAGGGTCAGTACAGTAAGTGTACAGCAGGAATACATATATACACAATGAACAGAGTCAGTACAGTAACTGAACAGCAGGAGCAGATATATACACTGAACAGAGTCAGTTTAGTAACTTTACAGCAGGAGTACATATATACACTGAACAGGGTCAGCACAGTAAATGTGCAGCAGGAGTACATACATACACTGAACAGAGTCAGTACAGTAACTGTACAGCAGGAATACATATATACACTGAACAGAGTCAGTACAGTAACTGTACAGCAGGAGTCCATATATACACTGAACAGAGTCAGTACAGTAACTGTACAGCAGGAATACATATATACACTGAACAGGGTCAGTACAGTAAATGTACAGCAGGAGTCCATATGTACACTGAACAGGGTCAGTACAGTAACTGTACAGCAGGAGTGCATATATACACTGAACAGGGTCAGTACAGTAACTGTACAGCAGGAGTGCATATATACACTGAACAGAGTCAGTACAGTAAATGTACAGCAGGAGTCCATATGTACACTGAACAGGGTCAGTACAGTAACTGTACAGCAGGAGTGCATATATACACTGAACAGAGTCAGTGCAGTAACTTTACAGCAGGAGTATATATATACACTGAACAGAGTCAGTGTAGTAACTTTACAGCAGGAGTACATATATACACTGAACAGAGTCAGTGCAGTAACTGTACAGCAGGAGTACATATATACACTGAACAGGGTCAGTGCAGTAACTGTACAGCAGGAGCACATATATACACTGAACACATTCAGGACAGTAACTGTACAGCAGGAGTACATATATACACTGAACAGAGTCAGGACAGTAACTGTACAGCAGGAGTACATATATACACTGAACAGAGACAGTACAGTAACTGTGCAGCAGGAGTACATATATACACTGAACAGAGTTAGTACAGTAACTGTACAGCAGGAGTACATATATACACTGAACAGAGTCAGTACAGTAACTGTACAGCAGGAGTACATATATACACTGAACACATTCAGGACAGTAACTGTACAGCAGGAGTACATATATACACTGAACAGAGTCAGGACAGTAACTGTACAGCAGGAGTACATATATACACTGAACAGAGTCAGTACAGTAACTGTACAGCAGGAGTACATATATACACTGAACAGAGTCAGTACAGTAACTGTACAGCAGGAGTACATATATACACTGAACCGAGTCAGTGCAGTACCTGTACAGCAGGAGTACATATATAGAGTGAACAGGGTCAGTACAGTAAGTGTACAGCAGGAATACATATATACACAATGAACAGAGTCAGTACAGTAACTGAACAGCAGGAGCAGATATATACACTGAACAGAGTCAGTTTTGTAACTTTACAGCAGGAGTACATATATACACTGAACAGAGTCAGTACAGTAACTGTACTGCAGGAGTCCATATATACACTGAACAGAGTCAGTGCACTAACTGTACAGCAGGAGTAGATATATATACTGAACATAGTCAGTACAGTAACTGTACAGCAGGAGTACATATATACACTGAACAGAGTCAGTACAGTAACTGTACAGCAGGAGTACATATATACACTGAACAGGGTCAGTACAGTAACTGTACAGCAGGAGTACATATATACACTGAACAGGGTCAGTACAGTAACTGTACAGCAGGAATACATATGTACACTGAACAGGGTCAGTACAGTAACTGTACAGCAGGAGTACATATATACACTGAACAGGGTCAGTACTGTTTCTGTACAGCAGGAATACATATGTACACTGAACAGGGTCAGTACAGTAACTGTACAGCAGGAGTCCATATCTACTCTAAACAGAGTCAGTACAGTAACTGTACAGCAGGAGTACATATATACACTGAACAGAGTCAGTACATTAACTGTACAGCAGGAGTACATATATACACTGAACAGAGTCAGTACTGTTTCAGTACAGCAGGAGTACATATATACACTTAACAGGGTCAGTACTGTTTCTGTACAGCAGGAGTACATATATACACTGAACAGGGTCAGTACTGTTTCTGTACAGCAGGAGTACATATATACACTGAACAGAGTCAGTACAGTAACTGTACAGCAGGAGTACATATATACACTGAGCAGAGTCAGTGCAGTAACTGTACAGCAGGAGTACATATATAAACTGAACAGAGTCAGTACTGTTTCTGTACAGCAGGAGTACATATATACACTGAACAGAGTCAGTACAGTAACTGTACAGCAGGAGTACATATATACACTGAACAGAGTCAGTACAATAACTGTACAGCAGGAGTACATATATACACTGAACAGAGTCAGTACTGTTTCTGTACAGCAGGAGTACATATATACACTGAACAGAGTCAGTACAGTAACTGTACAGCAGGAGTACATATATACACTGAACAGAGTCAGTACAGTAACTGTACAGCAGGAGTACATATATACACTGAACCGAGTCAGTGCAGTACCTGTACAGCAGGAGTACATATATAGAGTGAACAGGGTCAGTACAGTAAGTGTACAGCAGGAATACATATATACACAATGAACAGAGTCAGTACAGTAACTGAACAGCAGGAGCAGATATATACACTGAACAGAGTCAGTTTAGTAACTTTACAGCAGGAGTACATAAATACACTGAACAGGGTCAGCACAGTAAATGTACAGCAGGAGTACATACATACACTGAACAGGGTCAGTACAGTAACTGCACAGCAGGAGTCCATATATACACTGAACAGAGTCAGTACAGTAACTGTACAGCAGGAATACATATATACACTGAACAGGGTCAGTACAGTAAATGTACAGCAGGAGTCCATATGTACACTGAACAGGGTCAGTACAGTAACTGTACAGCAGGAGTGCATATATATACTGAACAGGGTCAGTACAGGAACTGTACAGCAGGAGTCCATATATACACTGAACAGAGTCAGTGTCGTAACTTTACAGCAGGAGTATATATATGCACTGAACAGGGTCAGTACAGTAACTGTACAGCAGGAGTCCACATATACACTGAACAGAGTCAGTGCAGTAACTTTACAGCAGGAGTATATATATACACTGAACAGAGTCAGTGTCGTAACTTTACAGCAGGAGTACATATATACACTGAACAGAGTCAGTGCAGTAACTGTATAGCAGGAGTACATATATACACTGAACAGGGTCAGTGCAGTAACTGTACAGCAGGAGTACATATATACACTGAACACATTCAGGACAGTAACTGTACAGCAGGAGTACATATATGCACTGAACAGAGTCAGGACAGGAACTGTACAGCAGGAGTACATATATACACTGAACAGAGACAGTACAGTAACTGTACAGCAGGAGTACATATATACACTGAACAGAGTCAGGACAGTAACTGTACAGCAGGAGTACATATATACACTGAACACATTCAGGACAGTAACTGTACAGCAGGAGTACATATATACACTGAACAGAGTCAGTACAGTAACTGTACAGCAGGAGTACATATATACACTGAACCGAGTCAGTGCAGTACCTGTACAGCAGGAGTACATATATAGAGTGAACAGGGTCAGTACAGTAAGTGTACAGCAGGAATACATATATACACAATGAACAGAGTCAGTACAGTAACTGAACAGCAGGAGTAGATATCTTCACTGAACAGAGTCAGTTTAGTAACTTTACAGCAGGAGTACATATATACACTGAACAGAGTCAGTACAGTAACTGTACTGCAGGAGTCCATATATACACTGAACAGAGTCAGTGCACTAACTGTACAGCAGGAGTAGATATATACACTGAACAGGGTCAGTACAGTAACTGTACAGCAGGAGTACATATATACACTGAACAGGGTCAGTACAGTAACTGTACAGCAGGAATACATATGTACACTGAACAGGGTCAGTACAGTAACTGTACAGCAGGAGTACATATATACACTGAACAGGGTCAGTACTGTTTCTGTACAGCAGGAGTACATATATACACTGAACAGAGTCAGTACAGTAACTGTACAGCAGGAGTACACATATACACTGAACAGAGTCAGTACAATAACTGTACAGCAGGAGTACATATATACACTGAACAGAGTCAGTACTGTTTCTGTACAGCAGGAGTACATATATACACTGAACAGAGTCAGTACAGTAACTGTACAGCAGGAGTACATATATACACTGAACAGAGTCAGTACAGTAACTGTACAGCAGTAGTACATATATACACTGAACAGGGTCAGTACTGTTTCTGTACAGCAGGAGTACATATATACACTGAACAGAGTCAGTACAGTAACTGTACAGCAGGAGTTCATATATACACTGAACAGAGTCAGTACAGTAACTGTACAGCAGGAGTACATATATACACTGAACAGGGTCAGTACAGTAACTGTACAGCAGGAGTACATATATACACTGAACAGATTCAGTACAGTAACTGTACAACAGGAGTAAATGTATACACTGAACAGAGGCAGTGTCGTACTTTAAAGCAGGAGTACATATACAGAATAAATGGAGTCCGTGCACTAACAGAACAGCAGGACTACATATTTACACTGAACAGAGAGAGTAGAGCAACTGTACAACAGGAGTATATCTATATACACTGAACGGAGTCAGTACTGTAACTGTGCAGCAGGAGTACATATATACACTGAACAGAGTCAGTACAGTAACTGTACAGCAGGAGTACATATATACACTGAACCGAGTCAGTACAGTAACTGTACAGCAGGAGTACATATATACACTGAACCGAGTCAGTACAGTAACTGTATAGCAGGAGTACATATATGCACTGAACAGAGTCAGTACAGTAACTGTACAGCAGGAGTACATATATACAGTGAACAGAGTCAGTACAGTAAATGTACAGCAGGAGTACATATATACACTGAACCGAGTCAGTGCAGTACCTGTACAGCAGGAGTACATATATAGAGTGAACAGGGTCAGTACAGTAAGTGTACAGCAGGAATACATATATACACAATGAACAGAGTCAGTACAGTAACTGAACAGCAGGAGCAGATATATACACTGAACAGAGTCAGTTTAGTAACTTTACAGCAGGAGTACATATATAAACTGAACAGGGTCAGCACAGTAAATGTACAGCAGGAGTACATACATACACTGAACAGGGTCAGTACAGTAACTGTACAGCAGGAATACATATATACACTGAACAGAGTCAGTACAGTAACTGTACAGCAGGAGTCCATATATACACTGAACAGAGTCAGTACAGTAACTGTACAGCAGGAATACATATATACACTGAACAGGGTCAGTACAGTAACTGTACAGCAGGAGTGCATATATACACTGAACAGAGTCAGTACAGTAAATGTACAGCAGGAGTCCATATGTACACTGAACAGGGTCAGTACAGTAACTGTACAGCAGGAGTGCATATATACACTGAACAGAGTCAGTGCAGTAACTTTACAGCAGGAGTATATATATACACTGAACAGAGTCAGTGTAGTAACTTTACAGCAGGAGTACATATATACACTGAACAGAGTCAGTGCAGTAACTGTACAGCAGGAGTACATATATACACTGAACAGGGTCAGTGCAGTAACTGTACAGCAGGAGTACATATATACACTGAACACATTCAGGACAGTAACTGTACAGCAGGAGTACATATATACACTGAACAGAGTCAGGACAGTAACTGTACAGCAGGAGTACATATATACACTGAACAGAGACAGTACAGTAACTGTACTGCAGGAGTACATATATACACTGAACAGAGTTAGTACAGTAACTGTACAGCAGGAGTACATATATACACTGAACAGAGTCAGTACAGTAACTGTACAGCAGGAGTACATATATACACTGAACACATTCAGGACAGTAACTGTACAGCAGGAGTACATATATACACTGAACAGAGTCAGGACAGTAACTGTACAGCAGGAGTACATATATACACTGAACAGAGTCAGTACAGTAACTGTACAGCAGGAGTACATATATACACTGAACAGAGTCAGTACAGTAACTGTACAGCAGGAGTACATATATACACTGAACCGAGTCAGTGCAGTACCTGTACAGCAGGAGTACATATATAGAGTGAACAGGGTCAGTACAGTAAGTGTACAGCAGGAATACATATATACACAATGAACAGAGTCAGTACAGTAACTGAACAGCAGGAGCAGATATATACACTGAACAGAGTCAGTTTAGTAACTTTACAGCAGGAGTACATATATACACTGAACAGAGTCAGTACAGTAACTGTACTGCAGGAGTCCATATATACACTGAACAGAGTCAGTGCACTAACTGTACAGCAGGAGTAGATATATATACTGAACATAGTCAGTACAGTAACTGTACAGCAGGAGTACATATATACACTGAACAGAGTCTGTACAGTAACTGTACAGCAGGAGTACATATATACACTGAACAGGGTCAGTACAGTAACTGTACAGCAGGAGTACATATATACACTGAACAGGGTCAGTACAGTAACTGTACAGCAGGAATACATATGTACACTGAACAGGGTCAGTACAGTAACTGTACAGCAGGAGTACATATATACACTGAACAGGGTCAGTACTGTTTCTGTACAGCAGGAATACATATGTACACTGAACAGGGTCAGTACAGTAACTGTACAGCAGGAGTCCATATCTACTCTAAACAGAGTCAGTACAGTAACTGTACAGCAGGAGTACATATATACACTGAACAGAGTCAGTACATTAACTGTACAGCAGGAGTACATATATACACTGAACAGAGTCAGTACTGTTTCTGTACAGCAGGAGTACATATATACACTGAACAGGGTCAGTACTGTTTCTGTACAGCAGGAGTACATATATACACTGAACAGGGTCAGTACTGTTTCTGTACAGCAGGAGTACATATATACACTGAACAGAGTCAGTACAGTAACTGTACAGCAGGAGTACATATATACACTGAGCAGAGTCAGTGCAGTAACTGTACAGCAGGAGTACATATATAAACTGAACAGAGTCAGTACTGTTTCTGTACAGCAGGAGTACATATATACACTGAACAGAGTCAGTACAGTAACTGTACAGCAGGAGTACATATATACACTGAACAGAGTCAGTACAATAACTGTACAGCAGGAGTACATATATACACTGAACAGAGTCAGTACTGTTTCTGTACAGCAGGAGTACATATATACACTGAACAGAGTCAGTACAGTAACTGTACAGCAGGAGTACATATATACACTGAACAGAGTCAGTACAGTAACTGTACAGCAGGAGCACATATATACACTGAACCGAGTCAGTGCAGTACCTGTACAGCAGGAGTACATGTATAGAGTGAACAGGGTCAGTACAGTAAGTGTACAGCAGGAATACATATATACACAATGAACAGAGTCAGTACAGTAACTGAACAGCAGGAGCAGATATATACACTGAACAGAGTCAGTTTAGTAACTTTACAGCAGGAGTACATATATACACTGAACAGGGTCAGCACAGTAAATGTACAGCAGGAGTACATACATACACTGAACAGGGTCAGTACAGTAACTGTACAGCAGGAATACATATATACACTGAACAGAGTCAGTACAGTAACTGTACAGCAGGAGTCCATATATACACTGAACAGAGTCAGTACAGTAACTGTACAGCAGGAATACATATATACACTGAACAGGGTCAGTACAGTAAATGTACAGCAGGAGTCCATATATACACTGAACAGCGTCAGTACAGTAACTGTACAGCAGGAGTGCATATATACACTGAACAGGGTCAGTACAGTAACTGTACAGCAGGAGTGCATATATACACTGAACAGAGTCAGTACAGTAAATGTACAGCAGGAGTCCATATGTACACTGAACAGGGTCAGTACAGTAACTGTACAGCAGGAGTGCATATATACACTGAACAGAGTCAGTGCAGTAACTTTACAGCAGGAGTATATATATACACTGAACAGAGTCAGTGTAGTAACTTTACAGCAGGAGTACATATATACACTGAACAGAGTCAGTGCAGTAACTGTACAGCAGGAGTACATATATACACTGAACAGGGTCAGTGCAGTAACTATACAGCAGGAGTACATATATACACTGAACACATTCAGGACAGTAACTGTACAGCAGGAGTACATATATACACTGAACAGAGTCAGGACAGTAACTGTACAGCAGGAGTACATATATACACTGAACAGAGACAGTACAGTAACTGTGCAGCAGGAGTACATATATACACTGAACAGAGTTAGTACAGTAACTGTACAGCAGGAGTACATATATACACTGAACAGAGTCAGTACAGTAACTGTACAGCAGGAGTACATATATACACTGAACACATTCAGGACAGTAACTGTACAGCAGGAGTACATATATACACTGAACAGAGTCAGGACAGTAACTGTACAGCAGGAGTACATATATACACTGAACAGAGTCAGTACAGTAACTGTACAGCAGGAGTACATATATACACTGAACAGAGTCAGTACAGTAACTGTACAGCAGGAGTACATATATACACTGAACCGAGTCAGTGCAGTACCTGTACAGCAGGAGTACATATATAGAGTGAACAGGGTCAGTACAGTAAGTGTACAGCAGGAATACATGTATACACAATGAACAGAGTCAGTACAGTAACTGAACAGCAGGAGCAGATATATACACTGAACAGAGTCAGTTTTGTAACTTTACAGCAGGAGTACATATATACAATGAACAGAGTCAGTACAGCAACTGTACTGCAGGAGTCCATATATACACTGAACAGAGTCAGTGCACTAACTGTACAGCAGGAGTAGATATATATACTGAACATAGTCAGTACAGTAACTGTACAGCAGGAGTACATATATACACTGAACAGAGTCAGTACAGTAACTGTACAGCAGGAGTACATATATACACTGAACAGGGTCAGTACAGTAACTGCACAGCAGGAGTACATATATACACTGAACAGGGTCAGTACAGTAACTGTACAGCAGGAATACATATGTACACTGAACAGGGTCAGTACAGTAACTGTACAGCAGGAGTACATATATACACTGAACAGGGTCAGTACTGTTTCTGTACAGCAGGAATACATATGTACACTGAACAGGGTCAGTACAGTAACTGTACAGCAGGAGTCCATATCTACTCTAAACAGAGTCAGTACAGTAACTGTACAGCAGGAGTACATATATACACTGAACAGGGTCAGTACTGTTTCTGTACAGCAGGAGTACATATATACACTGAACAGGGTCAGTACTGTTTCTGTACAGCAGGAGTACATATATACACTGAACAGAGTCAGTACAGTAACTGTACAGCAGGAGTACATATATACACTGAGCAGAGTCAGTGCAGTAACTGTACAGCAGGATTACATATATAAACTGAACAGAGTCAGTACTGTTTCTGTACAGCAGGAGTACATATATACACTGAACAGAGTCAGTACAGTAACTGTACAGCAGGAGTACATATATACACTGAACAGAGTCAGTACAATAACTGTACAGCAGGAGTACATATATACACTGAACAGAGTCAGTACTGTTTCTGTACAGCAGGAGTACATATATACACTGAACAGAGTCAGTACAGTAACTGTACAGCAGGAGTACATATATACACTGAACAGAGTCAGTACAGTAACTGTACAGCAGGAGTACATATATACACTGAACCGAGTCAGTGCAGTACCTGTACAGCAGGAGTACATATATAGAGTGAACAGGGTCAGTACAGTAAGTGTACAGCAGGAATACATATATACACAATGAACAGAGTCAGTACAGTAACTGAACAGCAGGAGCAGATATATACACTGAACAGAGTCAGTTTAGTAACTTTACAGCAGGAGTACATATATACACTGAACAGGGTCAGCACAGTAAATGTACAGCAGGAGTACATACATACACTGAACAGGGTCAGTACAGTAACTGTACAGCAGGAATACATATATACACTGAACAGAGTCAGTACAGTAACTGTACAGCAGGAGTCCATATATACACTGAACAGAGTCAGTACAGTAACTGTACAGCAGGAATACATATATACACTGAACAGGGTCAGTACAGTAAATGTACAGCAGGAGTCCATATGTACACTGAACAGGGTCAGTACAGTAACTGTACAGCAGGAGTGCATATATACACTGAACAGGGTCAGTACAGGAACTGTACAGCAGGAGTCCATATATACACTGAACAGAGTCAGTGTCGTAACTTTACAGCAGGAGTATATATATGCACTGAACAGGGTCAGTACAGTAACTGTACAGCAGGAGTCCATATATACACTGAACAGAGTCAGTGCAGTAACTTTACAGCAGGAGTATATATATACACTGAACAGAGTCAGTGTCGTAAATTTACAGCAGGAGTACATATATACACTGAACAGAGTCAGTGCAGTAACTGTATAGCAGGAGTACATATATACACTGAACAGGGTCAGTGCAGTAACTGTACAGCAGGTGTACATATATACACTGAACACATTCAGGACAGTAACTGTACAGCAGGAGTACATATATGCACTGAACAGAGTCAGGACAGTAACTGTACAGCATGAGTACATATATACACTGAACAGAGACAGTACAGTAACTGTACAGCAGGAGTACATATATACACTGAACAGAGTTAGTACAGTAACTGTACAGCAGGAGTACATATATACACTGAACAGAGTCAGTACAGTAACTGTACAGCAGGAGTACATATATACACTGAACAGAGTTAGTACAGTAACTGTACAGCAGGAGTACATATATACACTGAACAGAGTCAGGACAGTAACTGTACAGCAGGAGTACATATATACACTGAACAGAGTCAGTACAGTAACTGTACAGCAGGAGTACATATATACACTGAACAGAGTCAGTACAGTAACTGTACAGCAGGAGTACATATATACACTGAACCGAGTCAGTGCAGTACCTGTACAGCAGGAGTACATATATAGAGTGAACAGGGTCAGTACAGTAAGTGTACAGCAGGAATACATATATACACAATGAACAGAGTCAGTACAGTAACTGAACAGCAGGAGCAGATATATACACTGAACAGAGTCAGTTTAGTAACTTTACAGCAGGAGTACATATATACACTGAACAGGGTCAGCACAGTAAATGTACAGCAGGAGTACATACATACACTGAACAGGGTCAGTACAGTAACTGTACAGCAGGAATACATATATACACTGAACAGAGTCAGTACAGTAACTGTACAGCAGGAGTCCATATATACACTGAACAGAGTCAGTACAGTAACTGTACAGCAGGAATACATATATACACTGAACAGGGTCAGTACAGTAAATGTACAGCAGGAGTCCATATGTACACTGAACAGGGTCAGTACAGTAACTGTACAGCAGGAGTGCATATATACACTGAACAGGGTCAGTACAGGAACTGTACAGCAGGAGTCCATATATACACTGAACAGAGTCAGTGTCGTAACTTTACAGCAGGAGTATATATATGCACTGAACAGGGTCAGTACAGTAACTGTACAGCAGGAGTCCATATATACACTGAACAGAGTCAGTGCAGTAACTTTACAGCAGGAGTATATATATACACTGAACAGAGTCAGTGTCGTAACTTTACAGCAGGAGTACATATATACACTGAACAGAGTCAGTGCAGTAACTGTATAGCAGGAGTACATATATACACTGAACAGGGTCAGTGCAGTAACTGTACAGCAGGTGTACATATATACACTGAACACATTCAGGACAGTAACTGTACAGCAGGAGTACATATATGCACTGAACAGAGTCAGGACAGTAACTGTACAGCATGAGTACATATATACACTGAACAGAGACAGTACAGTAACTGTACAGCAGGAGTACATATATACACTGAACAGAGTTAGTACAGTAACTGTACAGCAGGAGTACATATATACACTGAACAGAGTCAGTACAGTAACTGTACAGCAGGAGTACATATATACACTGAACAGAGTTAGTACAGTAACTGTACAGCAGGAGTACATATATACACTGAACAGAGTCAGGACAGTAACTGTACAGCAGGAGTACATATATACACTGAACAGAGTCAGGACAGTAACTGTACAGCAGGAGTACATATATACACTGAACAGAGTCAGTACAGTAACTGTACAGCAGGAGTACATATATACACTGAACCGAGTCAGTGCAGTACCTGTGCAGCAGGAGTACATATATAGAGTGAACAGGGTCAGTACAGTAAGTGTACAGCAGGAATACATATATACACAATGAACAGAGTCAGTACAGTAACTGAACAGCAGGAGCAGATATATACACTGAACAGAGTCAGTTTAGTAACTTTACAGCAGGAGTACATATATACACTGAACAGAGTCAGTACAGTAACTGTACTGCAGGAGTCCATATATACACTGAACAGAGTCAGTGCACTAACTGTACAGCAGGAGTAGATATATATACTGAACATAGTCAGTACAGTAACTGTACAGCAGGAGTACATATATACACTGAACAGAGTCAGTACAGTAACTGTACAGCAGGAGTACATATATACACTGAACAGGGTCAGTACAGTAACTGTACAGCAGGAGTACATATATACACTGAACAGGGTCAGTACAGTAACTGTACAGCAGGAATACATATGTACACTGAACAGGGTCAGTACAGTAACTGTACAGCAGGAGTACATATATACACTGAACAGGGTCAGTACTGTTTCTGTACAGCAGGAATACATATGTACACTGAACAGGGTCAGTACAGTAACTGTACAGCAGGAGTCCATATATACTCTGAACAGAGTCAGTACAGTAACTGTACAGCAGGAGTACATATATACACTGAACAGAGTCAGTACATTAACTGTACAGCAGGAGTACATATATACACTGAACAGAGTCAGTACTGTTTCTGTACAGCAGGAGTACATATATACACTGAACAGGGTCAGTACTGTTTCTGTACAGCAGGAGTACATATATACACTGAACAGGGTCAGTACTGTTTCTGTACAGCAGGAGTACATATATACACTGAACAGAGTCAGTACAGTAACTGTACAGCAGGAGTACATATATACACTGAGCAGAGTCAGTGCAGTAACTGTACAGCAGGAGTACATATATACACTGAACAGAGTCAGTACTGTTTCTGTACAGCAGGAGTACATATATACACTGAACAGAGTCAGTACAGTAACTGTACAGCAGGAGTACATATATACACTGAACAGAGTCAGTACAATAACTGTACAGCAGGAGTACATATATACACTGAACAGAGTCAGTACTGTTTCTGTACAGCAGGAGTACATATATACACTGAACAGAGTCAGTACAGTAACTGTACAGCAGGAGTACATATATACACTGAACAGAGTCAGTACAGTAACTGTACAGCAGTAGTACATATATACACTGAACAGGGTCAGTACTGTTTCTGTACAGCAGGAGTACATATATACACTGAACAGAGTCAGTACAGTAACTGTACAGCAGGAGTTCATATATACACTGAACAGAGTCAGTACAGTAACTGTACAGCAGGAGTACATATATACACTGAACAGGGTCAGTACAGTAACTGTACAGCAGGAGTACATATATACACTGAACAGAGTCAGTACAGTAACTGTACAGCAGAGTTCATATATACACTGAACAGATTCAGTACAGTAACTGTACAACAGGAGTAAATGTATACACTGAACAGAGGCAGTGTCGTACTTTAAAGCAGGAGTACATATACAGAATAAATGGAGTCCGTGCACTAACAGAACAGCAGGACTACATATTTACACTGAACAGAGAGAGTAGAGCAACTGTACAACAGGAGTATATCTATATACACTGAACGGAGTCAGTACTGTAACTGTGCAGCAGGAGTACATATATACACTGAACAGAGTCAGTACAGTAACTGTACAGCAGGAGTACATATATACACTGAACCGAGTCAGTACAGTAACTGTACAGCAGGAGTACATATATACACTGAACAGGGTCAGTACAGTAACTGTACAGCAGGAGTACATATATACACTGAACCGAGTCAGTACAGTAACTGTATAGCAGGAGTACATATATACACTGAACCGAGTCAGTACAGTAACTGTATAGCAGGAGTACATGTATACAGTGAACAGAGTCAGTTGCTAAAGTGCGGGAGTACATATATGCCCTGAACATTGGTAATAAAATAAATTTGCAGCTGGATACATAAATATATTAAATAGCATCACTACAGGAACTGTACAGCAGTATTGCATATGAACATACAAACATCCGAATTAGGAGCACGTGTTGGCCATTCAGCCCCACAGTCTGCTCTCCCATTTGATAAATTCTTGGCTGATCTGATTGTGACCTCAACCCTACTTACCCGACTACCTACTATAAGCTTTGACTCCCTTGTTAATCAGGAATCTATCTAACTCAGATATTCACTGACCCTGCCTCCACCGCTCTCTGGGGAAGGGAGTCCCACAGACTCACGACCCTCTCAGAGAAAAAAAAAATCTCCTCATCTCCGTCTTAAGTGGGAGACCCCTTATTTTTAAACTGTGGCCCCTAGTTCTCGTCTCTCCCACAAGGGGAAACATCCCGTCAGCATCTACCCCTTCTAGTCCTCTCAGGATATTATATGTTTCAATAAGATCACCTCTCATTCTTCTAAACTCCAGTGTATACAGGCCCAACTTGTCCAACCTTTCCTCATAAAATAACCTCCTCATCCCAGGAATCAGTCGAGTGAACCTTTTCTGTACTGCCTCCAAAGCAATGATGTCCTTTCTTAAATAAGGAGAACAACACTGCACACAGTATTCGAGATGTAGTCTTACCAATGCCCTGTACAACTGCAGCAAAACATCTCTACTTTTATATTCTATTCCCCTTGCAATAATTGATCACATTCAATTTGCCTTCCTTTTCACTTGCTGTACCTGCATACTAACTTTTTGTGATGCATGTACTGGGGCACACAGATCCCTCTGTACCTCAGAGTTCTGCAATCTCTCTCCATTTAAATAATATACTGCTTTTCTATTCCTCCTGCCAAAGTGGACAAATTCACATTTTCCCACATTATACTCTATCTGCCAAATTTGTGCCCACTCACTTAACCTGTCTCTATCCGTTTGCAGACTCCTTATGTCCTGTTCACAACTTACTTTCCTACTTACCTTTGTGTCATCAGCAAATTTAGCAACCAAACATTCGGTCCCTTCATCCATGTCGTTGATATAGATTGTAAATATACACTGAACAGTGTTATTACAGTGACTGTATAGCTGGAGTGCACAGGTAAACTGATCAGAGACAGATAAGTAACTGTGCAGCTGGAGTAAGTAAATGGACTGATCAGGGACCATACAGTAACTGTACAGCAGGAGAATATATATATACACACTGAACAGTCAGTAAAGTAAATGTACAGCAGGAGAATATATATACACTGAATAGAGACTGTGGAGCAACTGAACAGCAGGAGTTCATATAGTCACTGAACAGAGTCAGTACAGTAACTATAGAGCAGGAGTAAATATATGCACTGAAAAGGGTGAATACAAATGTACAGCTGGAATAAATATATACAGTAGACAACAAGGTCAGTGCAGTAACTGTACAGCCGGGGTACATAAATGCACTGAACAACAGATTCCCCACAGTAAATGTAAAGCAGCAGTACACAGATGCACTAAACAGCTGGTTCAGTACATTAGCTCTACACATATAATGCAATGAATTGCAGAGTCAGTACAGTTACTTTACAGCAGGTGTGAAAAGATAAACTGAACAGCAGAATCAGAAGGATAGCTGTACATCAGAAGTAAATGTATACATTGATTAGAGTCGGTACAGTAACTGGACAGCAGGAGTACATATATACACTCAACTGCAAGGTCAGTACAGTAACTGTACAGCAGGAGTACATATATACACTCAACTGCAAGGTCAGTACAGTAACTGTACAGCAGGAGTACATATATACACTCAACTGCAAGGTCAGTACAGTAACTGGACAGCAGGAGTACATATATACACTCAACTGCAAGGTCAGTACAGTAACTGTACAGCAGGTGTGCATATATGCACTCAAGAGAAAGGTCGAGACAGTTACCATACAACAGGAATAAATGATAACACTGAGCAGAGTCAGTACAGTAACTGTACAGCAGATGCACATATATACACTGTACAGAGTTATTACAGTAACTGTACATCATGAGTGCAGGAGAACACATATCCCGAACAGAGTCAGTAACTGTACAGCAGGAGAATATATAAACTGAACAGAGTCAGTGCAGTAACTGTACAGCAGGAGAAAAGATATACTGAACAGGGTCAGTGCAGTAACTGTACAGCAGGAGAATGTATATACTGAACAGAGTCAGTAGGTGTACAGCAGGAGAATATATATACTGAACAGAGTCAGTGCTGTAACTGTACAGCAGGAGAATATATATACGAAACAGATACAGTGCTGTATCTTTACAGCAGGATAATATAAAACTGATCAGAGTCAGTGCAGTAAATGTACAGAAGGAAAAATATATATACTGAACAGAGTCAGTGCAGCAACTGTCCAGAAGAGAATATATATACTGAACAGTGTCGGTAACTGTGGGGCAGGAGAATATATACACTGAACAGAATCAGAAACTGTCGAGCAGGAGAATATTCACACTGAACAGAGTCAGTGCAGTGACTGTCCAGAAGGAGAATATATAAACTGAACAGAGTCAGTGCAGTAACTGTACAGCAGGAGAATATATAAACTGAACAGAGTCAGTGCAGTAACTGTACAGCAGGAGAATATATATATTGAACAGAGTCAGTAACTGTCCAACTGGAGAATATATATGCAAAACACAGTCAGTAACTCTATAGCAGGAGAATAAATATACTGAACAGAGTCATTAAATGCGCAGCAGGAGAATAATTATACTGAACAGAGGCAGTGCAGTAACTGTTCATCAGGAGAATATCTAAGCTAAACAGTGTCAGAAACTGTACAGCAGGAGAATATATACACTGAACAGATTCAGTGCAGTAACTGTACAGCAGGAGAATATATATACTGAACAGAGTCAGTAACTGTCCAACTGGAGAATATATATGCAGAACACAGTCAGTAACTGTGTAGCAGAAGAATAAATATACTGAACAGAGTAATTAAATGTGCAGCAGGAGAATATATATACTATCCAGAGTCGGTGCTGTGACTGTGCAGAAGGAGAGTTGATACACTGAACAGAGTCAGTGCAGTAACTGTCCAGCCGGAGAATGTATACACTGATCCGAGTCAGTGCAGTAAATGTACAGAAGGAAAAATATATTTCCTGAACAGAGTCAGTGCAGTAACTGTACAGCAGGCGAAATGATATACTGAACAGAGTCAGTGCAGTAACTGTACAGCAGGAGAATATATATGCTGAACAGAGTCAGTGCAGTAACTGTACAGCAGGAGAATATATATACTGAACAGAGTCAGTGCAGTAACTGTACAGCAGGAGAATATTTATATGAAACAGACTCAGTGCTGTAACTTTACAGCAGGATAATATCAAACTGGTCAGAGTCAGTGCAGCAAATGTACAGATGGAAAAATAGATATCCTGAACAGAGTCAGTGCAGTAACTGTACAGCAGGAGAATATATATGCTGAACAGAGTCAGTGCAGTAACTGTACAGCAGGAGAATATATATACTGAACAGAGTCAGTGCAGTAACTGTACAGCAGGAGAATATTTATATGAAACAGACTCAGTGCTGTAACTTTACAGCAGGATAATATCAAACTGGTCAGAGTCAGTGCAGTAACTGTACAGCAGGAGAATATATAAACTAAACAGAGTCAGTAACTGTACAGCAGGAGAATATATATACTGAACCGAGTCAGTGCAGTAACTGTCCAGAAGGAGAATATATTTTCTGAACAGAGTCAGTTCTGTAACTGTGCGGCAGGAGAATAAATATGCTGAACTGTACAGAAGGCAAATTGACAGACTGAACAGAATCAGTGCAGTAACTGTACAACAGGAGAATATATATACTGAAGAGAATCAGTAACTGTACAGCAGGAGAATATAGACACTGAACAGAGTCAGTGCAGTAACTGTCAAGAAGGAGAATATATATACTGAACATAGTCACTAACTGCACAGCAGGGGAATGTACATGCTGAACAGAGTCAGTGCTGTAACTGTACAGCTGGACAATATATATCCAGAACAAGGACAATGCAGTGACTGTACAGCAGAGAATATATATTCTGAATTATATACTAAACAGTCAGTAACTGTCCAACAGGAGAATACAATTACTGAACAGAGTCAGTGCAGTAACTGTACAGCAGGAGAATATATAAACTGAACAGAGTCAGTGCAGTAACTGTACAGCAGGAGAATATATATACTGAACAGAGTCAGTGCAGTAACTGTACAGCAGGAGAATATATAAACTGAACAGAGTCAGTGCAGTAACTGTACAGCTGGACAATATATATCCAGAACAAGGACAATGCAGTGACTGTACAGCAGAGAATATATATTCTGAAGTATATACTAAACAGTCAGTAACTGTCCAACAGGAGAATATATATACTGAACAGAGTCAGTGCAGTAACTGTACAGCAGGAGAATATAGAAACTGAACAGAGTCTGTGCAGTATCTGTACAGAAGGAAAATATATACAGCAAACTGAGTCAGTCACTGTACAGCAGGACAATATATATTCTGGACAGAGTCAGTGCAGTCACTGTACAGCAGGTGAATATATATACTGAACAGAGTCAGTGCAGTAACTGTACAGCAGGAGAATACATATACTGAACAGAGTCAGTGCAGTAACTGTCCAGCAGGTGAATATATATACTGAACAGAGTCAGTGCAGTTACTGTACAGCAGGAGAATATATATACTGAACAGAGACAGTGCAGTAACTGTACAGCAGGAGAATATATACACTGAACAGAGTCAGTGCAGTAACTGTACAGCAGGATAATATATAAACTGAACAGAGTCAGTGCAGTAACTGTACAGCAGGAGAACATATATACTGAACAGAGTCAGTGCAGTAACTGTACAGCAGGAGAATATATATACTGAACAGAGTCAGTGCAGTAACTGTACAGCAGGAGAATATATATACTGAACAGAGTCAGTGCAGTAAATGTACAGCAGGAGGATTCATACAGTGAATAGAGTCTGTGCAGTAATTGTACTGCAGGAGAATATATGTACTGAACAGAGACAGTGCAGCATCTGCACAGCAGGAGAATATATATACTGAACAGAGTCAGTACAGTAACTGTACAGCAGGAGAATATATATACTGAACAGAGTCAGTGCAGTAACTGTACAGCAGGAGAATATATATACTGAACAGAGTCAGTGTTTTAACTGTACAGCAGGAGAATATATATACTGAACAGAGTCAGTTACAGTAACTGTATAGAAGGAGAATATATATACTGAACAGAGTCAGTGCAGTAACTGTACAGCAGGAGTACATATATATACTGAACAGAGACAGTGCAGTAACTGTACAGCAGGAGAATATATATACTGAACAGAGTCAGTGCAGTAACTGTACAGCAGGAGAATATATATACTGAACAGAGTCTGTGTTTTAACTGCACAGCAGGAGAATATATATCCTGAACAGAGTCTGTGTTTTAACTGTACAGCAGGAGAATATATATACTGAACAGGGTCAGTGCAGGAACTGTACAGCAGGAGAATATATATACTGAACAGAGTCAGTGCAGTAACTGTACAGCAGGTGAATATATATACTGAACAGAGTCAGTGCAGTAACTGTACAGCAGGAGAATATATATACTGAACAGAGTCAGTACAGTAACTGTACAGCAGGAGAATATATATACTGAACAGAGTCAGTGCAGTAACTGTACAGCAGGAGAATATATATACTGTACAGAGTCAGTGTTTTAACTGTACAGCAGGAGAATATATATACTGAACAGAGTCAGTGCAGTAACTGTATAGAAGGAGAATATATATACTGAACAGAGTCAGTGCAGTAACTGTACAGCAGGCGAAAATATATACTGAACCGAGTCAGTGCAGTAACTGTCCAGAAGGAGAATATATTTTCTGAACAGAATCAATGCTCTAACTGTACGGCAGGAGAATAAATATGCTGAAATGTACAGAAGGCAAATTGACAGACTGAACAGAATCAGTGCAGTAACTGTACAACAGGAGAATATATATACTGAAGAGAATCAATAACTGTACAGCAGGAGAATATATAAACTGAACAGAGTCAGTGCAGTAACTGTCAAGAAGGAGAATTTATAGACTGAAGAGAGTCACTAACTGCACAGCAGGGGAATGTACATGCTGAACAGAGTCAGTGCTGTAACTGTACAGCTGGACAATATATATCCAGAACAAGGACAATGCAGTGACTGTACAGCAGAGAATATATATTCTGAAGTATATACTAAACAGTCAGTAACTGTCCAACAGGAGAATATATATACTGAACAGAGTCAGTGCAGTAACTGTACAGCAGGAGAATATATATACTGAACAGAGTCTGTGCAGTATCTGTACAGAAGGAAAATATATGCAGCAAACTGAGTCAGTCACTGTACAGCAGGACAATATATATTCTGGACAGAGTCAGTGCAGTAACTGTACAGCAGGTGAATATATATACTGAACAGAGTCAGTGCAGTAACTGTACAGCAGGAGAATATATACACTGAACAGAGTCAGTGCAGTAACTGTACAGCAGGAGAATATATAAACTGAACAGAGTCAGTGCAGTAACTGTACAGCAGGAGAATATATATACTGAACAGAGTCAGTGCAGTAACTGTACAGCAGGAGAATATATATACTGAACAGAGACAGTGCAGTAACTGTACAGCAGGAGAATATATACACTGAACAGAGTCAGTGCAGTAACTGTACAGCAGGATAATATATAAACTGAACAGAGTCAGTGCAGTAACTGTACAGCAGGAGAATATATATACTGAACAGAGTCAGTGCAGTAACTGTACAGCAGGAGAATATATATAATGAACAGGGTCAGTGCAGTAACTGTACAGCAGGAGAATATATATACTGAACAGAGTCAGTGCAGTAACTGTACAGCAGGAGAATATATATACTGAACAGAGTCAGTGCAGTAACTGTACAGCAGGAGAATATATATACTGAACAGAGTCAGTGCAGTAACTGTACAACAGGAGAAATTATATACTGAACAGAGTCAGTGCAGTAACTGTACAGCAGGAGAATATATAAACTGAACAGAGTCAGTGCAGTAACTGTACAACAGGAGAATATATACACTGAACAGAGTCAGTGCAGTAACTGTACAGAAGGAGAATATATATACTGAACAGAGTCAGTGCAGTAACTGTACAGCAGGAGAATATATATATACTGAACAGAGTCAGTGCAGTAACGGTACAGCAGGAGAATATATATACTGAACAGAGTCAGTGCAGTAACTGTACAGCAGGAGAATATATATACTGAACAGAGTCAGTGCAGTAACTGTACAGCAGGAGAATATATATACTGCACAGGGTCAGTGCAGTAACTGTACAGAAGGAGAATATATATACTGAACAGAGTCAGTGCAGTAACTGTACAGCAGGAGAATATATATACTGAACAGAGTCAGTGCAGTAACTGTACAGCAGGAGAATATATATACTGAACAGATTCAGTGCAGTAACTGGACAGCAGGAGAATATATATACTGAACAGGGTCAGTGCAGTAACTGTACAGCAGGAGAATATATATACTGAACAGAGTCAGTGCAGTAACTGTACAGCAGGAGAATATATAAACTGAACAGAGTCAGTGCAGTAACTGTACAACAGGAGAATATATACACTGAACAGAGTCAGTGCAGTAACTGTACAGAAGGAGAATATATATACTGAACAGAGTCAGTGCAGTAACTGTACAGCAGGAGAATATATATACTGAACAGAGTCAGTGCAGTAACTGTACAGCAGGAGAATATATATACTGAACAGAGTCAGTGCAGTAACTGTACAGCAGGAGAATATATATACTGAACAGGGTCAGTGCAGTAACTGTACAGAAGGAGAATATATATACTGAACAGAGTCAGTGCAGTAACTGTACAGCAGGAGAATATATATACTGAACAGAGTCAGTGCAGTAACTGGACAGCAGGAGAATATATATACTGAACAGAGTCAGTGCAGTAACTGTACAGCAGGAGAATATATATACTGAACAGGGTCAGTGCAGTAACTGTACAGCAGGAGAATATATATACTGAACAGAGTCAGTGCAGTAACTGTACAGCAGGAGAATATATATACTGAACAGAGTCAGTGCAGTAACTGTCAAGAAGGAGAATATATCGACTGAACATAGTCACTAACTGCACAGCAGGGGAATGTATATGCTGAACAGAGTCAGTTCTGTAACTTTACAGCTGGACAATATATATCCAGAACAAGGACAATGCAGTGACTGTACAGCAGAGAATATATATTCTGAAGTATATACTAAGCAGTCAGTAACTGTCCAACAGGAGAATATATAGACTGAACAGAGTCAGTGCAGTAACTGTACAGCAGGAGAATATAGAAACTGAACAGAGTCAGTGCAGTAACTGTCCAGAAGGAGAATATATTTTCTGAACAGAGTCAGTGCTGTAACTGTACGGCAGGAGAATAAATATGCTGAACTGTACAGAAGGCAAATTGACAGACTGAACAGAATCAGTGCAGTAACTGTACAACAGGAGAATATATATACTGAAGAGAATCAATAACTGTACAGCAGGAGAATATAGACACTGAACAGAGTCAGTGCAGTAACTGTCAAGAAGGAGAATATATATACTGAACATAGTCACTAACTGCACAGCAGGGGAATGTATATGCTGAACAGAATCAGTGCTGTAACTGTACAGCTGGACAATATATATCCAGAACAAGGACAATGCAGTGACTGTACAGCAGAGAATATATATTCTGAAGTATATACTAAGCAGTCAGTAACTGTCCAACAGCAGAATATCGATACGGAACAGAGTCAGTGCAGTAACTGTACAGCAGGAGAATATATATACTGAACAGAGTCAGTGCAGTAACTGTACAGCAGGAGAAAATATATTCTGGACAGAGTCAGTGCAGTAACTGTACAGCAGGAGAAAATATATACTAAACAGAGTCAGTGCAGTTACTGTACAGCAAGAGAAAATATATTCTGGACAGAGTCAGTGCAGTAACTGTGCAGCAGGAGAATATATAAACTGAACAGAGTCAGTGCAGTAACTGTACAGCAGGAGAATATATACACTGAACAATGTCAGTACAGTAACTGTACAGCAGGAGAATATATACACTGAACAATGTCAGTACAGTAACTGTACAGCAGGAGAATATATATACTGAACAGAGTCAGTGCAGTAACTGTACAGCAGGAGAATATATATACTGAACAGTCAGTGCAGTAACTGTACAGCAGGAGAATATATATACCGAACAGAGACAGTGCAGTAACTGTACAGCAGGAGAATATATACATTGAACAGAGTCAGTGCAGTAACTGTACAGCAGGATAATATATAAACTGAACAGAGTCAGTGCAGTAACTGTACAGCAGGAGAATATATATACTGAACAGAGTCAGTGCAGTAACTGTACAGCAGGAGAATATATATACTGAACAGGGTCAGTGCAGTAACTGTACAGCAGGAGAATATATATACTGAACAGAGTCAGAGCAGTAACTGAACAGCAGGAGAATATATATACTGAACAGAGTCAGTGCAGTAACTGTACAGCAGGAGAATATATAAACTGAACAGGGTCAGTGCAGTAACTGTACAGCAGGAGAATATATATACTGAACAGAGTCAGTGCAGTAACTGTACAGCAGGAGAATATATATACTGAACAGAGTCAGTGCAGTAACTGTACAGCAGGAGAATATATATACTGAACAGAGTCAGTGCAGTAACTGTACAGCAGGAGAATATATATACTGAACAGGTTCAGTGCAGTAACTGTACAGCAGGAGAATATATATACTGAACAGAGTCAGTGCAGTAACTGTACAGCAGGAGAATATATAAACTGAACAGAGTCAGTGCAGTAACTGTACAACAGGAGAATATATACACTGAACAGAGTCAGTGCAGTAACTGTACAGAAGGAGAATATATATACTGAACAGAGTCAGTGCAGTAACTGTACAGCAGGAGAATATATATATACTGAACAGAGTCAGTGCAGTAACTGTACAGCAGGAGAATATATATACTGAACAGAGTCAGTGCAGTAACTGTACAGCAGGAGAATATATATACTGAACAGAGTCAGTGCAGTAACTGTACAGCAGGAGAATATATATACTGAACAGGGTCAGTGCAGTAACTGTACAGAAGGAGAATATATATACTGAACAGAGTCAGTGCAGTAACTGTACAGCAGGAGAATATATATACTGAACAGAGTCAGTGCAGTAACTGGACAGCAGGAGAATATATATACTGAACAGAGTCAGTGCAGTAACTGTACAGCAGGAGAATATATATACTGAACAGGGTCAGTGCAGTAACTGTACAGCAGGAGAATATATATACTGAACAGAGTCAGTGCAGTAACTGTACAACAGGAGAAATTATATACTGAACAGAGTCAGTGCAGTAACTGTACAGCAGGAGAATATATAAACTGAACAGAGTCAGTGCAGTAACTGTACAACAGGAGAATATATACACTGAACAGAGTCAGTGCAGTAACTGTACAGAAGGAGAATATATATACTGAACAGAGTCAGTGCAGTAACTGTACAGCAGGAGAATATATATATACTGAACAGAGTCAGTGCAGTAACTGTACAGCAGGAGAATATATATACTGAACAGAGTCAGTGCAGTAACTGTACAGCAGGAGAATATATATACTGAACAGAGTCAGTGCAGTAACTGTACAGCAGGAGAATATATATACTGAACAGGGTCAGTGCAGTAACTGTACAGAAGGAGAATATATATACTGAACAGAGTCAGTGCAGTAACTGTACAGCAGGAGAATATATATACTGAACAGAGTCAGTGCAGTAATTGTACAGCAGGAGAATATATATACTGAACAGGGTCAGTGCAGTAACTGTACAGCAGGAGAATATATATACTGAACAGAGTCAGTGCAGTAACTGTACAACAGGAGAATATATATACTGAACAGAGTCAGTGCAGTAAGTGTACAGCAGGAGAATATATATACTGAACAGAGTCAGTGCAGTAACTGTACAGCAGGAGAATATATATACTGAACAGAGTCAGTGCAGTAACTGTACAGCAGGAGAATATATATACTGAACAGAGTCAGTGCAGTAACTGTACAACAGGAGAAATTATATACTGAACAGAGTCAGTGCAGTAACTGTACAGCAGGAGAATATATAAACTGAACAGAGTCAGTGCAGTAACTGCACAACAGGAGAATATATACACTGAACAGAGTCAGTGCAGTAACTGTACAGAAGGAGAATATATATACTGAACAGAGTCAGTGCAGTAACTGTACAGCAGGAGAATATATATATACTGAACAGAGTCAGTGCAGTAACTGTACAGCAGGAGAATATATATACTGAACAGAGTCAGTGCAGTAACTGTACAGCAGGAGAATATATATACTGAACAGAGTCAGTGCAGTAACTGTACAGCAGGAGAATATATATACTGAACAGGGTCAGTGCAGTAACTGTACAGAAGGAGAATATACATACTGAACAGAGTCAGTGCAGTAACTGTACAGCAGGAGAATATATATACTGAACAGAGTCAGTGCAGTAACTGTACAGCAGGAGAATATATATACTGAACAGAGTCAGTGCAGTAACTGTACAGCAGGAGAATATATATACTGAACAGGGTCAGTGCAGTAACTGTACAGCAGGAGAATATATATACTGAACAGAGTCAGTGCAGTAACTGTACAGCAGGAGAATATATAAACTGAACAGAGTCAGTGCAGTAACTGTACAACAGGAGAATATATACACTGAACAGAGTCAGTGCAGTAACTGTACAGAAGGAGAATATATATACTGAACAGAGTCAGTGCAGTAACTGTACAGCAGGAGAATATATATATACTGAACAGAGTGAGTGCAGTAACTGTACAGCAGGAGAATATATATACTGAACAGAGTCAGTGCAGTAACTGTACAGCAGGAGAATATATATACTGAACAGAGTCAGTGCAGTAACTGTACAGCAGGAGAATATATATACTGAACAGAGTCAGTGCAGTAACTGTACAGCAGGAGAATGTATATACTGAACAGAGTCAGTGCAGTAACTGTACAGCAGGAGAATATATATACTGAACAGAGTCAGTGCAGTAACTGTACAGCAGGAGAATATATATACTGAACAGGGTCAGTGCAGTAACCGTACAGCAGGAGAATATATATACTGAACAGAGTCAGTGCAGTAACTGTACAACAGGAGAATATATATACTGAACAGAGTCAGTGCAGTAAGTGTACAGCAGGAGAATATATATACTGAACAGAGTCAGTGCAGTAACTGTACAGCAGGAGAATATATATACTGAACAGAGTCAGTGCAGTAACTGTACAACAGGAGAAATTATATACTGAACAGAGTCAGTGCAGTAACTGTACAGCAGGAGAATATATAAACTGAACAGAGTCAGTGCAGTAACTGTACAACAGGAGAATATATACACTGAACAGAGTCAGTGCAGTAACTGTACAGAAGGAGAATATATATACTGAACAGAGTCAGTGCAGTAACTGTACAGCAGGAGAATATATATATACTGAACAGAGTCAGTGCAGTAACTGTACAGCAGGAGAATATATATACTGAACAGAGTCAGTGCAGTAACTGTACAGCAGGAGAATATATATACTGAACAGAGTCAGTGCAGTAACTGTACAGCAGGAGAATATATATACTGAACAGGGTCAGTGCAGTAACTGTACAGAAGGAGAATATATATACTGAACAGAGTCAGTGCAGTAACTGTACAGCAGGAGAATATATATACTGAACAGAGTCAGTGCAGTAACTGTACAGCAGGAGAATATATATACTGAACAGAGTCAGTGCAGTAACTGTACAGCAGGAGAATATATATACTGAACAGGGTCAGTGCAGTAATTGTACAGCAGGAGAATATATATACTGAACAGAGTCAGTGCAGTAACTGTACAGCAGGAGAATATATAAACTGAACAGAGTCAGTGCAGTAACTGTACAACAGGAGAATATATACACTGAACAGAGTCAGTGCAGTAACTGTACAGAAGGAGAATATATATACTGAACAGAGTCAGTGCAGTAACTGTACAGCAGGAGAATATATATATACTGAACAGAGTGAGTGCAGTAACTGTACAGCAGGAGAATATATATACTGAACAGAGTCAGTGCAGTAAGTGTACAGCAGGAGAATATATATACTGAACAGAGTCAGTGCAGTAACTGTACAGCAGGAGAATATATATACTGAACAGGGTCAGTGCAGTAACTGTACAGAAGGAGAATATATATACTGAACAGAGTCAGTGCAGTAACTGTACAGCAGGAGAATATATATACTGAACAGAGTCAGTGCAGTAACTGGACAGCAGGAGAATATATATACTGAACAGAGTCAGTGCAGTAACTGTACAGCAGGAGAATATATATACTGAACAGGGTCAGTGCAGTAACTGTACAGCAGGAGAATATATATACTGAACAGAGTCAGTGCAGTAACTGTACAGCAGGAGAATATATATACTGAACAGAGTCAGTGCAGTAACTGTCAAGAAGGAGAATATATCGACTGAACATAGTCACTAACTGCACAGCAGGGGAATGTATATGCTGAACAGAGTCAGTGCTGTAACTTTACAGCTGGACAATATATATCCAGAACAAGGACAATGCAGTGACTGTACAGCAGAGAATATATATTCTGAAGTATATACTAAGCAGTCAGTAACTGTCCAACAGGAGAATATATATACTGAACAGAGTCAGTGCAGCAACTGTACAGCAGGAGAATATAGAAACTGAACAGAGTCAGTGCAGTAACTGTCCAGAAGGAGAATATATTTTCTGAACAGAGTCAGTGCTGTAACTGTACGGCAGGAGAATAAATATGCTGAACTGTACAGAAGGCAAATTGACAGACTGAACAGAATCAGTGCAGTAACTGTACAACAGGAGAATATATATTCTGAAGAGAATCAGTAAATGTACAGCAGGAGAATATAGACACTGAACAGAGTCAGTGCAGTAACTGTCAAGAAGGAGAATATATATACTGAACATAGTCACTAACTGCACAGCAGGGGAATGTATATGCTGAACAGAATCAGTGCTGTAACTGTACAGCTCGACAATATATATCCAGAACAAGGACAATGCAGTGACTGTACAGCAGAGAATATATATTCTGAAGTATATACTAAGCAGTCAGTAACTGTCCAACAGCAGAATATCGATACGGAACAGAGTCAGTGCAGTAACTGTACAGCAGGAGAATATATATACTGAACAGAGTCAGTGCAGTAACTGTACAGCAGGAGAAAATATATTCTGGATAGAGTCAGTGCAGTAACTGTACAGCAGGAGAAAATATATACTAAACAGAGTCAGTGCAGTTACTGTACAGCAAGAGAAAATATATTCTGGACAGAGTCAGTGCAGTGACTGTGCAGCAGGAGAATATATAAACTGAACAGAGTCAGTGCAGTAACTGTACAGCAGGAGAATATATACACTGAACAGAGTCAGTACAGTAACTGTACAGCAGGAGAATATATATACTGAACAGAGTCAGTGCAGTAACTGTACAGCAGGAGAATATATATACTGAACAGTCAGTGCAGTAACTGTACAGCAGGAGAATATATACACTGAACAGAGTCAGTGCAGTAACTGTACAGCAGGATAATATATAAACTGAACAGAGTCAGTGCAGTAACTGTACAGCAGGAGAATATATATACTGAACAGAGTCAGTGCAGTAACTGTACAGCAGGAGAATATATATACTGAACAGGGTCAGTGCAGTAACTGTACAGCAGGAGAATATATATACTGAACAGAGTCAGAGCAGTAACTGTACAGCAGGAGAATATATATACTGAACAGAGTCAGTGCAGTAACTGTACAGCAGGAGAATATATAAACTGAACAGGGTCAGTGCAGTAACTGTACAGCAGGAGAATATATATACTGAACAGAGTCAGTGCAGTAACTGTACAACAGGAGAATATATATACTGAACAGAGTCAGTGCAGTAACTGTACAGCAGGAGAATATATAAACTGAACAGTGTCAGTGCAGTAACTGTACAACAGGAGAATATATACACTGAACAGAGTCAGTGCAGTAACTGTACAGAAGGAGAATATATATACTGAACAGAGTCAGTGCAGTAAGTGTACAGCAGGAGAATATATATACTGAACAGAGTCAGTGCAGTAACTGTACAGCAGGAGAATATATATACTGAACAGAGTCAGTGCAGTAACTGTACAGCAGGAGAATATATATACTGAACAGAGTCAGTGCAGTAACTGTACAGCAGGAGAATATATATACTGAACAGGGTCATTGCAGTAACTGTACAGCAGGAGAATATATACACTGAACAGAGTCAGTGCAGTAACTGTACAGCAGGAGAATATATACACTGAACAGAGTCAGTGCAGTAACTGTACAGCAGGAGAATATATATACTGAACAGGGTCAGTGCAGTAACTGTACAGCAGGAGAATATAGATACTGAACAGAGTCAGTGCAGTAACTGTACAGCAGGAGAATATATATACTGAACAGTGTCATTGCAGTAACTGTACAGCAGGAGAATATATACACTGAACAGAGTCAGTGCAGTAACTGTACAGCAGGAGAATATATACACTGAACAGAGTCAGTGCAGTAACTGTACAGCAGGATAATATATATACTGAACAGAGTCAGTGCAGTAACTGTACAGCAGGAGAATATATATACTGAACAGAGTCAGTGCAGTAACTGTACAGCAGGAGAATATATATACTGAACAGAGTCAGTGCAGTAACTGTACAGCAGGAGAATATATATACTGAACCGGGTCAGTGCAGTAACTGTACAGCAGGAGAATATATATACTGAACAGAGTCAGTGCAGTAACTGTACAGCAGGAGAATATATACACTGAACAGAGTCAGTGCAGTAACTGTACAGCAGGAGAATATATATACTGAACAGAGTCAGTGCAGTAACTGTACAGCAGGAGAATATATATACTGAACAGAGTCAGTGCAGTAACTGTACAGCAGGAGAATATATATACTGAACAGAGTCAGTGCAGTAACTGTACAGCAGGAGAATATATATACTGAACCGGGTCAGTGCAGTAACTGTACAGCAGGAGAACATATATACTGAACAGAGTCAGTGCAGTAACTGCACAGCAGGAGAATATATTTACTGAACAGAGTCAGTGCTGTAACTTTACAGCTGGACAATATATATCCAGAACAAGGACAATGCAGTGACTGTACAGCAGAGAATATATATTCTGAAGTATATATTAAGCAGTCAGTAACTTTCCAACAGGAGAATATATATACTGAACAGAGTCAGTGCAGTAACTGTGTAGCAGGAGAATATATATACTGAACAGAGTCAGTGCAGTAACTGTACAGCAGGAGAATATATATACTGAACAGAGTCAGTGCAGTAACTGTACAGCAGGAGAATATATATACTGAACAGGGTCAGTGCAGTAACTGTACAGCAGGAGAATATATTTCCTGAACAGTCAGTGCAGTAACTGTACAACAGGAGAATATATATACTGAACAGAGTCAGTGCAGTAATTGTACAGCAGGAGAATAAATATACTGAACAGAGTCAGTGCAGTAACTGTACAGCAGGAGAATATATATACTGAACAGGGTCAGTGCAGTAACTGTACAGCAGGAGAATATATATACTGAACAGGGTCAGTGCAGTAACTGTACAGCAGGAGAATATAGAAACTGAACAGAGTCAGTGCAGTAACTGTCCAGAAGGAGAATATATTTTCTGAACAGAGTCAGTGCTGTAACTGTACGGCAGGAGAATAAATATGCTGAACTGTACAGAAGGCAAATTGACAGACTGAACAGAATCAGTGCAGTAACTGTACAACAGGAGAATATATATACTGAAGAGAATCAGTAACTGTACAGCAGGAGAATATAGACACTGAACAGAGTCAGTGCAGTAACTGTCAAGAAGGAGAATATATATACTGAACATAGTCACTAACTGCACAGCAGGGGAATGTATATGCTGAACAGAATCAGTGCTGTAACTGTACAGCTGGACAATATATATCCAGAACAAGGACAATGCAGTGACTGTACAGCAGAGAATATATATTCTGAAGTATATACTAAGCAGTCAGTAACTGTCCAACAGCAGAATATCGATACGGAACAGAGTCAGTGCAGTAACTGTACAGCAGGAGAATATATATACTGAACAGAGTCAGTGCAGTAACTGTACAGCAGGAGAAAATATATTCTGGACAGAGTCAGTGCAGTAACTGTACAGCAGGAGAAAATATATACTAAACAGAGTCAGTGCAGTTACTGTACAGCAAGAGAAAATATATTCTGGACAGAGTCAGTGCAGTAACTGTGCAGCAGGAGAATATATAAACTGAACAGAGTCAGTGCAGTAACTGTACAGCAGGAGAATATATACACTGAACAGAGTCAGTACAGTAACTGTACAGCAGGAGAATATATATACTGAACAGAGTCAGTGCAGTAACTGTACAGCAGGAGAATATATATACTGAACAGTCAGTGCAGTAACTGTACAGCAGGAGAATATATATACTGAACAGAGACAGTGCAGTAACTGTACAGCAGGAGAATATATACACTGAACAGAGTCAGTGCAGTAACTGTACAGCAGGATAATATATAAACTGAACAGAGTCAGTGCAGTAACTGTACAGCAGGAGAATATATATACTGAAAAGAGTCAGTGCAGTAACTGTACAGCAGGAGAATATATATACTGAACAGGGTCAGTGCAGTAACTGTACAGCAGGAGAATATATATACTGAACAGAGTCAGAGCAGTAACTGTACAGCAGGAGAATATATATACTGAACAGAGTCAGTGCAGTAACTGTACAGCAGGAGAATATATAAACTGAACAGGGTCAGTGCAGTAACTGTACAGCAGGAGAATATATATACTGAACAGAGTCAGTGCAGTAACTGTACAACAGGAGAATATATATACTGAACAGAGTCAGTGCAGTAACTGTACAGCAGGAGAATATATAAACTGAACAGTGTCAGTGCAGTAACTGTACAACAGGAGAATATATACACTGAACAGAGTCAGTGCAGTAACTGTACAGAAGGAGAATATATATACTGAACAGAGTCAGTGCAGTAAGTGTACAGCAGGAGAATATATATACTGAACAGAGTCAGTGCAGTACCTGTACAGCAGGAGAATATATATACTGAACAGAGTCAGTGCAGTAACTGTACAGCAGGAGAATATATATACTGAACAGAGTCAGTGCAGTAACTGTACAGCAGGAGAATATATATACTGAACAGAGTCAGTGCAGTAACTGTACAGCAGGAGAATATATATACTGAACAGTCAGTGCAGTAACTGTACAGCAGGAGAATATATACACTGAACAGAGTCAGTGCAGTAACTGTACAGCAGGATAATATATAAACTGAACAGAGTCAGTGCAGTAACTGTACAGCAGGAGAATATATATACTGAACAGAGTCAGTGCAGTAACTGTACAGCAGGAGAATATATATACTGAACAGGGTCAGTGCAGTAACTGTACAGCAGGAGAATATATATACTGAACAGAGTCAGAGCAGTAACTGTACAGCAGGAGAATATATATACTGAACAGAGTCAGTGCAGTAACTGTACAGCAGGAGAATATATAAACTGAACAGGGTCAGTGCAGTAACTGTACAGCAGGAGAATATATATACTGAACAGAGTCAGTGCAGTAACTGTACAACAGGAGAATATATATACTGAACAGAGTCAGTGCAGTAACTGTACAGCAGGAGAATATATAAACTGAACAGTGTCAGTGCAGTAACTGTACAACAGGAGAATATATACACTGAACAGAGTCAGTGCAGTAACTGTACAGAAGGAGAATATATATACTGAACAGAGTCAGTGCAGTAAGTGTACAGCAGGAGAATATATATACTGAACAGAGTCAGTGCAGTAACTGTACAGCAGGAGAATATATATACTGAACAGAGTCAGTGCAGTAACTGTACAGCAGGAGAATATATATACTGAACAGAGTCAGTGCAGTAACTGTACAGCAGGAGAATATATATACTGAACAGGGTCAGTGCAGTAACGGTACAGCAGGAGAATATATATACTGAACAGGGTCAGTGCAGTAACTGTACAGCAGGAGAATATAGATACTGAACAGAGTCAGTGCAGTAACTGTACAGCAGGAGAATATATATACTGAACAGTGTCATTGCAGTAACTGTACAGCAGGAGAATATATACACTGAACAGAGTCAGTGCAGTAACTGTACAGCAGGAGAATATATACACTGAACAGAGTCAGTGCAGTAACTGTACAGCAGGATAATATATATACTGAACAGAGTCAGTGCAGTAACTGTACAGCAGGAGAATATATATACTGAACAGAGTCAGTGCAGTAACTGTACAGCAGGAGAATATATATACTGAACAGAGTCAGTGCAGTAACTGTACAGCAGGAGAATATATATACTGAACCGGGTCAGTGCAGTAACTGTACAGCAGGAGAATATATATACTGAACAGAGTCAGTGCAGTAACTGTACAGCAGGAGAATATATACACTGAACAGAGTCAGTGCAGTAACTGTACAGCAGGAGAATATATATACTGAACAGAGTCAGTGCAGTAACTGTACAGCAGGAGAATATATATACTGAACAGAGTCAGTGCAGTAACTGTACAGCAGGAGAATATATATACTGAACAGAGTCAGTGCAGTAACTGTACAGCAGGAGAATATATATACTGAACCGGGTCAGTGCAGTAACTGTACAGCAGGAGAACATATATACTGAACAGAGTCAGTGCAGTAACTGCACAGCAGGAGAATATATTTACTGAACAGAGTCAGTGCTGTAACTTTACAGCTGGACAATATATATCCAGAACAAGGACAATGCAGTGACTGTACAGCAGAGAATATATATTCTGAAGTATATATTAAGCAGTCAGTAACTTTCCAACAGGAGAATATATATACTGAACAGAGTCAGTGCAGTAACTGTGTAGCAGGAGAATATATATACTGAACAGAGTCAGTGCAGTAACTGTACAGCAGGAGAATATATATACTGAACAGAGTCAGTGCAGTAACTGTACAGCAGGAGAATATATATACTGAACAGGGTCAGTGCAGTAACTGTACAGCAGGAGAATATATTTCCTAAACAGTCAGTGCAGTAACTGTACAACAGGAGAATATATATACTGAACAGAGTCAGTGCAGTAATTGTACAGCAGGAGAATAAATATACTGAACAGAGTCAGTGCAGTAACTGTACAGCAGGAGAATATATATACTGAACAGGGTCAGTGCAGTAACTGTACAGCAGGAGAATATATATACTGAACAGGGTCAGTGCAGTAACTGTACAGCAGGAGAATATAGAAACTGAACAGAGTCAGTGCAGTAACTGTCCAGAAGGAGAATATATTTTCTGAACAGAGTCAGTGCTGTAACTGTACGGCAGGAGAATAAATATGCTGAACTGTACAGAAGGCAAATTGACAGACTGAACAGAATCAGTGCAGTAACTGTACAACAGGAGAATATATATACTGAAGAGAATCAGTAACTGTACAGCAGGAGAATATAGACACTGAACAGAGTCAGTGCAGTAACTGTCAAGAAGGAGAATATATATACTGAACATAGTCACTAACTGCACAGCAGGGGAATGTATATGCTGAACAGAATCAGTGCTGTAACTGTACAGCTGGACAATATATATCCAGAACAAGGACAATGCAGTGACTGTACAGCAGAGAATATATATTCTGAAGTATATACTAAGCAGTCAGTAACTGTCCAACAGCAGAATATCGATACGGAACAGAGTCAGTGCAGTAACTGTACAGCAGGAGAATATATATACTGAACAGAGTCAGTGCAGTAACTGTACAGCAGGAGAAAATATATTCTGGACAGAGTCAGTGCAGTAACTGTACAGCAGGAGAAAATATATACTAAACAGAGTCAGTGCAGTTACTGTACAGCAAGAGAAAATATATTCTGGACAGAGTCAGTGCAGTAACTGTGCAGCAGGAGAATATATAAACTGAACAGAGTCAGTGCAGTAACTGTACAGCAGGAGAATATATACACTGAACAGAGTCAGTACAGTAACTGTACAGCAGGAGAATATATATACTGAACAGAGTCAGTGCAGTAACTGTACAGCAGGAGAATATATATACTGAACAGTCAGTGCAGTAACTGTACAGCAGGAGAATATATATACTGAACAGAGACAGTGCAGTAACTGTACAGCAGGAGAATATATATACTGAACAGAGTCAGTGCAGTAACTGTACAGCAGGATAATATATAAACTGAACAGAGTCAGTGCAGTAACTGTACAGCAGGAGAATATATATACTGAACAGAGTCAGTGCAGTAACTGTACAGCAGGATAATATATAAACTGAACAGAGTCAGTGCAGTAACTGTACAGCAGGAGAATATATATACTGAAAAGAGTCAGTGCAGTAACTGTACAGCAGGAGAATATATATACTGAACAGAGTCAGTGCAGTAACTGTACAGCAGGATAATATATAAACTGAACAGAGTCAGTGCAGTAACTGTACAGCAGGAGAATATATATACTGAAAAGAGTCAGTGCAGTAACTGTACAGCAGGAGAATATATATACTGAACAGGGTCAGTGCAGTAACTGTACAGCAGGAGAATATATATACTGAACAGAGTCAGAGCAGTAACTGTACAGCAGGAGAATATATATACTGAACAGAGTCAGTGCAGTAACTGTACAGCAGGAGAATATATAAACTGAACAGGGTCAGTGCAGTAACTGTACAGCAGGAGAATATATATACTGAACAGAGTCAGTGCAGTAACTGTACAACAGGAGAATATATATACTGAACAGAGTCAGTGCAGTAACTGTACAGCAGGAGAATATATAAACTGAACAGTGTCAGTGCAGTAACTGTACAACAGGAGAATATATACACTGAACAGAGTCAGTGCAGTAACTGTACAGAAGGAGAATATATATACTGAACAGAGTCAGTGCAGTAAGTGTACAGCAGGAGAATATATATACTGAACAGAGTCAGTGCAGTAACTGTACAGCAGGAGAATATATATACTGAACAGAGTCAGTGCAGTAACTGTACAGCAGGAGAATATATATACTGAACAGAGTCAGTGCAGTAACTGTACAGCAGGAGAATATATATACTGAACAGGGTCAGTGCAGTAACTGTACAGCAGGAGAATATATATACTGAACAGGGTCAGTGCAGTAACTGTACAGCAGGAGAATATAGATACTGAACAGAGTCAGTGCAGTAACTGTACAGCAGGAGAATATATATACTGAACAGTGTCAGTGCAGTAACTGTACAGCAGGAGAATATATACACTGAACAGAGTCAGTGCAGTAACTGTACAGCAGGAGAATATATACACTGAACAGAGTCAGTGCAGTAACTGTACAGCAGGAGAATATATATACTGAACAGAGTCAGTGCAGTAACTGTACAGCATGAGAATATATATACTGAACAGAGTCAGTGCAGTAACTGTACAGCAGGAGAATATATATACTGAACAGAGTCAGTGCAGTAACTGTACAGCAGGAGAATATATATACTGAACCGGGTCAGTGCAGTAACTGTACAGCAGGAGAATATATATACTGAACAGAGTCAGTGCAGTAACTGTACAGCAGGAGAATATATACACTGAACAGAGTCAGTGCAGTAACTGTACAGCAGGAGAATATATATACTGAACAGAGTCAGTGCAGTAACTGTACAGCAGGAGAATATATATACTGAACAGAGTCAGTGCAGTTACTGTACAGCACGAGAATATATATACTGAACAGAGTCAGTGCAGTAACTGTACAGCAGGAGAATATATATACTGAACCGGGTCAGTGCAGTAACTGTACAGCAGGAGAATATATATACTGAACAGAGTCAGTGCAGTAACTGCACAGCAGGAGAATATATTTACTGAACAGAGTCAGTGCTGTAACTTTACAGCTGGACAATATATATCCAGAACAAGGACAATGCAGTGACTGTACAGCAGAGAATATATATTCTGAAGTATATACTAAGCAGTCAGTAACTTTCCAACAGGAGAATATATATACTGAACAGAGTCAGTGCAGTAACTGTGTAGCAGGAGAATATATATACTGAACAGAGTCAGTGCAGTAACTGAACAGCAGGAGAATATATATACTGAACAGAGTCAGTGCAGTAACTGTACAGCAGGAGAATATATATACTGAACAGGGTCAGTGCAGTAACTGTACAGCAGGAGAATATATTTCCTGAACAGTCAGTGCAGTAACTGTACAACAGGAGAATATATATACTGAACAGAGTCAGTGCAGTAATTGTACAGCAGGAGAATAAATATACTGAACAGAGTCAGTGCAGTAACTGTACAGCAGGAGAATATATATACTGAACAGGGTCAGTGCAGTAACTGTACAGCAGGAGAATATATATACTGAACAGGGTCAGTGCAGTAACTGTACAGCAGGAGAATATAGAAACTGAACAGAGTCAGTGCAGTAACTGTACAGCAGGAGAATATATATATTGAACAGAGTCAGTGCAGTAACTGTCCAGAAGGAGAATATATTTTCTGAACAGAGTCAGTGCTGTAACTGTACGGCAGGAGAATAAATATTCTGAACTGTACAGAAGGCAAATCGACAGACTGAACAGAATCAGTGCAGTAACTGTACAACAGGAGAATATATATACTGAAGAGAATCAGTAACTGTACAGCAGGAGAATATAGACACTGAACAGAGTCAGTGCAGTAACTGTCAAGAAGGAGAATATATATACTGAACATAGTCACTAACTGCACAGCAGGGGAATGTATATGCTGAACAGAATCAGTGCTGTAACTGTACAGCTGGACAATATATATCCAGAACAAGGACAATGCAGTGACTGTACAGCAGAGAATATATATTCTGAAGTATATACTAAGCAGTCAGTAACTGTCCAACAGCAGAATATAGATACGGAACAGAGTCAGTGCAGTAACTGTACAGCAGGAGAATATATATACTGAACAGAGTCAGTGCAGTAACTGTACAGCAGGAGAAAATATATTCTGGACAGAGTCAGTGCAGTAACTGTACAACAGGAGAAAATATATACTGAACAGAGTCAGTGCAGTAACTGTACAGCAGGTGAAAATATATTCTGGACAGAGTCAGTGCAGTAACTGTGCAGCAGGAGAATATTTAAACTGAACAGAGTCAGTGCAGTAACTGTACAGCAGGAGAATATATATACTGAACAGAGTCAGTGCAGTAACTGTACAGCAGGATAATATATATACTGAACAGAGTCAGTGCAGTAACTGTACAGCAGGAGAATATATATACTGAACAGAGTCAGTGCAGTTACTGTACTGCAGGAGAATATATATACTGAACAGAGTCTGTGCAGCATCTGTACAGCAGGAAAATATATGCAGCAAACTGAGTCAGTAATTGTACAGCAGGAGAATATATATACTGAACAGAGTCAGTGCAGTAACTGTACAGCAGGAGAATATATATACTGAACAGAGTCAGTGCAGTAACTGTACAGCAGGAGAATATATATACTGAACAGAGTCAGTGCAGTAACTGTACAGCAGGAGAATATATATACTGAAAAGGGTCAGTGCAGTAACTGTACAGCAGGAGAATATATATACTGAACAGAGTCAGTGCAGTAACTGTACAACAGGAGAATATATATACTGAACAGAGTCAGTGCAGTAAGTGTACAGCAGGAGAATATATATACTGACCAGAGTCAGTGCAGTAACTGTACAGCAGGAGAATATATATACTGAACAGGGTCAGTGCAGTAACTGTACAGCAGGAGAATATATATACTGAACAGAGACAGTGCAGTAACTGCACAACAGGAGAATATATATACTGAACAGAGTCAGTGCAGTAACTGTACAGCAGGAGAATATATATACTGAACAGAGTCAGTGCAGTAGCTGTACAGCAGGAGAATATATATACTGAACAGAGTCAGTGCAGTAACTGTACAGCAGGAGAATATATATACTGAACAGAGTCAGTGCAGTAAATGTACAGCAGGAGAATATATATACTGAACAGAGTCAGTGCAGTAAATGTACAGCAGGAGAATATATATACTGAACAGAGTCAGTGCAGTTACTGTACTGCAGGAGAATATATATACTGAACAGAGTCTGTGCAGCATCTGTACAGCAGGAAAATATATGCAGCAAACTGAGTCAGTAATTGTACAGCAGGAGAATATATATACTGAACAGAGTCAGTGCAGTAACTGTACAGCAGGAGAATATATATACTGAACAGAGTCAGTGCAGTAACTGTACAGCAGGAGAATATATATACTGAACAGAGTCAGTGCAGTAACTGTACAGCAGGAGAATATATATACTGAAAAGGGTCAGTGCAGTAACTGCACAGCAGGAGAATATATATACTGAACAGAGTCAGTGCAGTAACTGTACAACAGGAGAATATATATACTGAACAGAGTCAGTGCAGTAAGTGTACAGCAGGAGAATATATATACTGAACAGAGTCAGTGCAGTAACTGTACAGCAGGAGAATATATATACTGAACAGGGTCAGTGCAGTAACTGTACAGCAGGAGAATATATATACTGAACAGAGACAGTGCAGTAACTGCACAACAGGAGAATATATATACTGAACAGAGTCAGTGCAGTAACTGTACAGCAGGAGAATATATATACTGAACAGAGTCAGTGCAGTAACTGTACAGCAGGAGAATATATATACTGAACAGAGTCAGTGCAGTAACTGTACATCAGGAGAATATATATACTGAACAGAGTCAGTGCAGTAAATGTACAGCAGGAGAATATATATACTGAACAGTGTCAGTGCAGTAACTGTACAGCAGGAGAATATATATACTGAACAGAGTCAGTGCAGTAAATGTACAGCAGGAGAATATATATACTGAACAGGGTCAGTGCAGTAAATGTACAGCAGGAGAATATATATACTGCACAGAGTCAGTGCTGTAACCGTACAGCAGGAGAATATATATACTGAACAGGGTCAGTGCAGTAACTGTGCAGCAGGAGAATATATATACTGAACAGTGTCAGTGCAGTAACTGTACAGCAGGAGAATAAATATACTGAACAGAGTCAGTGCAGTAACGGTACAGCAGGAGAATATATATACTGAACAGGGTCAGTGCAGTAACTGTACAGCAGGAGAATATAGATACTGAACAGAGTCAGTGCAGTAACTGTACAGCAGGAGAATATATATATTGAACAGAGTCAGTGCAGTAACTGTACAGCAGGAGAATATATATACTGAACAGAGTCAGTGCAGTAACTGTCCAGAAGGAGAATATATTTTCTGAACAGTGTCAGTGCTGTAACTGTACGGCAGGAGAATAAATATGCTGAACTGTACAGAAGGCAAATTGACAGACTGAACAGAATCAGTGCCGTAACTGTACAACAGGAGAATATATATACTGAAGAGAATCAGTAACTGTACAGCAGGAGAATATAGACACTGAACAGAGTCAGTGCAGTAACTGTCAAGAAGGAGAATATATATACTGAACATAGTCACTAACTGCACAGCAGGGGAATGTATATGCTGAACAGAGTCAGTGCTGTAACTGTACAGCTGGACAATATATATCCAGAACAAGGACAATGCAGTGACTGTACAGCAGAGAATATATATTCTGAAGTATATACTAAGCAGTCAGTAACTGTCCAACAGGAGAATATAGATACGGAACAGAGTCAGTGCAGTAACTGTACAGCAGGAGAATATATATACTGAACAGAGTCAGTGCAGTAACTGTACAGCAGGAGAAAATATATTCTGGACAGAGTCAGTGCAGTAACTGTCCAACAGGAGAAAATATATACTGAACAGAGTCAGTGCAGTAACTGTACAGCAGGGGAAAATATATTCTGGACAGAGTCAGTGCAGTAACTGTGCAGCAGGAGAATATATAAACTGAACAGAGTCAGTGCAGTAACTGTACAGCAGGAGAATATATATACTGAACAGAGTCAGTGCAGTAACTGTACAGCAGGAGAATATATATACTGAACAGAGTCAGTACAGTAACTATACAGCAGGAGAATATATATACTGAACAGAGTCAGTGCAGTAACTGTACAGCAGGAGAATATATATACTGAACAGAGTCAGTGCAGTTACTGTACTGCAGGAGAATATATATACTGAACAGAGTCTGTGCAGCATCTGTACAGCAGGAAAATATATGCAGCAAACTGAGTCAGTAATTGTACAGCAGGAGAATATATATACTGAACAGAGTCAGTGCAGCAACTGTACAGCAGGAGAATATATATACTGAACAGAGTCAGTGCAGTAACTGTACAGCAGGAGAATATATATACTGAACAGAGTCAGTGCAGTAACTGGACAGCAGGAGAATATATATACTGAACAGGGTCAGTGCAGTAACTGTACAGCAGGAGAATATATTTCCTGAACAGTCAGTGCAGTAACTGTACAACAGGAGAATATATATACTGAACAGAGTCAGTGCAGTAATTGTACAGCAGGAGAATAAATATACTGAACTGAGTCAGTGCAGTAACTGTACAGCAGGAGAATATATATACTGAACAGGGTCAGTGCAGTAACTGTACAGCAGGAGAATACATATACTGAACAGGGTCAGTGCAGTAACTGTACAGCAGGAGAATATAGAAACTGAACAGAGTCAGTGCAGTAACTGTACAGCAGGAGAATATATATATTGAACAGAGTCAGTGCAGTAACTGTACAGCAGGCGAATATATATACTGAACAGAGTCAGTGCAGTAACTGTCCAGAAGGAGAATATATTTTCTGAACAGAGTCAGTGCTGTAACTGTACGGCAGGAGAATAAATATTCTGAACTGGACAGAAGGCAAATCGACAGACTGAACAGAATCAGTGCAGTAACTGTACAACAGGAGAATATATATACTGAAGAGAATCAGTAACTGTACAGCAGGAGAATATAGACACTGAACAGAGTCAGTGCAGTAACTGTCAAGAAGGAGAATATATATACTGAACATAGTCACTAACTGCACAGCAGGGGAATGTATATGCTGAACAGAATCAGTGCTGTAACTGTACAGCAGGAGAAAATATATTCTGGACAGAGTCAGTGCAGTAACTGTACAACAGGAGAAAATATATACTGAACAGAGTCAGTGCAGTAACTGTACAGCAGGGGAAAATATATTCTGGACAGAGTCAGTGCAGTAACTGTGCAGCAGGAGAATATATAAACTGAACAGAGTCAGTGCAGTAACTGTACAGCAGGAGAATATATATACTGAACAGAGTCAGTGCAGTAACTGTACAGCAGGATAATATATATACTGAACAGAGTCAGTGCAGTAACTGTACAGCAGGAGAATATATATACTGAACAGAGTCAGTGCAGTTACTGTACTGCAGGAGAATATATATACTGAACAGAGTCTGTGCAGCATCTGTACAGCAGGAAAATATATGCAGCAAACTGAGTCAGTAATTGTACAGCAGGAGAATATATATACTGAACAGAGTCAGTGCAGTAACTGTACAGCAGGAGAATATATATACTGAACAGAGTCAGTGCAGTAACTGTACAGCAGGAGAATATATATACTGAACAGAGTCAGTGCAGTAACTGTACAGCAGGAGAATATATATACTGAAAAGGGTCAGTGCAGTAACTGTACAGCAGGAGAATATATATACTGAACAGAGTCAGTGCAGTAACTGTACAACAGGAGAATATATATACTGAACAGAGTCAGTGCAGTAAGTGTACAGCAGGAGAATATATATACTGAACAGAGTCAGTGCAGTTACTGTACAGCAGGAGAATATATATACTGAACAGGGTCAGTGCAGTAACTGTACAGCAGGAGAATATATATACTGAACAGAGACAGTGCAGTAACTGCACAACAGGAGAATATATATACTGAACAGAGTCAGTGCAGTAACTGTACAGCAGGAGAATATGTATACTGAACAGAGTCAGTGCAGTAACTGTACAGCAGGAGAATATATATACTGAACAGAGTCAGTGCAGTAACTGTACAGCAGGAGAATATATATACTGAACAGAGTCAGTGCAGTAAATGTACAGCAGGAGAATATATATACTGAACAGAGTCAGTGCAGTAACTGTACAGCAGGAGAATATATATACTGAACAGAGTCAGTGCAGTTACTGTACTGCAGGAGAATATATATACTGAACAGAGTCTGTGCAGCATCTGTACAGCAGGAAAATATATGCAGCAAACTGAGTCAGTAATTGTACAGCAGGAGAATATATATACTGAACAGAGTCAGTGCAGTAACTGTACAGCAGGAGAATATATATACTGAACAGAGTCAGTGCAGTAACTGTACAGCAGGAGAATATATATACTGAACAGAGTCAGTGCAGTAACTGTACAGCAGGAGAATATATATACTGAAAAGGGTCAGTGCAGTAACTGTACAGCAAGAGAATATATATACTGAACAGAGTCAGTGCAGTAAGTGTACAGCAGGAGAATATATATACTGAACAGAGTCAGTGCAGTAACTGTACAGCAGGAGAATATATATACTGAACAGGGTCAGTGCAGTAACTGTACAGCAGGAGAATATATATACTGAACAGAGACAGTGCAGTAACTGTACAGCAGGAGAATATATATACTGAACAGAGTCAGTGCAGTAACTGTACAGCAGGAGAATATATATACTGAACAGAGTCAGTGCAGTAAATGTACAGCAGGAGAATATATATACTGAACAGTGTCAGTGCAGTAACTGTACAGCAGGAGAATATATATACTGAACAGAGTCAGTGCAGTAAATGTACAGCAGGAGAATATATATACTGAACAGGGTCAGTGCAGTAAATGTACAGCAGGAGAATATATATACTGCACAGAGACAGTGCTGTAACCGTACAGCAGGAGAATATATATACTGAACAGGGTCAGTGCAGTAACTGTACAGCAGGAGAATATATATACTGAACAGTGTCAGTGCAGTAACTGTACAGCAGGAGAATAAATATACTGAACAGAGTCAGTGCAGTAACGGTACAGCAGGAGAATATATATACTGAACAGGGTCAGTGCAGTAACTGTACAGCAGGAGAATATAGATACTGAACAGAGTCAGTGCAGTAACTGTACAGCAGGAGAATATATATATTGAACAGAGTCAGTGCAGTAACTGTACAGCAGGAGAATATATATGCTGAACAGAGTCAGTGCAGTAACTGTCCAGAAGGAGAATATATTTTCTGAACAGTGTCAGTGCTGTAACTGTACGGCAGGAGAATAAATATGCTGAACTGTACAGAAGGCAAATTGACAGACTGAACAGAATCAGTGCAGTAACTGTACAACAGGAGAATATATATACTGAAGAGAATCAGTAACTGTACAGCAGGAGAATATAGACACTGAACAGAGTCAGTGCAGTAACTGTCAAGAAGGAGAATATATATACTGAACATAGTCACTAACTGCACAGCAGGGGAATGTATATGCTGAACAGAGTCAGTGCTGTAACTGTACAGCTGGACAATATATATCCAGAACAAGGACAATGCAGTGACTGTACAGCAGAGAATATATATTCTGAAGTATATACTAAGCAGTCAGTAACTGTCCAACAGGAGAATATAGATACGGAACAGAGTCAGTGCAGTAACTGTACAGCAGGAGAATATATATACTGAACAGAGTCAGTGCAGTAACTTTTACAGCAGGAGAAAATATATTCTGGACAGAGTCAGTGCAGTAACTGTCCAACAGGAGAAAATATATACTGAACAGAGTCAGTGCAGTAACTGTACAGCAGGGGAAAATATATTCTGGACAGAGTCAGTGCAGTAACTGTGCAGCAGGAGAATATATAAACTGAACAGAGTCAGTGCAGTAACTGTACAGCAGGAGAATATATATACTGAACAGAGTCAGTGCAGTAACTGTACAGCAGGAGAATATATATACTGAACAGAGTCAGTACAGTAACTGTACAGCAGGAGAATATATATACTGAACAGAGTCAGTGCAGTAACTGTACAGCAGGAGAATATATATACTGAACAGAGTCAGTGCAGTTACTGTACTGCAGGAGAATATATATACTGAACAGAGTCAGTGCAGTAACTGTACAGCAGGAGAATATATAAACTGAACAGAGTCAGTTCAGTAACTGTACAACAGGAGAATATATACACTGAACAGAGTCAGTGCAGTAACTGTACAGAAGGAGAATATATATACTGAACAGAGTCAGTGCAGTAACTGTACAGCAGGAGAATATATATACTGAACAGAGTCAGTGCAGTAACTGTACATCAGGAGAATATATATACTGAACAGAGTCAGTGCAGTAACTGTACAGCAGCAGAATATATATACTGAACAGAGTCAGTGCAGCAACTGTACAGCAGGAGAATATATATACTGAACAGGGTCAGTGCAGTAACTGAACAGCAGGAGAATATATATACTGAACAGAGTCAGTGCAGTAAATGTACAGCAGGAGAATATATATACTGAACAGAGTCAGTGCAGTAACTGTACAGCAGGAGAATATATATACTGAACAGAGTCAGTGCAGTAAATGTACAGCAGGAGAATATATATACTGCACAGAGTCAGTGCAGTAACCGTACAGCAGGAGAATATATATACTGAACAGGGTCAGTGCAGTAACTGTACAGCAGGAGAATATATATACTGAACAGTGTCAGTGCAGTAACTGTACAGCAGGAGAATATATATGCTGAACAGAGTCAGTGCAGTAACTGTACAACAGGAGAATTTATATACTGAACAGAGTCAGTGCAGTAACTGTACAGCAGGAGAATATATTTACTGAACAGAGTCAGTGCAGTAACTGTCCAGAAGGAGAATATATTTTCTGAACAGTGTCAGTGCTGTAACTGTACGGCAGGAGAATAAATATGCTGAACTGTACAGAAGGCAAATTGACAGACTGAACAGAATCAGTGCAGTAACTGTACAACAGGAGAATATATATACTGAAGAGAATCAGTAACTGTACAGCAGGAGAATATAGACACTGAACAGAGTCAGTGCAGTAACTGTCAAGAAGGAGAATATATATACTGAACATAGTCACTAACTGCACAGCAGGGGAATGTATATGCTGAACAGAGTCAGTGCTGTAACTGTACAGCTGGACAATATATATCCAGAACAAGGACAATGCAGTGACTGTACAGCAGAGAATATATATTCTGAAGTATATACTAAGCAGTCAGTAACTGTCCAACAGGAGAATATAGATACGGAACAGTGTCAGTGCAGTAACTGGACAGCAGGAGAATATATAAACTGAACAGAGTCAGTGCAGTAACTGTACAGCAGGAGAAAATATATTCTGGACAGAGTCAGTGCAGTAACTGTACAGCAGGAGAAAATATATACTGAACAGAGTCAGTGCAGTAACTGTACAGCAGGAGAAAATATATTCTGGACAGAGTCAGTGCAGTAACTGTGCAGCAGGAGAATATATAAACTGAACAGAGTCAGTGCAGTAACTGTACAGCAGGAGAATATATATACTGAACAGAGTCAGTGCAGTAACTGTACAGCAGGAGAATATATATACTGAACAGAGTCAGTGCAGTAACTGTACAGCAGGAGAATATATATACTGAACAGAGTCAGTGCAGTTACTGTACTGCAGGAGAATATATATACTGAACAGAGTCTGTGCAGCATCTGTACAGCAGGAAAATATATGCAGCAAACTGAGTCAGTAATTGTACAGCAGGAGAATATATATACTGAACAGAGTCAGTGCAGTAACTGTACAGCAGGAGAATATATATACTGAACAGAGTCAGTGCAGTAACTGTACAGCAGGAGAAAATATATTCTGGACAGAGTCAGTGCAGTAACTGTGCAGCAGGAGAATATATATACTGAACAGAGTCAGTGCAGTAACTGTACAGCAGGAGAATATATACACTGAACAGAGTCAGTGCAGTAACAGTACAGCAGGAGAATATATATACTGAACAGGGTCAGTGCAGTAACTGTGCAGCAGGAGAATATATATACTGAACAGAGTCAGTGCAGTAACTGTACAGCAGGAGAATATATATACTGAACAGAGTCAGTGCAGTAACTGTACAGCAGGAGAATATATTTACTGAACAGAGTCAGTGCAGTAACTGTACAACAGGAGAATATATATACTGAACAGAGTCAATGCAGTAATTGTACAGCAGGAGAATAAATATACTGAACAGGGTCAGTGCAGTAACTGTACAGCAGGAGAATATATAGACTGAACAGGGTCAGTGCAGTAACTGTACAGCAGGTGAATAAATATACTGAACAGAGTCAGTGCAGTAACTGTACAGCAGGAGAATATATATACTGAACAGAGTCAGTGCAGTAACTGTCCAGAAGGAGAATATATTTTCTGAAAAGTGTCAGTGCTGTAACTGTACGGCAGGAGAATAAATATGCTGAACTGTACAGAAGGCAAATTGACAGACTGAACAGAATCAGTGCAGTAACTGTACAACAGGAGAATATATGTTCTGAAGAGAATCAGTGACAGTACAGCAGGAGAATATAGACACTGGACAGACTCAGTGCAGTAACTGTCAAGAAGGAGAATATATCGACTGAACATAGTCACTAACTGCACAGCAGGGGAATGTATATGCTGAACAGAGTCAGTGCTGTAACTTTACAGCTGGACAATATATATCCAGAACAAGGACAATGCAGTGACTGTACAGCAGAGAATATATATTCTGAAGTATATACTAAGCAATCAGTAACTGTCCAACAGGAGAATATATATACTGAACAGAGTCAGTGCAGTAACTGTGCAGCAGGAGAATATATATACTGAACAGAGTCAGTGCAGTAACTGTACAGCAGGAGAATATATATACTGAACAGAGTCAGTGCAGTAACTGTACAGCAGGAGAATATATATACTGAACAGAGTCAGTGCAGTAACTGTACAGCAGGAGAATATATATATTGAACAGAGTCAGTGCAGTAACTGTACAGCAGGAGAATATATATACTGAACAGAGTCAGTGCAGTAACTGTCCAGAAGGAGAATATATTTTCTGAACAGTATCACTGCTGTAACTGTACGGCAGGAGAATATATATGCTGAACTGTACAGAAGTCAAATTGACAGACTGAACAGAATCAGTGCAGTAACTGTACAACAGGAGAGTATATATACTGAAGAGAATCAGTAACTGTACAGCAGGAGAAAATAGACACTGAACAGAGTCAGTGCAGTAACTGTCAAGAAGGAGAACATATATACTGAACATAGTCACTAACTGCACAGCAGGGGAATGTATATGCTGAACAGAGTCAGTGCTGTAACTGTACAGCTGGACGTTATATATCCAGAACAAGGACAATTCAGTGACTGTACAGCAGAGAATATATATTCTAAAGTATATACTAAGCAGTCAGTAACTGTCCAACAGGAGAATATAGATACGGAACAGAGTCAGTGCAGTAACTGTACAGCAGGAGAATATATATACTGAACAGAGTCAGTGCAGTAACTGTACAGCAGGAGAAAATATATTCTGGACAGAGTCAGTGCAGTAACTGTACAGCAGGAGAAAATATATACTGAACAGAGTCAGTGCAGTAACTGTACAGCAGGAGAAAATATATTCTGGACAGAGTCAGTGCAGTAACTGTGCAGCAGGAGAATATATAAACTGAACAGAGTCAGTGCAGTTACTGTACAGCAGGAGAATATATACACTGAACAGAGTCAGTGCAGTAACCGTACAGCAGGAGAATATATATACTGAACAGGGTCAGTGCAGTAACTGTACAGCAGGAGAATATATATACTGAACAGAGTCAGTGCAGTAACTGTACAGCAGGAGAATATATATACTGAACAGAGTCAGTGCAGGAACTGTACAGCAGGAGAATATATTTACTGAACAGAGTCAGTGCAGTAACTGTACAACAGGAGAATATATATACTGAACAGAGTCAGTGCAGTAATTGTACAGCAGGAGAATATATATACTGAACAGGGTCAGTGCAGTAACTGTACAGCAGGAGAATAAATATACTGAACAGAGTCAGTGCAGTAACTGTACAGCAGGAGAATATATATACTGAACAGGGTCAGTGCAGTAACTGTACATCAGGAGAATAAATATACTGAACAGGGTCAGTGCAGTAACTGTACAGCAGGAGAATATATATACTGAACAGGGTCAGTGCAGTCACTGTACAGCAGGAGAATAAATATACTGAACAGAGTCAGTGCAGTAACTGTACAGCAGGAGAATATATATACTGAACAGAGTCAGTGCAGTAACTGTACAGCAGGAGAATATATATACTGAACAGAGTCAGTGCAGTAACTGTCCAGAAGGAGAATATATTTTCTGAACAGTGTCAGTGCTGTAACTGTACGGCAGGAGAATAAATATGCTGAAATGTACAGAAGGCAAATTGACAGACTGAACAGAATCAGTGCAATAACTGTACAACAGGAGAATATATGTACTGAAGAAAATCAGTAACTGTACAGCAGGAGAATATAGACACTGAACAGAGTCAGTGCAGTAACTGTCAAGAAGGAGAATATATCGACTGAACATAGTCACTAACTGCACAGCAGGGGAATGTACATGCTGAACAGAGTCAGTGCTGTAACTTTACAGCTGGACAATATATATCCAGAACAAGGACAATGCAGTGACTGTACAGCAGAGAATATATATTCTGAAGTATATACTAAGCAGTCAGTAACTGTCCAACAGGAGAATATATAAACTGAACAGAGTCAGTGCAGTAACTGTGCAGCAGGAGAATATATATACTGAACAGAGTCAGTGCAGTAACTGTGCAGCAGGAGAATATATATACTGAACAGAGTCAGTGCAGTAACTGTACAGCAGGAGAATATATATACTGAACAGGGTCAGTGCAGTAACTGTACAGCAGGAGAATATATATACTGAACAGAGTCAGTGCAGTAACTGTACAGCAGGAGAATATATATACTGAACAGAGTCAGTGCATTAACTGTACAGCAGGAGAATATATATACTGAACAGAGTCAGTACAGTAACTGTACAGCAGGAGAATATATAAACTGAACAGAGTCAGTGCAGTAACTGTACAGCAGGAGAATATATATACTGAACAGGGTCAGTGCAGTAACTGTACATCAGGAGAATAAATATACTGAACAGGGTCAGTGCAGTAACTGTACAGCAGGAGAATATATATACTGAACAGGGTCAGTGCAGTCACTGTACAGCAGGAGAATAAATATACTGAACAGAGTCAGTGCAGTAACTGTACAGCAGGAGAATTTATATACTGAACAGAGTCAGTGCAGTAACTGTACAGCAGGAGAATATATATACTGAACAGAGTCAGTGCAGTAACTGTCCAGAAGGAGAATATATTTTCTGAACAGTGTCAGTGCTGTAACTGTACGGCAGGAGAATAAATATGCTGAAATGTACAGAAGGCAAATTGACAGACTGAACAGAATCAGTGCAATAACTGTACAACAGGAGAATATATGTACTGAAGAAAATCAGTAACTGTACAGCAGGAGAATATAGACACTGAACAGAGTCAGTGCAGTAACTGTCAAGAAGGAGAATATATCGACTGAACATAGTCACTAACTGCACAGCAGGGGAATGTACATGCTGAACAGAGTCAGTGCTGTAACTTTACAGCTGGACAATATATATCCAGAACAAGGACAATGCAGTGACTGTACAGCAGAGAATATATATTCTGAAGTATATACTAAGCAGTCAGTAACTGTCCAACAGGAGAATATATAAACTGAACAGAGTCAGTGCAGTAACTGTGCAGCAGGAGAATATATATACTGAACAGAGTCAGTGCAGTAACTGTGCAGCAGGAGAATATATATACTGAACAGAGTCAGTGCAGTAACTGTACAGCAGGAGAATATATATACTGAACAGGGTCAGTGCAGTAACTGTACAGCAGGAGAATATATATACTGAACAGAGTCAGTGCAGTAACTGTACAGCAGGAGAATATATATACTGAACAGAGTCAGTGCAGTAACTGTACAGCAGGAGAATATATATACTGAACAGGGTCAGTGCAGTAACTGTACAGCAGGAGAATATATATACTGAACAGAGTCAGTGTAGTAACTGTACAGCAGGAGAATATATGTACTGAAGAGAATCAGTAACTGTACAGCAGGAAAATAAAGACACTGAACAGAGTCAGTGCAGTAACTGTCAAGAAGGAGAATATATCGACTGAACATAGTCACTAACTGCACAGCAGGGGAATGTATATGCTGAACAGAGTCAGTGCTGTAACTTTACAGCTGGACAATATATATCCAGAACAAGGACAATGCAGTGACTGTACAGCAGAGAATATATATTCTGAAGTATATACGAAGCAGTCAGTAACTGTCCAACAGGAGAATATATATACTGAACAGAGTCAGTGCAGTAACTGTGTAGCAGGAGAATAGATATACTGAACAGAGTCAGTGCAGTAACTGTACAGCAGGAGAATGTATATACTGAACAGAGTCAGTGCAGTAACTGTACAGCAGGAGAATATATATACTGAACAGGGTCAGTGCAGTAACTGTACAGCAGGAGAATATATATACTGAACAGAGTCAGTGCAGTAACTGTACAACAGGAGAATATATATACTGAACAGAGTCAGTGCAGTAATCGTACAGCAGGAGAATAAATATACTGAACAGAGTCAGTGCAGTTAGTGGACAGCAGGAGAATATATATACTGAACAGGGTCAGTGCAGTAACTGTACAGCAGGAGAATATATATACTGAACAGGGTCAGTGCAGTAACTGTACAGCAGGAGAATATAGAAACTGAACAGAGTCAGTGCAGTAACTGTACAGCAGGAGAATATATATATTGAACAGAGTCAGTGCAGTAACTGTACAGCAGGAGAATATATATACTGAACAGAGTCAGTGCAGTAACTGTCCAGAAGGAGAATATATTTTCTGAACAGAGTCAGTGCTGTAACTGTACGGCAGGAGAATAAATATTCTGAACTGTACAGAAGGCAAATTGACAGACTGAACAGAATCAGTGCAGTAACTGTACAACAGGAGAATATATATACTGAAGAGAATCAGTAACTGTACAGCAGGAGAATATAGACACTGAACAGAGTCAGTGCAGTAACTGTCAAGAAGGAGAACATATATACTGAACATAGTCACTAACTGCACAGCAGGGGAATGTATATGCTGAACAGAGTCAGTGCTGTAACTGTACAGCTGGACGTTATATATCCAGAACAAGGACAATGCAGTGACTGTACAGCAGAGAATATATATTCTGAAGTATATACTAAGCAGTCAGTAACTGTCCAACAGGAGAATATAGATACGGAACAGAGTCAGTGCAGTAACTGTACAGCAGGAGAATATATATACTGAACAGAGTCAGTGCAGTAACTGTACAGCAGGAGAAATTATATTCTGGACAGAGTCAGTGCAGTAACTGTACAGCAGGAGAAAATATATACTGAACAGAGTCAGTGCAGTAACTGTACAGCAGGAGAAAATATATTCTGGACAGAGTCAGTGCAGTATCTGTGCAGCAGGAGAATATATATACTGAACATAGTCAGGACAGTAACTGTACAGCAGGAGAATATATATACTGAACAGAATCAGTGCAGTAACTGTACAGCAGGAGAATATATATACTGAACAGAGTCAGTGCAGTTACTGTACAGCAGGAGAATATATATACTGAACAGTCAGTGCAGTAACTGGACAGCAGGTGAATAAATATACTGAACAGAGTCAGTGCAGTAACTGTACAGCAGGAGAATATATATACTGAACAGAGTCAGTGCAATAACTGTACAGCAGGAGAATATATATACTGAACAGAGTCAGTGCAGTTACTGTACTGCAGGAGAATATATACACTGAACAGAGTCTGTGCAGCATCTGTACAGCAGGAGAATATATACACTGAACAGAGTCTGTGCAGTATCTGTACAGCAGGAGAATATATACACTGAACAGAGTCAGTGCAGTAACCGTACAGCAGGAGAATATATATACTGAACAGGGTCAGTGCAGTAACTGTGCAGCAGGAGAATATATATACTGAACAGAGTCAGTGCAGTAACTGTACAGCAGGAGAATATATACACTGAACAGAGTCAGTGCAGTAACCGTACAGCAGGAGAATATATATACTGAACAGGGTCAGTGCAGTAACTGTGCAGCAGGAGAATATATATACTGAACAGAGTCAGTGCAGTAACTGTACAGCAGGAGAATATATATACTGAACAGAGTCAGTGCAGTAACTGTACAGCAGGAGAATATGTTTACTGAACAGAGTCAGTGCAGTAACTGTACAACAGGAGAATATATATACTGAACAGAGTCAGTGCAGTAATTGTACAGCAGGAGAATAAATATACTGAACAGGGTCAGTGCAGTAACTGTACAGCAGGAGAATATATATACTGAACAGGGTCAGTGCAGTAACTGTACAGCAGGCGAATAAATATACTGAACAGAGTCAGTGCAGTAACTGTACAGCAGGAGAATATATATACTGAACAGAGTCAGTGCAGTAACTGTACAGCAGTAGAATATATATACTGAACAGAGTCAGTGCAGTCACTGTCCAGAAGGAGAATATATTTTCTGAAAAGTGTCAGTGCTGTAACTGTACGGCAGGAGAATAAATATGCTGAAATGTACAGAAGGCAAATTGACAGACTGAACAGAATCAGTGCAGTAACTGTACAACAGGAGAATATATGTACTGAAGAGAATCAGTAACTGTACAGCAGGAGAATATAGACACTGAACAGAGTCAGTGCAGTAACTGTCAAGAAGGAGAATATATCGACTGAACATAGTCACTAACTGCACAGCAGGGGAATGTATATGCTGAACAGAGTCAGTGCTGTAACTTTACAGCTGGACAATATATATCCAGAACAAGGACAATGCAGTGACTGTACAGCAGAGAATATATATTCTGAAGTATATACTCAGCAGTCAGTTACTGTCCAACAGGAGAATATATATACTGAACAGAGTCAGTGCAGTAACTGTGCAGCAGGAGAATATCTATACTGAACAGAGTCAGTGCAGTAACTGTACAGCAGGAGAATATATATACTGAACAGAGTCAGTGCAGTAACTGTACAGCAGGAGAATATATATACTGAACAGGGTCAGTGCAGTAACTGTACAGCAGGAGAATATATATACTGAACAGAGTCAGTGCAGTAACTGTGCAAAAGGAGAATATATATATACTGAACAGAGTCAGTGCAGTAATTGTACAGCAGGAGAATAAATATACTGAACAGAGTCAGTGCAGTAACTGTACAGCTGGAGAATATATATACTGAACAGAGTCAGTGCAGTAACTGTACAGCAGGAGAAATTATATTCTGGACAGAGTCAGTGCAGTAACTGTACAGCAGGAGAAAATATATACTGAACAGAGTCAGTGCAGTAACTGTACAGCAGGAGAAAATATATTCTGGACAGAGTCAGTGCAGTATCTGTGCAGCAGGAGAATATATATACTGAACATAGTCAGGACAGTAACTGTACAGCAGGAGAATATATATACTGAACAGAATCAGTGCAGTAACTGTACAGCAGGAGAATATATATACTGAACAGAGTCAGTGCAGTTACTGTACAGCAGGAGAATATATATACTGAACAGTCAGTGCAGTAACTGGACAGCAGGTGAATAAATATACTGAACAGAGTCAGTGCAGTAACTGTACAGCAGGAGAATATATATACTGAACAGAGTCAGTGCAATAACTGTACAGCAGGAGAATATATATACTGAACAGAGTCAGTGCAGTTACTGTACTGCAGGAGAATATATACACTGAACAGAGTCTGTGCAGCATCTGTACAGCAGGAGAATATATACACTGAACAGAGTCTGTGCAGTATCTGTACAGCAGGAGAATATATACACTGAACAGAGTCAGTGCAGTAACCGTACAGCAGGAGAATATATATACTGAACAGGGTCAGTGCAGTAACTGTGCAGCAGGAGAATATATATACTGAACAGAGTCAGTGCAGTAACTGTACAGCAGGAGAATATATACACTGAACAGAGTCAGTGCAGTAACCGTACAGCAGGAGAATATATATACTGAACAGGGTCAGTGCAGTAACTGTGCAGCAGGAGAATATATATACTGAACAGAGTCAGTGCAGTAACTGTACAGCAGGAGAATATATATACTGAACAGAGTCAGTGCAGTAACTGTACAGCAGGAGAATATGTTTACTGAACAGAGTCAGTGCAGTAACTGTACAACAGGAGAATATATATACTGAACAGAGTCAGTGCAGTAATTGTACAGCAGGAGAATAAATATACTGAACAGGGTCAGTGCAGTAACTGTACAGCAGGAGAATATATATACTGAACAGGGTCAGTGCAGTAACTGTACAGCAGGCGAATAAATATACTGAACAGAGTCAGTGCAGTAACTGTACAGCAGGAGAATATATATACTGAACAGAGTCAGTGCAGTAACTGTACAGCAGTAGAATATATATACTGAACAGAGTCAGTGCAGTCACTGTCCAGAAGGAGAATATATTTTCTGAAAAGTGTCAGTGCTGTAACTGTACGGCAGGAGAATAAATATGCTGAAATGTACAGAAGGCAAATTGACAGACTGAACAGAATCAGTGCAGTAACTGTACAACAGGAGAATATATGTACTGAAGAGAATCAGTAACTGTACAGCAGGAGAATATAGACACTGAACAGAGTCAGTGCAGTAACTGTCAAGAAGGAGAATATATCGACTGAACATAGTCACTAACTGCACAGCAGGGGAATGTATATGCTGAACAGAGTCAGTGCTGTAACTTTACAGCTGGACAATATATATCCAGAACAAGGACAATGCAGTGACTGTACAGCAGAGAATATATATTCTGAAGTATATACTCAGCAGTCAGTTACTGTCCAACAGGAGAATATATATACTGAACAGAGTCAGTGCAGTAACTGTGCAGCAGGAGAATATCTATACTGAACAGAGTCAGTGCAGTAACTGTACAGCAGGAGAATATATATACTGAACAGAGTCAGTGCAGTAACTGTACAGCAGGAGAATATATATACTGAACAGGGTCAGTGCAGTAACTGTACAGCAGGAGAATATATATACTGAACAGAGTCAGTGCAGTAACTGTGCAAAAGGAGAATATATATATACTGAACAGAGTCAGTGCAGTAATTGTACAGCAGGAGAATAAATATACTGAACAGAGTCAGTGCAGTAACTGTACAGCTGGAGAATATATATACTGAACAGGGTCAGTGCAGTAACTGTACAGCAGCAGAATATATATACTGAACAGGATCAGTGCAGTAACTGTACAGCAGGAGAATATAGAAACTGAACAGAGTCACTGCAGTAACTGTACAGCAGGAGAATATAGAAACTGAACAGAGTCAGTGCAGTAAATGTACAGCAGGAGAATATATATATTGAACAGAGTCAGTGCAGTAACTGTACAGCAGGAGAATATATATACTGAACAGAGTCAGTGCAGTAACTGTCCAGAAGGAGAATATATTTTCTGAACAGAGTCAGTGCTGTAACTGTACGGCAGGAGAATATATATGCTGAACTGTACAGAAGGCAAATTGACAGACTGAACAGAATCAGTGCAGTAACTGTACAACAGGAGAATATATATACTGAAGAGAATCAGTAACTGTACAGCAGGAGAATATAGACACTGAACAGAGTCAGTGCAGTAACTGTCAAGAAGGAGAATATATATACTGAACATATTCACTAACTGCACAGCAGGGGAATGTATATGCTGAACAGAGTCAGTGCTGTAACTGTACAGCTGGACAATATATATCCAGAACGAGGACAATGCAGTGACTGTACAGCAGAGAATTTATATTCTGAAGTATATACTAAGCAGTCAGTAACTGTCCAACAGGAGAATATAGATACGGAACAGAGTCAGTGCAGTAACTGTACAGCAGGAGAATATGTATACTGAACAGAGTCAGTGCAGTAACTGTACAGCAGGAGAAAATATATTCTGGACAGAGTCAGTGCAGTAACTGTACAGCAGGAGAAAATATATACTGAACAGAGTCAGTGCAGTAACTGTACAGCAGGAGAAAATATATTCTGGACAGAGTCAGTGCAGTAACTGTGCAGCAGGAGAATATATAAACTGAACAGAGTCAGTGCAGTAACTGTACAGCAGGAGAATATATATACTGAACAGAGTCAGTACAGTAACTGTACAGCAGGAGAATATATATACTGAACAGAGTCAGTGCAGTTACTGTACTGCAGGAGAATATATATACTGAACAGAGTCAGTGCAGTAACTGTACAACAGGAGAATATATATACTGAACAGAGTCAGTGCAGTTACTGTACAGCAGGAAAATATATGCAGCAAACTGAGTCAGTAATTGTACAGCAGGAGAATATATATACTGAACAGAGTCAGTGCAGTAACTGTACAGCAGGAGAATATATACACTGAACAGAGTCAGTGCAGTAACCGTACAGCAGGAGAATATATGTACTGAACAGGGTCAGTGCAGTAACTGTGCAGCAGGAGAATATATTTACTGAACAGAGTCAGTGCAGTAACTGTACAACAGGAGAATATATATACTGAACAGAGTCAGTGCAGTAATTATACAGCAGGAGAATAAATATACTGAACAGGGTCAGTGCAGTAACTGTACAGCAGGAGAATATGTATACTGAACAGGGTCAGTGCAGTAACTGTACAGCAGGAGAAAAAAAATATACTGAACAGAGTCAGTGCAGTAACTGTACAGCAGGAGTACATATATACACTGAACAGAGTTAGTATAGTAAATGTACAGCAGGAGAATATATATACTGAACAGAGTCAGTGCAGTAACTGTGCAGCAGGAGAATATATATTCCGGACAGGGTCAGTGCAGTAACTGTACAGCAGGAGAATATATACACTGAACAGAGTCAGTGCAGTAACTGTACAGCAGGAGAATATATACACTGAACAGAGTCAGTACAGTAACTGTACAGCAGGAGAATATATACACTGAACAGAGTCAGTGCAGTAACTGTACAGCAGGAGAATATATATACTGAACAGAGTCAGTGCAGTAACTGTACAGCAGGAGAATATATATACTGAACAGAGTCAGTGCAGTAACTGTACAGCAGGAGAAAATATATTCTGGACAGAGTCAGTGCAGTAACTGTACAGCAGGAGAATATATAAACTGAACAGAGTCAGTACAGTAACTGTACAGCAGGAGAATATATAAAGTGAACAGAGTCAGTGCAGTAACTGTACAGCAGGAGAAAATATATACTGAGCAGAGTCAGTGCAGTAACTGTACAGCAGGAGAATATATATACTGAACAGAGTCAGTACATTAACTGTACAGCAGGGAAAATATATTCTGGACAGAGTCAGTGCAGTAACTGTACAGCAGGAGAATATATAAACTGAACAGAGTCAGTGCAGTAACTGTACAGCAGGAGAATATATATACTGAGCAGAGTCAGTGCAGTAACTGTACAGCAGGAGAATATATATACTGAACAGAGTCAGTACAGTAACTGTACAGCAGGAGAAAATATATTCTGGACAGAGTCAGTGCAGTAACTGTACAGCAGGAGAATATATAAACTGAACAGAGTCAGTACAGTAACTGTACAGCAGGAGAATATATATACTGAACAGAGTCAGTGCAGTAACTGTACAGCAGGAGAATATATATACTGAGCAGAGTCTGTGCAGTAACTGTACAGCAGGAGAATATATATACTGAACAGAGTCAGTACAGTAACTGTACAGCAGGAGAAAATATATTCTGGACAGAGTCAGTGCAGTAACTGTACAGCAGGAGAATATATAAACTGAACAGAGTCAGTGCAGTAACTGTACAGCAGGAGAATATATATACTGAACAGAGTCAGTAACTGTCCAACAGGAGAATATATATGCACAACACAGTCAGTAACTGTATAGCAGCAGAATAAATATACTGAACAGAGTAATTAAATGTGCAGCAGGAGAATATATATATAGTGAACAGAGTCAGTAACTGTACAGCAGGAGAGGAAATATGCTGAACAGAGTCAGTGCTGTAACTCTGTAGCAGGATACAAAATACTGATCAGAGTCAGTGCAGCAAATGTACAGAAGGAGAATTGATATACTGCACAGAGTCAGTGCAGTAATCGTAAAGCAGGAGAATATATATACTGAACAGAGTCAGTGCAGTAACTGTACAGCAGGAGAATATATACTGAACAGAGACAGTGCAGTAACTGTACAGCAGGAGAATATATATACTGAACAGAATCAGTGCAGTAACTGTACAGCAGGAGAATTTCTATACTGAACAGAGTCAGTGCAGTAACTGTACAGCAGGAGAATATATATACTGAACAGAGTCAGTGCAGTAACTGTACAGCAGGAGAATATATATACTGTACAGAGTCAGTGCAGTAACTGTACAGCAGGAGAATATATAGACTGAACAGAGTCAGTGCAGTAACTGTACAGCAGGAGAATATATATACTGTACAGAGTCAGTGCAGTAACTGTACAGCAGGAGAATATATATACTGAACAGAGTCAGTACAGTAACTGTACAGCAGGAGAAAATATATTCTGGACAGAGTCAGTGCAGTAACTGTACAGCAGGAGAAAATATATTCTGGACAGAGTCAGTGCAGTAACTGTAGCGCAGGAGAATATATAAACTGAACAGAGTCAGTACAGTAACTGTGCAGCAGGAGAATATATTTACTGAACAGAGTCAGTGCAGTAACTGTACAGCAGGAGAATATATATACTGAGCAGAGTCAGTGCAGTAACTGTACAGCAGGAGAATATATATACTGAACAGAGTCAGTACAGTAACTGTACAGCAGGAGAAAATATATTCTGGACAGAGTCAGTGCAGTAACTGTACACCAGGAGAATATATATACTGAACAGAGTCAGTGCAGTAACTGTACAGCAGGAGAATATATATACTGAACAGAGTCAGTACAGTAACTGTACAGCAGGAGAAAATATATTCTGGACAGAGTCAGTGCAGTAACTGTACAGCAGGAGAAAATATATTCTGGACAGAGTCAGTGCAGTAACTGTAGCGCAGGAGAATATATAGACTGAACAGAGTCAGTGCAGTAACTGTACAGCAGGAGAATATATATACTGTACAGAGTCAGTGCAGTAACTGTACAGCAGGAGAATATATAGACTGAACAGAGTCAGTGCAGTAACTGTACAGCAGGAGAATATATAGACTGTACAGAGTCAGTGCAGTACCTGTACAGCAGGAGAATAAAGATACTGAACTGAGTCTGTGCAGTAAATGTACAGCAGGAGAATAAAGATACTAAACTGAGTCAGTGCAGTAACTGTACAGCAGGAGAATATATATACTGAACAGGGTCAGTGCAGTAACTGTACAACAGGAGAATATATATACTGAACAGAGTCAGTGCAGTAACTGTACAGCAGGAGAATATTTATATGAAACAGACTCAGTGCTGTAACTTTACATCAGGATAATATCAAACTGGTCAGAGTCAGTGAAGTAAATGTACAGATGGAAAAATAGATATCCTGAACAGAGTCAGTGCAGTAACTGCACAGCAGTGGAATATATAAACTAAACAGAGTCAGTAACTGTGCAGCAGGAGAATACACACACTGAACCGAGTCAGTGCAGTAACTGTCCAGAAGGAGAATATATTTTCTGAACAGTGTCAGTGCTGTAACTGAACGGCAGGAGAATAAATATGCTGAACTGTACAGAAGGCAAATTGACAGACAGAACAAAATCAGTGCAGTAACTGTACAACAGGAGAATATATATACTGAAGAGAATCAGTAACTGTACAGCAGGAGAATATAGACACTGAACAGAGTCAGTGCAGTAACTGTCAAGAAGGAGAATATATCTACTGAACATAGTCACTAACAGCACAGCAGGGGAATGTACATGCTGAACAGAGTCAGTGCTGTAACTGTACAGCTGGACAATATATATCCAGAACAAGGACAATGCAGTGACTGTACAGCAGAGAATATATGTTCTGTAATATATGCTAAACAGTCAGTAACTGTCCAACAGGAGAATATATATACTGAACAGAGTCAGTGCAGTAACTGTGCAGCTGGAGAATATATATACTGAACAGAGTGAGTGGAGCAACTGTACAGCAGGAGTACAGATATACACTGAACAGAGTTAGTACAGTAACTGTACAGCAGGAGAATTTATAAACTGAACAGAGTCAGTGCAGTAACTGTACAGCAGGAGAATATATATACTGAACAGAGTCAGTGCAGTAACTGTACAGCAGGAGAATATATATACTGAACAGAGTCAGTACAGTAACTGTACAGCACGAGAATATATAAACTGAACAGAGTCAGTGCAGTAACTGTACAGCAGGAGAATATATATACTGAACAGAGTCAGTACAATAACTGTACAACAGGAAAATGTATATACTGAACAGAGTCAGTTCAGTAACTGTACAGCAGGAGAATATATAAACTGAACAGAGTCAGTGCAGTAACTGTACAGCAGGAGAATATATATACTGAACAGAGTCAGTACAGTAACTGTACAGCAGGAGAATATATAAACTGAACAGAGTCAGTGCAGTAACTGTACAGCAGGAGAATATATATACTGAACAGAGTCAGTACAGTAACTGTACAGCAGGAGAATATATAAACTGAACAGAGTCAGTGCATTAACTGTACAGCAGGAGAATATATATACTGAACAGAGTCAGTGCAGTAACTGTACAGCAGGAGAATATATATACTGAACAGAGTCAGTGCAGTAACTGTACAGCAGGAGAATATTTATATGAAACAGACTCAGTGCTGTAACTTTACATCAGGATAATATCAAACTGGTCAGAGTCAGTGAAGTAAATGTACAGATGGAAAAATAGATATCCTGAACAGAGTCAGTGCAGTAACTGCACAGCAGTGGAATATATAAACTAAACAGAGTCAGTAACTGTGCAGCAGGAGAATACACACACTGAACAGAGTCAGTGCAGTAACTGTCCAGAAGGAGAATATATTTTCTGAACAGTGTCAGTGCTGTAACTGAACGGCAGGAGAATAAATATGCTGAACTGTACAGAAGGCAAATTGACAGACAGAACAAAATCAGTGCAGTAACTGTACAACAGGAGAATATATATACTGAAGAGAATCAGTAACTGTACAGCAGGAGAATATAGACACTGAACAGAGTCAGTGCAGTAACTGTCAAGAAGGAGAATATATCTACTGAACATAGTCACTAACAGCACAGCAGGGGAATGTACATGCTGAACAGAGTCAGTGCTGTAACTGTACAGCTGGACAATATATATCCAGAACAAGGACAATGCAGTGACTGTACAGCAGAGAATATATGTTCTGAAATATATGCTAAACAGTCAGTAACTGTCCAACAGGAGAATATATATACTGAACAGAGTCAGTGCAGTAACTGTGCAGCTGGAGAATATATATACTGAACAGAGTGAGTGGAGCAACTGTACAGCAGGAGTACAGATATACACTGAACAGAGTTAGTACAGTAACTGTACAGCAGGAGAATTTATAAACTGAACAGAGTCAGTGCAGTAACTGTACAGCAGGAGAATATATATACTGAACAGAGTCAGTGCAGTAACTGTACAGCAGGAGAATATATATACTGAACAGAGTCAGTACAGTAACTGTACAGCACGAGAATATATAAACTGAACAGAGTCAGTGCAGTAACTGTACAGCAGGAGAATATATATACTGAACAGAGTCAGTACAATAACTGTACAACAGGAAAATGTATATACTGAACAGAGTCAGTTCAGTAACTGTACAGCAGGAGAATATATAAACTGAACAGAGTCAGTGCAGTAACTGTACAGCAGGAGAATATATATACTGAACAGAGTCAGTACAGTAACTGTACAGCAGGAGAATATATAAACTGAACAGAGTCAGTGCAGTAACTGTACAGCAGGAGAATATATATACTGAACAGAGTCAGTACAGTAACTGTACAGCAGGAGAATATATAAACTGAACAGAGTCAGTGCATTAACTGTACAGCAGGAGAATATATATACTGAACAGAGTCAGTGCAGTAACTGTACAGCAGGAGAATATATATACTGAACAGAGTCAGTGCAGTAACTGTACAGCAGGAGAATATGTATACTGAACAGAGTCAGTGCAGTAACTGTACAGCAGGAGAATATATATACTGAACAGAGTCAGTGCAGTAACTGTACAGCAGGAGAATATATATACTGAACAGAGTCAGTACAGTAACTGTACAGCAGGAGAAAATATATTCTGGACAGAGTCAGTGCAGTAACTGTACAGCAGGAGAAAATATATTCTGGACAGAGTCAGTGCAGTAACTGTAGCGCAGGAGAATATATAAACTGAACAGAGTCAGTACAGTAACTGTGCAGCAGGAGAATATATTTACTGAACAGAGTCAGTGCAGTAACTGTACAGCAGGAGAATATATATACTGAGCAGAGTCAGTGCAGTAACTGTACAGCAGGAGAATATATATACTGAACAGAGTCAGTACAGTAACTGTACAGCAGGAGAAAATATATTCTGGACAGAGTCAGTGCAGTAACTGTACACCAGGAGAATATATATACTGAACAGGGTCAGTGCAGTAACTGTACAGCAGGAGAAAATATATTCTGGACAGAGTCAGTGCAGTAACTGTACAGCAGGAGAAAATATATACTGAGCAGAGTCAGTGCAGTAACTGTACAGCAGGAGAATATATATACTGAGCAGAGTCAGTGCAGTAACTGTACAGCAGGAGAATATATATACTGAGCAGAGTCAGTGCAGTAACTGTACAGGAGGAGAATATATATACTGAACAGAGTCAGTACAGTAACTGTACAGCAGGAGAAAATATATTCTGGACAGAGTCAGTGCAGTAACTGTACAGCAGGAGAATATATAAACTGAACAGAGTCAGTACAGTAACTGTACAGCAGGAGAATATATATACTGAACAGAGTCAGTGCAGTAACTGTACAGCAGGAGAATATATATACTGAACAGAGTCAGTGCAGTAACTGTACAGCAGGAGAATATATATACTGAGCAGAGTCAGTGCAGTAACTGTACAGCAGGAGAATATATACACTGAACAGAGACAGTACAGTAACTGTACAGAAGGAGAAAATATATTCTGGACAGAGTCAGTGCAGTAACTGTACAGCAGGAGAATATATAAACTGAACAGAGTCAGTGCAGTAACTGTACAGCAGGAGTATATATATTCTGTACAGAGTCAGTGCAGTAACTGTACAGCAGGAGAATAAAGATACTAAACTGAGTCTGTGCAGTAAATGTACAGCAGGAGAATAAAGATACTAAACTGAGTCTGTGCAGTAAATGTACAGCAGGACAATATATAAACTGAACAGAGTCAGTAACTGTCCAACTGGAGAATATATATGCAAAACACAGTCATTAACTGGATAGCAGGAGAATAAATATACTGAACAGAGTCATCAAATGTGCAGCAGGAGAATAAATATACTGAATGGAGGCAGTGCAGTAACTGTACAGCAGGAGAATATATGTACAGAACAGAGTCATTGCAGTTACTGTGCAGCAGGTGAATTGATAGACGGAACAGAGTCAGTGCAGTAACTGTACCTCAGTTAAATGCATATACTGAACAGAGTCACTGCAGGCACTGTACAGCAGGACAATATATATAAAAAACAGAATCAGTGCAGTAACTGTACAGCAGGACAATATATATACTAAACAGAGTCAGTAACTGTCCAACAGGAGATTATATATGCACAACACAGTCAGTAACTGTATAGCAGCAGAATAAATATACTGAACAGTCATTAAATGTGCAGCAGGAGAATATATATTGTGAACAGAGTCAGTGCAGTAACTGTACAGCAGGAGAATATATATACTGAACAGAGTCAGTGCAGTAACTGTACAGCAGGAGAATATATATACTGAACAGAGTCAGTGCAGTAACTGTACAGCAGGAGAATATATATACTGAACAGAGTCAGTGCAGTAACTGTACAGCAGGAGAATATATATACTGAACAGAGTCAGTGCAGTAACTGTACAGTAGGAGAATATATATACTGAACAGAGTCAGTGCAGTAACTGTACAGCAGGAGAATATATATACTGAACAGAGTCAGTGCAGTAACTGTACAGCAGGAGAATATATATACTGAACAGAGTCAGTGCAGTAACTGTACAGCAGGAGAATATATATACTGAACAGAGTCAGTGCAGTAACTGTACAGCAGGAGAATATATATACTGAACAGAGTCAGTGCAGTAACTGTACAGCAGGAGAATATATATACTGAACAGAGTCAGTGCAGTAACTGTACAGTAGGAGAATATATATACTGAACAGAGTCAGTGCAGTAACTGTACAGCAGGAGAATATATATACTGAACAGAGTCAGTGCAGTAACTGTACAGCAGGAGAATATATATACTGAACAGAGTCAGTGCAGTAACTGTACAGCAGGAGAATATATAAACTCAAAAGAGTCAGTGCAGTTACTGTACAGCAGGAGAATATATATACTGAACAGAGACAGTGCTGTAACTGTACAGCAGGAGAATATATATACTGAACAGAGTCAGTGCAGAAGCTGTGCAGCAGGAGAATATATATGCTGAACAGAGACAGTGCAGAAGCTGTACAGCAGGTTAATATATATGCTGAACAGAGTCAGTGCAGAAGCTGTACAGCAGGAGAATATATATACTGAACAGAGACAGTGCAGAAGCTGTGCAGCAGGAGAATATATATGCTGAACAGAGACAGTGCAGAAGCTGTACAGCAGGTTAATATATATGCTGAACAGAGACAGTGCAGAAGCTGTACAGCAGGAGAATATATATACTGAACAGAGACAGTGCAGAAGCTGTGCAGCAGGATAATATATATGCTGAACAGAGACAGTGCAGAAGCTGTACAGCAGGAGAAGATATATACTGAACAGAGTCAGTGCAGTAACTGTACAGCAGGAGAATATATAAACTCAAAAGAGTCAGTGCAGTTACTGTACAGCAGGAGAATTGATAGATTGAACAGAGTCAGTGCAGTAACTGTACAGCAGGAGAATATATAAACTCAAAAGAGTCAGTGCAGTAACTGTACAGCAGGAGAATATATATACTGAACAGAGTCAGTGCAGTAAATGTACAGCAGGATAATATATACACTGAACAGCAGTCAGGACATTAACTGTGCAGCAGGAGAACATGTACACAATGAACAGATAAAGTATTGCAGCTCTGCAGCAGTTGTATATATATAGGCTGAACACATTCGGTATAGTAACCGTACAGCTGGGGTGCAGATATACAATGAACAGAGTCATTACAATAACTGTATAGCAGGAATTCATATATACACTGATCAGAAACACAACAGCTGCTTTACAGTAGGAGAACATATATACACTGAACAAAGTCATTACTGTAATTTTACAGTAGGAGTTCAGATATACATCCAACAGCTGAGTCATTACAGTATATGTAAAGCTGGAGTCGATATGCACACTGAAGAGATTCAGTTATCTGTTCTACTTAAGCCAATAAATCAAAGGACACAATTTTGACGCTATGCAGGTCGCTGGTCAGACCACATCAAACTTCTGTCTCCAGTTTTGGTCTCCCCACATGTTGGTTGATATCACGGTTTTGGAAAAGGTCCAGAGGAGAGTTACATGTGTGATTCCGAACTTAAAGAACCTCCCATACTCGAATAGGCTCAAGGACATTGGTCTGTTTACTTTAGAGAAGCAGACATTTAGAGGTGACCTGACAGAAGTCCATAAAATAATTAAAGGACTCGATAGCATCATGTTGATAGATTATTCCAGTTCAACAGCTTGGGGAGGATCAGGGGTCACGGGTTTAAACTATGGGAGAGTCGGAATAGACTGGATGTTGGACTGTTCTTCTTTTCCCAGAGAATTGTGAGCCTCTGGAATACATTGCCGGCCGGTGTTTTGAGTACTGACTCTCTGCCTTCAAGAGGGAGTTGGACCAGTTCCTGACTGGGGTAGAGATCACATCAATTAGAAGGTAAGTGTCTTCATGGATAACACTTGGTCCATGTGATCTCCTGGACTGGTTTCGATCGCCTGAGGGAGGGTCAGAGAGGAATTTTACAGAGTATCTTTCCCCTTGTTGGCCCTGGGATTTTTCTGGCGTTGGTCTCTCCCAGGAGATTATATGACTGCGGGGTCAGTGTGAGGTTGGGAGGTTGGGGGAGTGAAGAACAGCTTATCTACGATGGTCTGGTCATCGTGGTGTGGGGCTGGTTTGATGGACCAGCTGGTATTCTCCTGCCTGTCAATTTCATGCTACATATACACACTGAACAGAGTCAGGACAGTAAATTTACAGCAGGTGTACAGATTTACACTGAACTACAGTTAGTTCAGTAATTGTATAGCAGGAGTACATATATACACACTGAAGAGAGTCAGTACAGTAACTGTACAGAATGCATACATATACCCGCTGGACAGTATCAGTATAGCGACTGTACAGCAGGAGTACATGGACGCACTGAACCAAGTCAGTACCATAGCTGTAGAGCAGGAGTACATAGACACACTGAACAGCATGGTCAATACAGTAAATGTACAGCCAGAATATATATTTAAAGTTTAAAGAGTTAAGACAGTAACTGTGCAGGTGGTTTAGATATATATATATTAAACAGGTTCAGTACAGTAACTGTACAGCAGGTGTATATATATACACTGAACAGGGTCAGTACAGTAACTGTACAGCAGGAGTACATATATACACTGAACAGAGTCAGTACAGTAACTGTACAGCAGGAGTACATATATACACTGAACAGAGTCAGTACAGTAAATGTACAGCAGGAGTACATATATACACTGAACAGAGTCAGTACAGTAACTGTACAGCAGGAGTACATATACACACTGAACAGAGTCAGTACAGTAACTGTACAGCAGGCGTACATATATACACTGAACAGGGTCAGTACAGTAACTGTACAGCAGGCGCACATATATATACACTGAACAGAGTCAGTACAGTAACTGTACAGCAGGAGTACATATATACACTGAACAGAGTCAGTACAGTAACTGTACAGCAGGAGTACATATATACACTGAACAGGGTCAGTACAGTAACTGTACAGCAGGAGTACATACATACACTGAACAGAGTCAGTACAGTAACTGTACAGCAGGAGTACATATATACACTGAACAGAGTCAGTACAGTAACTGTACAGCAGGAGTTCATATATACACTGAACATGGTCAGTACAGTAACTGTACAGCAGGAGTACATATATACACTGAACAGAGTAAGTACAGTAACTGTACAGCAGGAGTTCATATATACACTGAACAGGGTCAGTACAGTAACTGTACAGCAGGAGTACATATATACACTGAACAGAGTCAGTACAGTAACTGTACAGCAGGAGTACATATATACACTGAACAGAGTCAGTACAGTAACTGTACAGCAGGAGTACATACATACACTGAACAGGGTCAGTACAGTAACTGTGCAGCAGGAGTACATAGAAACACTGAACAGAGTCAGTACAGTAACTGTACAGCAGGAGTTCATATATACACTGAACAGAGTCAGTACAGTAACTGTACAGCAGGAGTACATATATACACTGAACAGAGTCAGTACAGTAACTGTACAGCAGGAGTTCATATATACACTGAACAGAGTCAGTACAGTAACTGTACAGCAGGAGTTCATATATACACTGAACAGAGTCAGTACAGTAACTGTACAGCAGGAGTATATATATACACTGAACAGAGTCAGTACAGTAACTGTACAGCAGGAATACATATATACACTGAACAGAGTTAGTACAGTAACTGTACAGCAGGAGAACATATATACACTGAACAGAGTCAGTACAGTAACTGTACAGCAGGAGTACATATATACACTGAACAGAGTCAGTACAGTAACTGTACAGCAGGAGTACAGATATACACTGAACAGAGTCAGTACAGTAACTGTACAGCAGGAGTACATATATACACTGAACAGAGTCAGTACAGTAACTGTACAGCAGGAGTAGATATATACACTGAACAGAGTCAGTGCAGTAACTGTACAGCAGGAGTTCATATATACACTGAACAGAGACAGTACAGTAACTGTACAGCAGGAGTAGATATGTACACTGAACAGAGTCAGTACAGTAACTGTACAGCAGGAGTAGATATATACACTGAACAGAGACAGTACAGTAACTGTACAGCAGGAGTAGATATATACACTGAACAGAGTCAGTGCAGTAACTGTACAGCAGGAGTTCATATATACACTGAACAGAGTCAGTGCAGTAACTGTACAGCAGGAGTTCATATATGCACTGAACAGAGACAGTACAGTAACTGTACAGCAGGAGTACATATATACACTGAACAGAGTCAGTGGTCTGTTCTACTGAAGCTAATAATGTCTTGGGATGTATTAATGGAACAATGCAGAATAAAATAAAGGACACCATTTTGACACTGTGGAGTTCGTTCCTCAGACTGCATGTGGACGACTGGGCCAGGTTTTGGTCACCCCACATGGCCCATGATAGAACGACTTTGGAAAAGGTCTTGAGGAGAGCAATAAAATTATTAGCAACTCAAAGAACCTCCATTAGTCGGATAGTCTCAAGAACATTGGTCTATTTACTTTAGAGAAGGAGACACTGGGAGGTGACCTGATAGAAGCCGATAAAATAATTAATGTGCTCGATAGCGTCATGTTGATAGATTATTCCAGTTCAACAGGTTGGGGAGGATCAGGGGTCATGGGTTTTAACTATGGGACAGTCGGAATAGACTGGATGTTGGACTGTTCTTTTTCCCAGAGAATTGTGAGCCTCTGGAATACGTTACCATCTGCTGTGATGGGAACTGACTCTCTGCCTTCAAGAGGGAGCTGGACCAGTTCCTGACTGGGTCAGAGATCAGATCATATCGAAGGCAAGTGTCTTTATAGATAACTCTTGGTCCATGTGATCTCCTGGACGAGTCTCACTCACCTGAGGGGGTCGGAGAGAAATTTTACAGAGTATCTTTTCCCCTTCTGTCCCAGGCTTTTTTTTTCTGTTTCTTGCCTCTCCCAGGAGTTACATGGCTGCTGGGGCAGATGTGAGGTTGGGAGGGATGAATTGTTTATCCATGATTGTCCGGTCATCATTGTACTTTCAAAACAGAAATCAAATGATTTCTAGATATTAAAGGCATCTAGCGATCTGGGAATAGTGCAGGAAAATGGCGTTCAGGTAGAATATCAGCCCTGATCTTATTGAATGGCGGAGCAGGCTCGAGGGGCCAGATAGACTACTCATGCTCCCATTTCTTAAGCTCTTATGGTGTGGGGCAGGATTGAAGGAACAACTGGTATTCTCAGACAGGTCAATTTCATACTACATGTACACGCTGATCAGAGTCAGTACAGGAACGGTACAGCAGGATTACATGTATACACTGAACAGTCGGAGCAGTAACTGAACAGTTTTACATAGATATACTGAATGGAATTAATACAGTAATTCTACAGCAGGAGGACAGATATAAAGTGAACAGAGTCAGCATAGAAACAGTACAGGAGAGCAAATATAAACTGAGCAGTAGTCAGTAGACCAGGAGTACATATATACACTGAACAGAGTCAGTACAGTAACTGTGCAGCAGGAGTACATATATACACTGAACAGAGTCAGTACAGTAACTGTACAGCAGGAGTTCATATATACACTGAACAGGGTCAGTACAGTAACTGTACAGCAGGAGTACATATATGCACTGAACAGAGTCAGTACAGTAAGTGTACAGCAGGAGTACATATATACACTGAACAGAGTCAGTACAGTAACTGTACAGCAGGAGTACATATATACACTGAACAGAGTCAGTACAGTAACTGTACAGCAGGAGTAGATATATACACTGAACAGTGTCAGTACAGTAACTGTACAGCAGGAGTTCATATATACACTGAACAGAGTCAGTACAGTAACTGTACAGCAGGAGTACATATATACACTGAACAGAGTCAGTACAGTAACTGTACAGCAGGAGTTCATATATACACTGAACAGAGTCAGTACAGTAACTGTACAGCAGGAGTTCATATATACACTGAACAGAGTCAGTACAGTAACTGTACAGCAGGAGTTCATATATACACTGAACAGAGTCAGTACAGTAACTGTACAGCAGGAGTTCATATATACACTGAACAGAGTCAGTACAGTAACTGTACAGCAGGAGTAGATATATACACTGAACAGAGTCAGTACAGTAACTGTACAGCAGGAATACATATATACACTGAACAGAGTCAGTACAGTAACTGTACAGCAGGAGTACATATATACACTGATAAGAGTCAGTACAGTAACTGTACAGCAGGAGTAGATATATACACTGAACAGAGTCAGTGCAGTAACTGTACAGCAGGAGTTCATATATACACTGAACAGAGACAGTACAGTAACTGTACAGCAGGAGTAGATATGTACACTGAACAGAGTCAGTGCAGTAACTGTACAGCAGGAGTAGATATATACACTGAACCGAGTCAGTGCAGTAACTGTACAGCAGGAGTACATATATACACTGAACAGAGTCAGTGGTCTGTTCTACTGAAGCTAATAATGTCTTGGGATGTATTAATGGAACAATGCAGAATAAAATAAAGGACACCATTTTGACACTGTGGAGTTCGTTCCTCAGACTGCATGTGGACGACTGGGCCAGGTTTTGGTCACCCCACATGGCCCATGATAAAACGACTTTGGAAAAGGTCATGAGGAGAGCAATAAAATTATTAGCAACTCAAAGAACCTCCATTAGTCGGATAGTCTCAAGGACATTGGTCTATTTACTTTCGAGAAGGAGACACTGGGAGGTGACCTGATAGAAGCCGATAAAATAATTAAAGTGCTCGATAGCGTCATGTTGATAGATTATTCCAGTTCAACAGGTTGGGGAGGATCAGGGGTCATGGGTTTTAACTATGGGACAGTCGGAATAGACTGGATGTTGGACTGTTCTTTTTCCCAGAGAATTGTGAGCCTCTGGAATACGTTACCATCTGCTGTGATGGGAACTGACTCTCTGCCTTCAAGAGGGAGCTGGACCAGTTCCTGACTGGGTCAGAGATCAGATCATATCGAAGGCAAGTGTCTTTATAGATAACTCTTGGTCCATGTGATCTCCTGGACGAGTCTCACTCACCTGAGGGGGTCGGAGAGAAATTTTACAGAGTATCTTTTCCCCTTCTGTCCCAGGCTTTTTTTTTCTGTTTCTTGCCTCTCCCAGGAGTTACATGGCTGCTGGGGCAGATGTGAGGTTGGGAGGGATGAATTGTTTATCCATGATTGTCCGGTCATTATTGTACTTTCAAAACAGAAATCAAATGATTTCTAGATATTAAAGGCATCAAGTGATCTGGGAATAGTGCAGGAAAATGGCGTTCAGGTAGAATATCAGCCCTGATCTTATTGAATGGCGGAGCAGGCTCGAGGGGCCAGATAGACCACTCATGCTCCCATTTCTTAAGCTCTTATGGTGTGGAGCAGGATTGAAGGAACAAATGGTATTCTCATACAGGTCAATTTCATACTACATGTACACGCTGATCAGAGTCAGTACAGGAACGGTACAGCAGGATTATATGTATACACTGAACAGTAGGAGCAGTAACTGAACAGTTTTACATAGATATACTGAATGGAATTAATACAGTAATTCTACAGCAGGAGTACAGATATAAAGTGAACAGAGTCAGCATAGAAACAGTACAGGAGAGCAAATATAAACTGAGCAGTAGTCAGTAGACCAGAAGGACAGATATCCACTGAACAGAGTCAGTACAGTAACTGTACAGCAGGAATAGATATATACACTGAACAGAGTCAGTACAGTAACTGTACAGCAGGAGTACATATATACACTGAACAGTGTCAGTACAGTAACTGTACAGCAGGAGTACATATATACACTGAACAGAGTCAGTACAGTAACTGTACAGCAGGAGTACATATATACACTGAACAGTGTCAATACAGTAACTGTACAGCAGGAGTACATATATAAACTGAACAGAGACAGTACAGTAACTGTACAGCAGGAGTACATATATACACTGATCAGAGTCAGTACAGTAACTGTACAGCAGGAGTACATATATACACTGAACAGAGTCAGTACAGTAACTGTACAGCAGGAGTACATATATACACTGAACATAGTCAGTACAGTAACTGTACAGCAGGAGTACATATATACACTGAACAGAGTCAGTACAGTAACTGTACAGCAGGAGTACATATATACACTGAACAGAGTCAGTACAGTAACTGTACAGCAGGAGTACATACATACACTGAACAGAGTCAGTACAGTAACTGTACAGCAGGAGTACATATATACACTGAACAGAGTCAGTGCAGTAACTGTACAGCAGGAGTACATATATACACTGAACAGAGTCAGTGGTCTGTTCTACTGAAGCTAATAATGTCTTGGGATGTATTAATGGAACAATGCAGAATAAAATAAAGGACACCATTTTGACACTGTGGAGTTCGTTCCTCAGACTGCATGTGGACTACTGGGCCCGGTTTTGGTCACCCCACATGGCCCATGATAAAACGACTTTGGAAAAGGTCTTGAGGAGAGCAATAAAATTATTAGCAACTCAAAGAACCTCCATTAGTCGGATAGTCTCAAGAACACTGGTCTATTTACTTTAGAGAAGGAGACACTGGGAGGTGACCTGATAGAAGCCGATAAAATAATTAAAGTGCTCGATAGCGTCATGTTGATAGATTATTCCAGTTCAACAGGTTGGGGAGGATCAGGGGTCATGGGTTTTAACTATGGGACAGTCGGAATAGACTGGATGTTGGACTGTTCTTTTTCCCAGAGAATTGTGAGTCTCTGGAATACGTTACCATCTGCTGTGATGGGAACTGACTCTCTGCCTTCAAGAGGGAGCTGGACCAGTTCCTGACTGGGTCAGAGATCAGATCATATCGAAGGCAAGTGTCTTTATAGATAACTCTTGGTCCATGTGATCTCCTGGACGAGTCTCACTCACCTGAGGGGGTCGGAGAGAAATTTTACAGAGTATCTTTTCCCCTTCTGTCCCAGGCTTTTTTTTTCTGTTTCTTGCCTCTCCCAGGAGTTACATGGCTGCTGGGGCAGATATGCGGTTGGGAGGGATGAATTGTTTATCCATGATTGTCCGGTCATCATTGTACTTTCAAAACAGAAATCAAATGATTTCTAGATATTAAAGGCATCTAGCGATCTGGGAATAGTGCAGGAAAATGGCATTGAGGTAGAATATCAGCCCTGATCTTATTGAATGGCGGAGCAGGCTCGAGGGGCCAGATAGACTACTCATGCTCCCATTTCTTAAGCTCTTATGGTGTGGGGCAGGATTGAAGGAACAACTGGTATTCTCATACAGGTCAATTTCATACTACATGTACACGCTGATCAGAGTCAGTACAGGAACGGTACAGCAGGATTACATGTATACACTGAACAGTAGGAGCAGTAACTGAACAGTTTTACATAGATATACTGAATGGAAATAATACAGTAATTCTACAGCAGGAGTACAGATATAAAGTGAACAGAGTCAGCATAGAAACAGTACAGGAGAGCAAATATAAACTGAGCAGTAGTCAGTAGACCAGAAGGACAGATATACACTGAACAGAGTCAGTACAGTAACTGTACAGCAGGAATAGATATATACACTGAACAGAGTCAGTACAGTAACTGTACAGCAGCAGTACATATATACACTGAACAGTGTCAGTACAGTAACTGTACAGCAGGAGTACATATATACACTGAACAGAGTCAGTACAGTAACTGTACAGCAGGAGTACATATATACACTGAACAGTGTCAGTACAGTAACTGTACAGCAGGAGTACATATATAAACTGAACAGAGATAGTACAGTAACTGTACAGCAGGAGTACATATATACACTGAACAGAGTCAGTACAGTAACTGTACAGCAGGAGAACATATATACACTGAACAGAGTCAGTACAGTAACTGTACAGCAGGAGTACATATATACACTGAACAGAGTCAGTACAGTAACTGTACAGCAGGAGTACATATATACACTGAACAGAGTCAGTAAAGTAACTGTACAGCAGGAGAACATATATACATTGAACAGAGTCAGTACAGTAACTGTACAGCAGGAGTACATATATACACTGAACAGGGTCAGTACAGTAACTGTACAGCAGAAGTACATATATACACTGAACAGGGTCAGTACAGTAACTGTACAGCAGAAGTACATATATACACTGAACAGGGTCAGTACAGTAACTGTACAGCAGGAGTACATATATACACTGAACAGGGTCAGTACAGTAACTGTACAGCAGGAGTACATATATACACTGAACAGAGTCAGTACAGTAACTGTACAGCAGGAGTACATATATGCACTGAACAGGGTCAGTACAGTAACTGTACAGCAGGAGTACATATATACACTGAACAGAGTCAGTACAGTAACTGTACAGCAGGAGTACATATATACACTGAACAGAGTCAGTACAGTAACTGTACAGCAGGAATACATATATACACTGAACAGAGTCAGTACAGTAACTGTACAGCAGGAGTACATATATACACTGAACAGATTCAGTACAGTAACTGTACAGCAGGAGTACATATATACACTGAACAGAGTCAGTGCAGTAACTGTACAGCAGGAGTACATATATACACTGAACAGGGTCAGTACAGTAACTGTACAGCAGGAGTACATATATACACTGAACAGGGTCAGTACAGTAACTGTACAGCAGAAGTACATATATGCACTGAACAGGGTCAGTACAGTAAATGTACAGCAGGAGTACATATATACACTGAACAGAGTCAGTACAGTAACTGTACAGCAGGAGTACATATATACACTGAACAGAGTCAGTACAGTAACTGTACAACAGGAGTACATATATACATTGAACAGATTCAGGACAGTAACTGTACGGCAGGAGTACATATATACACTGAACAGAGTCAGTACAGTAACTGTACAGCAGGAGTACATATATACACTGAACAGTGTCAGTACAGTAACTGTACAGCAGGAGTACATATATAAACTGAACAGAGATAGTACAGTAACTGTACAGCAGGAGTACATATATACACTGAACAGAGTCAGTACAGTAACTGTACAGCAGGAGTACATATATACACTGAACAGAGTCAGTACAGTAACTGTACAGCAGGAGAACATATATACATTGAACAGAGTCAGTACAGTAACTGTACAGCAGGAGTACATATATACACTGAACAGGGTCAGTACAGTAACTGTACAGCAGAAGTACATATATACACTGAACAGGGTCAGTACAGTAACTGTACAGCAGAAGTACATATATACACTGAACAGGGTCAGTACAGTAACTGTACAGCAGGAGTACATATATACACTGAACAGGGTCAGTACAGTAACTGTACAGCAGGAGTACATATATACACTGAACAGAGTCAGTACAGTAACTGTACAGCAGGAGTACATATATGCACTGAACAGGGTCAGTACAGTAACTGTACAGCAGGAGTACATATATACACTGAACAGAGTCAGTACAGTAACTGTACAGCAGGAGTACATATATACACTGAACAGAGTCAGTACAGTAACTGTACAGCAGGAATACATATATACACTGAACAGAGTCAGTACAGTAACTGTACAGCAGGAGTACATATATACACTGAACAGATTCAGTACAGTAACTGTACAGCAGGAGTACATATATACACTGAACAGAGTCAGTGCAGTAACTGTACAGCAGGAGTACATATATACACTGAACAGGGTCAGTACAGTAACTGTACAGCAGGAGTACATATATACACTGAACAGGGTCAGTACAGTAACTGTACAGCAGAAGTACATATATGCACTGAACAGGGTCAGTACAGTAAATGTACAGCAGGAGTACATATATACACTGAACAGAGTCAGTACAGTAACTGTACAGCAGGAGTACATATATACACTGAACAGAGTCAGTACAGTAACTGTACAACAGGAGTACATATATACATTGAACAGATTCAGGACAGTAACTGTACGGCAGGAGAACATATATACACTGAACAGAGTCAGTACAGTAACTGTACAGCAGGAGAACATATTTACATTGAACAGAGTCAGTACAGTAACTGTACAGCAGGAGTACATATATACAATGAACAGAGTCAGTACAGTAACTGTACAGCAGGAGTACATATATACACTGAACAGGGTCAGTACAGTAACTGTACAGCAGGAGTACATATATACACTGAACAGAGTCAGTACAGTAACTGTACAGCAGGAGTACATATATACACTGAACAGAGTCAGTACAGTAACTGTACAGCAGGTGTACATATATACAATGAACAGAGTCAGTACAGTAACTGTACAGCAGGAGTACATATATACAATGAACAGAGTCAGTACAGTAACTGTACAGCAGGAGTACATATATACACTGAACAGAGACAGTACAGTAACTGTACAGCGGGAGTACATATATACACTGAACAGAGTCAGTACAGTAACTGTACAGCAGGAGTACATATATACACTGAACAGAGACAGTGCAGTAACTGTACAGCAAGAGGACATATATACACTGAACAGAGTCAGTACAGTAAATGTACAGCAGGAATACATATATACACTGAACAGAGTCAGTACAGTAACTGTACAGCAGGAGTACACATATACACTGAACAGAGTCAGTACAGTAATTTTACAGCAGGAGTACACATATACACTGAACAGAGTCAGTGCAGTAACTGTACAGCAGGAGTACATATATACACTGAACAGAGTCAGTACAGTAACTGTACAGCAGGAGTACATATATAAACTGAACAGAGACAGTACAGTAACTGTACAGCAGGAGTACATATATACACTGAACAAGGTCAGTACAGTAACTGTACAGCAGGAGTACATATATACACTGAACAGGGTCAGTACAGTAACTGTACAGCAGGAGTCCATATATACACTGAACAGAGTCAGTACAGTAACTGTACAGCAGGAGTACATATATACACTGAACAGAGTCAGTACAGTAACTGTACAGCAGGAGTACATATATACACTGAACAGAGACAGTACAGTAACTGTACAGCAGGAGTACATATATACACTGAACAGAGTCAGTACAGTAACTGTACAGCAGGAGTACATATATACACTGAACAGAGTCAGTACAGTAACTGTACAGCAGGAGTACATATATACACTGAACAGAGACAGTACGGTAACTGTACAGCAGGAGTACATATATACACTGAACAGAGACAGTACGGTAACTGTACAGCAGGAGTACATATATACACTGAACAGAGTCAGTACAGTAACTGTACAGCAGGAGTACATATATACACTGAACAGAGTCAGTACAGTAACTGTACAGCAGGAATACATATATACACTGAACAGAGTCAGTACAGTAACTGTACAGGAGTACATATATACACTGAACAGAGTCAGTACAGTAACTGTACAGCAGGAGCAGATATATACACTGAACAGAGTCAGTACAGTAACTGTACAGCAGGAGTACATATATACACTGAACAGAGACAGTACAGTAACTGTACAGCAGGAGTACATATATACACTGAACAGAGTCAGTACAGTAACTGTACAGCAGGAGTACATATATACACTGAACAGAGTCAGTACAGTAACTGTACAGCAGGAGTACATATATACACTGAACAGAGACAGTACGGTAACTGTACAGCAGGAGTACATATATACACTGAACAGAGACAGTACGGTAACTGTACAGCAGGAGTACATATATACACTGAACAGAGTCAGTACAGTAACTGTACAGCAGGAGTACATATATACACTGAACAGAGTCAGTACAGTAACTGTACAGCAGGAATACATATATACACTGAACAGAGTCAGTACAGTAACTGTACAGCAGGAGTACATATATACACTGAACATAGTCAGTACAGTAACTGTACAGCAGGAGTACATATATACACTGAACAGAGTCAGTACAGTAACTGTACAGCAGGAGTACATATATACACTGAACAGAGTCAGTACAGTAACTGTACAGCAGGAGTACATACATACACTGAACAGAGTCAGTACAGTAACTGTACAGCAGGAGTACATATATACACTGAACAGAGTCAGTGCAGTAACTGTACAGCAGGAGTACATATATACACTGAACAGAGTCAGTGGTCTGTTCTACTGAAGCTAATAATGTCTTGGGATGTATTAATGGAACAATGCAGAATAAAATAAAGGACACCATTTTGACACTGTGGAGTTCGTTCCTCAGACTGCATGTGGACTACTGGGCCCGGTTTTGGTCACCCCACATGGCCCATGATAAAACGACTTTGGAAAAGGTCTTGAGGAGAGCAATAAAATTATTAGCAACTCAAAGAACCTCCATTAGTCGGATAGTCTCAAGAACACTGGTCTATTTACTTTAGAGAAGGAGACACTGGGAGGTGACCTGATAGAAGCCGATAAAATAATTAAAGTGCTCGATAGCGTCATGTTGATAGATTATTCCAGTTCAACAGGTTGGGGAGGATCAGGGGTCATGGGTTTTAACTATGGGACAGTCGGAATAGACTGGATGTTGGACTGTTCTTTTTCCCAGAGAATTGTGAGCCTCTGGAATACGTTACCATCTGCTGTGATGGGAACTGACTCTCTGCCTTCAAGAGGGAGCTGGACCAGTTCCTGACTGGGTCAGAGATCAGATCATATCGAAGGCAAGTGTCTTTATAGATAACTCTTGGTCCATGTGATCTCCTGGACTAGTCTCACTCACCTGAGGGGGTCGGAGAGAAATTTTACAGAGTATCTTTTCCCCTTCTGTCCCAGGCTTTTTTTTTCTGTTTCTTGCCTCTCCCAGGAGTTACATGGCTGCTGGGGCAGATGTGAGGTTGGGAGGGATGAATTGTTTATCCATGATTGTCCGGTCATCATTGTACTTTCAAAACAGAAATCAAATGATTTCTAGATATTAAAGGCATCAAGCGATCTGGGAATAGTGCAGGAAAATGGCGTTCAGGTAGAATATCAGCCCTGATCTTATTGAATGGCGGAGCAGGCTCGAGGGGCCAGATAGACTACTCATGCTCCCATTTCTTAAGCTCTTATGGTGTGGGGCAGGATTGAAGGAACAACTGGTATTCTCATACAGGTCAATTTCATACTACATGTACACGCTGATCAGAGTCAGTACAGGAACGGTACAGCAGGATTACATGTATACACTGAACAGTAGGAGCAGTAACTGAACAGTTTTACATAGATATACTGAATGGAATTAATACAGTAATTCTACAGCAGGAGGACAGATATAAAGTGAACAGAGTCAGCATAGAAACAGTACAGGAGAGCAAATATAAACTGAGCAGTAGTCAGTAGACCAGAAGGACAGAAATCCACTGAACAGAGTCAGTACAGTAACTGTACAGCAGGAATAGATATATACACTGAACAGAGTCAGTACAGTAACTGTACAGCAGGAGTACATATATACACTGAACAGTGTCAGTACAGTAACTGTACAGCAGGAGTACATATATACACTGAACAGAGTCAGTACAGTAACTGTACAGCAGGAGTACATATATACACTGAACAGTGTCAGTACAGTAAATGTACAGCAGGAGTACATATATAAACTGAACAGAGACAGTACAGTAACTGTACAGCAGGAGTACATATATACACTGAACAGAGTCAGTACAGTAACTGTACAGCAGGAGTACATATATACACTGAACAGAGTCAGTACAGTAACTGTACAGCAGGAGTACATATATAAACTGAACAGAGTCAGTAAAGTAACTGTACAGCAGGAGAACATATATACAGTGAACAGAGTCAGTACAGTAACTGTACAGCAGGAGTACATATATACACTGAACAGAGTCAGTACAGTAACTGTACAGCAGGAGTACATATATACTCTGAACAGAGTCAGTACAGTAACTGTACAGCAGGAGTACATATATACACTGAACAGAGTCAGTGCAGTAACTGTACAGCAGAAGTACATATATACATTGAACAGGGTCAGTACAGTAACTGTACAGCAGGAGTACATATATACACTGAACAGAGTCAGTACAGTAACTGTACAGCAGGAGTACATATATACACTGAACAGAGTCAGTACAGTAACTGTACAGCAGGAGTACATATATACACTGAACAGGGTCAGTACAGTAACTGTACAGCAGAAGTACATATATACACTGAACAGGGTCAGTACAGTAACTGTACAGCAGAAGTACATATATACACTGAACAGGGTCAGTACAGTAACTGTACAGCAGGAGTACATATATACACTGAACAGGGTCAGTACAGTAACTGTACAGCAGGAGTACATATATACACTGAACAGAGTCAGTACAGTAACTGTACAGCAGGAGTACATATATGCACTGAACAGGGTCAGTACAGTAACTGTACAGCAGGAGTACATATGTACACTGAACAGAGTCAGTACAGTAACTGTACAGCAGGAGTACATATATACACTGAACAGAGTCAGTACAGTAACTGTACAGCAGGAATACATATATACACTGAACAGAGTCAGTACAGTAACTGTACAGCAGGAGTACATATATACACTGAACAGAGTCAGTACAGTAACTCTACAGCAGGAGTACATATATACACTGAACAGAGTCAGTGCAGTAACTGTACAGCAGGAGTACATATATACACTGAACAGGGTCAGTACAGTAACTGTACAGCAGGGGTACATATATACACTGAACAGGGTCAGTACAGTAACTGTACAGCAGAAGTACATATATACACTGAACAGGGTCAGTACAGTAAATGTACAGCAGGAGTACATATATACACTGAACAGAGTCAGTACAGTAACTGTACAGCAGGAGTACATATATACACTGAACAGAGTCAGTACAGTAACTGTACAACAGGAGTACATATATACATTGAACAGAGTCAGGACAGTAACTGTACGGCAGGAGAACATATATACACTGAACAGAGTCAGTACAGTAACTGTACAGCAGGAATACATATTTACATTGAACAGAGTCAGTACAGTAACTGTACAGCAGGAGTACATATATACAATGAACAGAGTCAGTACAGTAACTGTACAGCAGGATTACATATATACACTGAACAGGGTCAGTACAGTAACTGTACAGCAGGAGTACATATATAAAATGAACAGAGTCAGTACAGTAACTGTACAGCAGGAGTACATATATACAATGAACAGAGTCAGTACAGTAACTGTACAGCAGGAGTACATATATACACTGAACAGAGACAGTACAGTAACTGTACAGCGGGAGTACATATATACACTGAACAGAGTCAGTACAGTAACTGTACAGCAGGAGTACATATATACACTGAACAGAGACAGTGCAGTAACTGTACAGCAAGAGGACATATATACACTGAACAGAGTCAGTACAGTAAATGTACAGCAGGAATACATATATACACTGAACAGAGTCAGTACAGTAACTTTACAGCAGGAGTACATATATAAACTGAACAGAGTCAGTACAGTAACTGTACAGCAGGAGTACATATATACACTGAACAGAGTCAGTGCAGTAACTGTACAGCAGGAGTACATATATACACTGAACAGAGTCAGTACAGTAACTGTAGAACAGGAGTACATATATACACTGAACAGAGTCAGTGCAGTAACTGTACAGCAGGAGTACATATATACACTGAACAGGGTCAGTACAGTAATTTTACAGCAGGAGTACACATATACACTGAACAGAGTCAGTGCAGTAACTGTACAGCAGGAGTACATATATACACTGAACAGAGTCAGTACAGTAACTGTACAGCAGGAGTACATATATACACTGAACAGAGTCAGTGCAGTAACTGTACAGCAGGAGTACATATATACACTGAACAGGGTCAGTACAGTAACTGTACAGCAGGAGTACATATATACACTGAACAGGGTCAGTACAGTAAATGTACAGCAGGAGTACATATATACACTGAACAGAGTCAGTACAGTAACTGTACAGCAGGAGTACATATATACACTGAACAGGGTCAGTACAGTAACTGTACAGCAGGAGTACATATATACACTGAACAGGGTCAGTACAGTAACTGTACAGCAGGAGTACATATAGACACTGAACAGGGTCAGTACAGTAACTGTACAGCAGGAGTACATATATACACTGAACAGAGTCAGTACAGTAACTGTACAGCAGGAGTACATATGTACACTGAACAGAGTCAGTACAGTAACTGTACAGCAGGAGTACATATGTACACTGAACAGAGTCAGTACAGTAACTGTACAGCAGGAGTACATATATACACTGAACAGGGTCAGTACAGTAACTGTACAGCAGGAGTACATATGTACACTGAACAGAGTCAGTACAGTAACTGTACAGCAGGAGTACATATATACACTGAACAGGGTCAGTACAGTAACTGTACAGCAGGAGTACATATATACACTGAACAGGGTCAGTACAGTAACTGTACAGCAGGAGTACATATATACACTGAACAGAGTCAGTACAGTAACTGTACAGCAGGAGTACATATATACACTGAACAGAGACAGTACAGTAACTGTACAGCAGGAGTACATATATACACTGAACAGAGACAGTACGGTAACTGTACAGCAGGACTATATATATACACTGAACAATGTCAGTACAGTAACTGTACAGCAGGAGTACATATATACACTGAACAGAGTCAGTACAGTAACTGTACAGCAGGAGTACATACATACACTGAACAGAGTCAGTACAGTAACTGTACAGCAGGTATACATATATACACTGAACAGAGACAGTACAGTAACTGTACAGCAGGAGTACATATATACACTGAACAGAGACAGTACAGTAACTGTACAGCAGGAGTACATATATGCACTGAACAGGGTCAGTACAGTAACTGTACAGCAGGAGCACATATATACACTGAACATAGTCAGTACAGTAACTGTACAGCAGGAGTACATACATACACTGAACAGAGTCAGTACAGTAACTGTACAGCAGGAGTACATATATACACTGAACAGAGTCAGTACAGTAACTGTACAGCAGGAGTACATATATACACTGAACAGAGTCAGTACAGTAACTGTACAGCAGGAGTACATATATACACTGAACAGAGTCAGTGGTCTGTTCTCCGAAAGCTTATCGTATCTTGGGTTGTATTAATAGAACAACACATAGAAAGAGAGAGACTGAGACATTGACAGACAGAGCGGGAGACACTGAGAGACAGAACAGCGATACAGAGGCAATGAGAGAGAGAGAGTGGGACACACAGTGAGAAAGGACAGAGAGACACTGAGAAAGAGATACGGAGACACTGAGAGAGAGAGACTGAGACACAGAGTGAGAGAGAGAGAAGCACAGAGATACTGGGAGAGAAAGGGTTCCAGAGAGACACGGAGCAAGAGAGAGGACAGAGAGACAAAGAGACACTGAGAGAGAGCGACAGAGTGACAAAGAGACACTGAGGGAGGGGCAGGGACGTGGAGAGAGAGAGAGCAGGAGACACGGAGACACTGAGAGATGGACAGAGAGACACTAATGGAGAGACACAGAGACACTGAGAGAGAGGATAGAGAGACACAGAGACACTGAGAGTGGGGAAGTGGCACTGAGACACTGAGTGAGAGAGACAGCGAAACTGAGCTCGAGAGATGGAGACACAGAGAAACTGAGAGAGAGAAAGAGACAAACACAGAGTCATCGAGAGAGAGGACAGAGAGACACTGTGAGAGGGTCAGAGGCTATTAGGGAGAAAGAGGGAGGCACAGGAACACTGGGAGAGAGGGCAGAGAGACACAGAGACACTGAGGTAGAGACAGAGAGACGCAGATGCACTGAGAGAGAGGACAGGGAGACACAGAGACAGAGAGACGTAAAGAGAAAGAGAGACACAGGGACACTGGGAGGGAGAATGGGAGACACAGAGGAGCTGAGTGAGAGGACAGAGAGACACAGCGATTCTGAGAGATAGACAGAGTGACACAGAGACATGAGAGAGAGAATGGGAGTCACAGAGCTACTGAGAGAGAGCGAGACAGAGAGACACAGAGACAATGAGAGAGAGAGAGAGAGATGGAAACACAGAGACACTGAGAGAGAGTGAGAGACAGAGAGACACAGAGACAATGAGAGAGAGAGAGAGAGATGGAAACACAGAGACACTGAGAGAGAGAGAGAGACAGAGAGACACAGAGACAATGAGAGAGAGAGAGAGAGATGGAAACACAGAGACACTGAGAGAGAGAGAGACAGAGAGACACAGAGACAATGAGAGAGAGAGAGATGGAAACACAGAGACACTGAGAGAGAGAGAGACAGAGAGACACAGAGACAATGAGAGAGAGAGAGATGGAAACACAGAGACACTGAGAGAGAGAGAGAGATGGAAACACAGAGACACTGAGAGAGAGCGAGACAGAGAGACAGAGACAATGAAAGAGAGAGAGATGGAAACACAGAGACAATGAGAGAGAGAGAGATGGAAACACAGAGACACTGAGAGAGAGTGAGACAGAGAGACAGAGAGACAATGAGAGAGAGAGAGAGAGATGGAAACACAGAGACACTGAGAGAGAGAGAGACAGAGAGACACAGAGACAATGAGAGAGAGAGAGAGAGATGGAAACACAGAGACACTGAGAGAGAGGCAGAGGCTTGGAGGGAGAGAGCGGGACTCGCATGGACATTGAGACAAGGAGCGAGAGATAGAGAGAGACAGAGACAATAAGAGAGAGAGATAGAACCACAGAGACATTGAGCGAGGGACAGAGAGACTGGTAGAGTGACAGAGAGACACAGAGACACTGAGAGTGCAGCAGAGAGACATAGAATCACTGAGAGAGAGGACAGAGACACTGAGCAAGGGGCAGGGAAACTGAGAGGAGAGAGAGACACAGAGACACTGAGAGAGAGAGAACAGAGAGACACAGAGACACTGAGAGAGAGAGAACAGAGAGACACAGAGACACTGAGAGAGAGAGAACAGAGAGACACAGAGACACTGAGAGAGAGGAGAGAGACACAGAGACACTGAGAGAGAGGAGAGAGAGACACAGAGAAACTGAGAGAGAGGACAGAGAGACACAGAGACACTGAGCGAGGGACAGAGAGACTGGTAGAGTGACAGAGAGACACAGAGACACTGAGAGTGCAGCAGAGAGACATAGAATCACTGAGAGAGAGGACAGAGACACTGAGCAAGGGGCAGGGAAACTGAGAGGAGAGAGAGACACAGAGACACTGAGAGAGAGAGAACAGAGAGACACAGAGACACTGAGAGAGAGAGAACAGAGAGACACAGAGACACTGAGAGAGAGGAGAGAGACACAGAGACACTGAGAGAGAGGAGAGAGAGACACAGAGACACTGAGAGAGAGAGAACAGAGAGATACAGAGACACTGAGAGAGAGGACAGAGAGACACAGAGACACTGAGAGAGAGGACAGAGAGACACAGAGACACTGGGAGAGAGAACAGAGAGACACAGAGACACTGAGAGAGAGGACAGAGAGACACAAAGACACTGGGGGAGAGGAGAGAAAGACACAGAGATACTGAGAGAGCGGACAGAGAGACACAGAGACACTGAGAGAGAGGACAGAGAGACACAGAGACACTGGGAGAGAGAACAGAGAGACACAGAGACACTGGGGGAGAGGAGATAGAGACACAGAGACACTGAGAGAGAGGACAGAGAGACACAGAGACACTGGGAGAGAGAACAGAGAGACACAGAGACACTGGGGGAGAGGAGATAGAGACACAGAGACACTGAGAGAGAGGACAGAGAGACACAGAGACACTGGGAGAGAGAACAGAGAGACACAGAGACACTGAGAGAGAGAGAACAGAGAGACACAGAGACACTGGGAGAGAGGAGAGAGAGACACAGAGATACTGAGAGAGAGGACAGAGAGACACAGAGACACTGAGAGGGAGGAGAGAGAGACACAGAGACACTGAGAGAGAGACACAGAGAGACACTGAGAGAGAGGAGAGAGAGACACAGAGATACAGAGAGAGACACAGAGACACTGAGAGAGAGGAGAGAGAGACACAGAGACACTGAGAGAGAGGAGAGAGAGACACAGAGACACTGAGAGAGAGGACAGAGAGACACAGAGACACTGAGAGAGAGAGGAGAGAGAGACACAGAGATACTGAGAGAGAGGACAGAGAGACACAGAGACACTGAGAGGGAGGAGAGAGAGACACAGAGACACTGAGAGAGACACACAGAGAGACACTGAGAGAGAGGAGAGAGAGACACAGAGATACAGAGAGAGACACAGAGACACTGAGAGAGAGGACACAGAGACACAGAGACACTGGGAGAGAGGAGATAGAGACACAGAGACACTGAGAGAGAGGACAGAGAGACACAGAGACACTGGGAGAGAGAACAGAGAGACACAGAGACACTGAGAGAGAGGAGAGAGAGACACAGAGACACTGAGAGAGAGGACACAGAGACACAGAGACACTGAGAGAGAGGAGATAGAGACACAGAGACACTGAGAGAGAGGACAGAGAGACACAGAGACACTGGGAGAGAGAACAGAGAGACACAGAGAGAGAGGAGATAGAGACACAGAGACACTGAGAGAGAGACAGAGAGACAGAGACACTGAGAGAGAGAGGGAGACACAGAGAGAGAGAGAGACAGAGACACTGAGAGGGACAGAGAGACACAGAGACACTGAGAGAGGGACAGAGAGACACAGAGACACTGAGAGAGAGAGAACAGAGAGATACAGAGAAACTGAGAGAGAGGACAGAGAGACACAGAGATACTGGGAGAGAGGAGATAGAGACACAGAGACACTGAGAGAGAGGACAGAGAGACACAGAGACACTGGGAGAGAGAACAGAGAGACACAGAGAGAGAGGAGATGGAGACACAGAGACACTGAGAGAGAGCCAGAGAGACACAGAGACACTGAGAGGGACAGAGAGACACAGAGACACTGAGAGAGAGACACAGAGACGGAGAGACAAAGAGAGAGAGACACACACAGAGACACTGAGAGAGAGAGAGAGACACACAGAGACACTGAGAGGGACAGAGAGGCAGAGGCAGTGAGAGAGAGAGAAATAAAGACAGTGAGAGAAAGTGAGAGGGAGACACAGAAACACTGAGAGAGAGCGAGAGACACTGAGAGAGAGACAGACAGAGATATTGCGCGATGGAGAGGGAGACAAAGAGACATTGAGAGAGAGAATAGAGACACTGAGACAGAACATATAGAGACACAGAGCCACTGAGAGAGAGCAAGAGAAACTGAGAGAGAGAGAGAGACAGACAGACAGAGATATTGAGCAATGGAGAGGGAGACAAAGAGACATTGAGAGAGTGGATTAAGACACTGAGACAGAACACATAGAGACACAGAGCCACTGAGAGACAGACAGAGAGACATAGAGACACTGGGAGAGAGAACAGAGAGACACAGAGACACTGGGAGAGAGAACAGAGAGACACAGAGACACTGGGGGAGAGGAGATAGAGACACAGAGACACTGAGAGAGAGGACAGAGAGACACAGAGACACTGGGAGAGAGAACAGAGAGACACAGAGACACTGGGGGAGAGGAGATAGAGACACAGAGACACTGAGAGAGAGGACAGAGAGACACAGAGACACTGGGAGAGAGAACAGAGAGACACAGAGACACTGGGGGAGAGGAGATAGAGACACAGAGACACTGAGAGAGAGGACAGAGAGACACAGAGACACTGGGAGAGAGAACAGAGAGACACAGAGACACTGAGAGAGAGAGAACAGAGAGACACAGAGACACTGGGAGAGAGGAGAGAGAGACACAGAGATACTGAGAGAGAGGACAGAGAGACACAGAGACACTGAGAGGGAGGAGAGAGAGACACAGAGACACTGAGAGAGAGACACAGAGAGACACTGAGAGAGAGGAGAGAGAGACACAGAGATACAGAGAGAGACACAGAGACACTGAGAGAGAGGAGAGAGAGACACAGAGACACTGAGAGAGAGGAGAGAGAGACACAGAGACACTGAGAGAGAGGACAGAGAGACACAGAGACACTGAGAGAGAGAGGAGAGAGAGACACAGAGATACTGAGAGAGAGGACAGAGAGACACAGAGACACTGAGAGGGAGGAGAGAGAGACACAGAGACACTGAGAGAGACACACAGAGAGACACTGAGAGAGAGGAGAGAGAGACACAGAGATACAGAGAGAGACACAGAGACACTGAGAGAGAGGACACAGAGACACAGAGACACTGGGAGAGAGGAGATAGAGACACAGAGACACTGAGAGAGAGGACAGAGAGACACAGAGACACTGGGAGAGAGAACAGAGAGACACAGAGAGAGAGGAGATAGAGACACAGAGACACTGAGAGAGAGACAGAGAGACAGAGACACTGAGAGAGAGAGGGAGACACAGAGAGAGAGAGAGACAGAGACACTGAGAGGGACAGAGAGACACAGAGACACTGAGAGAGGGACAGAGAGACACAGAGACACTGAGAGAGAGAGAACAGAGAGATACAGAGAAACTGAGAGAGAGGACAGAGAGACACAGAGATACTGGGAGAGAGGAGATAGAGACACAGAGACACTGAGAGAGAGGACAGAGAGACACAGAGACACTGGGAGAGAGAACAGAGAGACACAGAGAGAGAGGAGATGGAGACACAGAGACACTGAGAGAGAGCCAGAGAGACACAGAGACACTGAGAGGGACAGAGAGACACAGAGACACTGAGAGAGAGACACAGAGACGGAGAGACAAAGAGAGAGAGACACACACAGAGACACTGAGAGAGAGAGAGAGACACACAGAGACACTGAGAGGGACAGAGAGGCAGAGGCAGTGAGAGAGAGAGAAATAAAGACAGTGAGAGAAAGTGAGAGGGAGACACAGAAACACTGAGAGAGAGCGAGAGACACTGAGAGAGAGACAGACAGAGATATTGCGCGATGGAGAGGGAGACAAAGAGACATTGAGAGAGAGAATAGAGACACTGAGACAGAACATATAGAGACACAGAGCCACTGAGAGAGAGCAAGAGAAACTGAGAGAGAGAGAGAGACAGACAGACAGAGATATTGAGCAATGGAGAGGGAGACAAAGAGACATTGAGAGAGTGGATTAAGACACTGAGACAGAACATATAGAGACACAGAGCCACTGAGAGACAGACAGAGAGACATAGAGACACTGAGAGGGGGAGAAAGAGAGAGAGTAGGCGAGAGAGAGTGAGACAGAGAGACATTGAGAGACAGACAGAGAGACATAGGGACACTGAGAGGGGGATAGAGAGAGAGAGTAGGCGAGAGAGAGTGAGACACCGAGACAGGTAGAGAGAGGGCAGAGAAACACCAAGACACTGAGAGAGAGACAGAGACACTGAGAGAGAGAACAGCGATACGGAGACAATGAGAGAGAGAGAGGGGGACACACAGTGAGAGTGGACAGAGAGACACTGAGAAAGAGATACGGAGACACTGAGAGAGAAAGGGTTACAGAGAGACACTGAGCAAGAAAGAGGACAGAGAGACACAGAGACACTGAGAGAGAGGACAGAGAGACACAGAGACACTGAGAGAGAGATAGAGTGACACAGAGTCAATGAGGGAGTGGCAGGGACTTGGAGAGAGAGAGAGCAGGAGGCAGAGAGACATTTATAGAGAGACACAGAAATACTGAGAGAGAGGACAGAGAGACACTAAGACACTGAGAGAGAGGACAGAGAGACACAGCGACACTGAGAGAGGATAGAGAGACAGAGAGACACTGAGAGAGGACAGAGAGACACTGAGACACTGAGAGAGAGGACAGAGAGACACTGAGACACTGAGAGAGAGGACAGAGAGACACAGAGATACTGAGAGAGGACAGAGAGACACAGCGACACTGAGAGAGGACAGAGAGAGACACTGAGATACTGAGAGAGAGGACAGAGAGACACTGAGACACTGAGAGAGAGGACAGAGAGACACAGAGACACTGAGAGAGAGAACAGAGAGACACAGAGACACTGAGAGAGAGGACAGAGAGACACAGAGACACTGAGAGAGAGAGAACAGAGAGACACTGGGAGAGAGGAGAGAGAGACACAGAGATACTGAGAGAGAGGACAGAGAGACACAGAGACACTGAGAGGGAGGAGAGAGAGACACAGAGACACTGAGAGAGAGATACAGAGAGGTACAGAGACACTGAGAGAGAGGAGAGAGCGACACAGAGACACAGAGAGAGACACAGAGACACTGAGAGAGAGGAGAGAGAGACACAGAGACACAGAGAGAGACACAGAGAAACTGAGAGAGAGGAGAGAGAGACACAGAGACACTGAGAGAGAGGAGAGAGAGACACAGAGACACTGAGAGAGAGCCAGAGAGACACAGAGACACTGAGAGAGAGGACAGAGAGAGACAGAGAGACACTGAGAGAGAGGAGAGAGCGACACAGAGACACAGAGAGAGACTCAGAGACACTGAGAGAGAGGAGAGAGAGACACAGAGACACTGAGAGAGAGGAGAGAGAGACACAGAGACACTGAGAGAGAGCCAGAGAGACACAGAGACACTGAGAGAGAGGACAGAGAGAGACAGAGAGACACTGAGAGAGAGAGGGAGACACAGAGAGAGAGAGAGACAGAGACACTGAGAGGGACAGAGAGACACAGAGACACTGAGAGAGGGACAGAGAGACACAGAGACACTGAGAGAGAGAGAACAGAGAGATACAGAGAAACTGAGAGAGAGGACAGAGAGACACAGAGATACTGGGAGAGAGGAGATAGGGACACAGAGACACTGAGAGAGAGGACAGAGAGACACAGAGACACTGGGAGAGAGAACAGAGAGACACAGAGAGAGATGAGATGGAGACACAGAGACACTGAGAGAGAGCCAGAGAGACACAGAGACACTGAGAGAGAGAGGGAGACACAGAGAGACAGAGAGACAGAGACACTGAGAGGGACAGAGAGACACAGAGACACTGAGAGAGAGACACAGAGATGGAGAGACAAAGAGAGAGAGACACACACAGAGACACTGAGAGAGAGAGAGACACACACAGAGACACTGAGAGGGACAGAGAGGCAGAGGCAGTGAGAGAGAGAGAAATAAAGACAGTGAGAGAAAGTGAGAGGGAGACACAGAAACACTGAGAGAGAGCGAGAGACACTGAGAAAGAGACAGACAGAGATATTGCGCGATGGAGAGGGAGACAAAGAGACATTGAGAGAGAGAATAGAGACACTGAGACAGAACATATAGAGACACAGAGACACTGAGAGAGAGCGAGAGACACTGAGAGAGAGAGAGAGAGAGAGATATTGCGCGATGGAGAGGGAGACAAAGAGACATTGAGAGAGAGAATAGAGACACTGAGACAGAACATATAGAGACACAGAGCCACTGAGAGAGAGCAAGAGAAACTGAGAGAGAGAGAGAGACAGACAGATGAGAGATATTGAGCAATGGAGAGGGAGACAAAGAGACATTGAGAGAGTGGATTAAGACACTGAGACAGAACATATAGAGACACAGAGCCACTGAGAGACAGACAGAGAGACATAGAGACACTGAGAGGGGGAGAAAGAGAGACAGTAGGCGAGAGAGAGTGAGACACAGAGACATTGAGAGACAGACAGAGAGACATAGAGACACTGAGAGGGGGATAGAGAGAGAGAGTAGGCGAGAGAGAGTGAGACAGAGAGACATTGAGAGACAGACAGAGAGACATAGAGACACTGAGAGGGGGATATAGAGAGAGAGTAGGCGAGAGAGAGTGAGACACCGAGACAGGTAGAGAGAGGGCAGAGAAACACCAAGACACTGAGAGAGAGACAGAGACACTGAGAGAGAGAACAGCGATACGGAGACAATGAGAGAGAGAGAGGGGGACACACAGTGAGAGTGGACAGAGAGACACTGAGAAAGAGATACGGAGACACTGAGAGAGAAAGGGTTACAGAGAGACACTGAGCAAGAAAGAGGACAGAGAGACACAGAGACACTGAGAGAGAGGACAGAGAGACTCAGAGACACTGAGAGAGAGATAGAGTGACACAGAGTCAATGAGGGAGTGGCAGGGACTTGGAGAGAGAGAGAGCAGGAGGCAGAGAGACATTTATAGAGAGACACAGAAATACTGAGAGAGAGGACAGAGAGACACTGAGACACTGAGAGAGAGGACAGAGAGACACAGCGACACTGAGAGAGGACAGAGAGACAGAGAGACACTGAGAGAGGATAGAGAGACAGAGAGACACTGAGAGAGGACAGAGAGACACTGAGACACTGAGAGAGAGGACAGAGAGACACTGAGACACTGAGAGAGAGGACAGAGAGACACAGAGATACTGAGAGAGGACAGAGAGACACAGCGACACTGAGAGAGGACAGAGAGAGACACTGAGATACTGAGAGAGAGGACAGAGAGACACTGAGACACTGAGAGAGAGGACAGAGAGACACAGAGACACTGAGAGAGAGAACAGAGAGACACAGCGACACTGAGAGAGAGGACAGAGAGACACAGAGACACTGAGAGAGAGAGAACAGAGAGACACTGGGAGAGAGGAGAGAGAGACACAGAGATACTGAGAGAGAGGACAGAGAGACACAGCGACACTGAGAGAGGATAGAGAGACAGAGAGACACTGAGAGAGGACAGAGAGACACTGAGACACTGAGAGAGAGGACAGAGAGACACTGAGACACTGAGAGAGAGGACAGAGAGACACAGAGATACTGAGAGAGGACAGAGAGACACAGCGACACTGAGAGAGGACAGAGAGAGACACTGAGATACTGAGAGAGAGGACAGGGAGACACTGAGACACTGAGAGAGAGGACAGAGAGACACAGAGACACTGAGAGAGAGAACAGAGAGACACAGAGACACTGAGAGAGAGGACAGAGAGACACAGAGACACTGAGAGAGAGAGAACAGAGAGACACTGGGAGAGAGGAGAGAGAGACACAGAGATACTGAGAGAGAGGACAGAGAGACACAGAGACACTGAGAGGGAGGAGAGAGAGACACAGAGACACTGAGAGAGAGATACAGAGAGGTACAGAGACACTGAGAGAGAGGAGAGAGTGACACAGAGACACAGAGAGAGACACAGAGACACTGAGAGAGAGGAGAGAGAGACACAGAGACACAGAGAGAGACACAGAGACACTGAGAGAGAGGAGAGAGAGACACAGAGACACTGAGAGAGAGGATAGAGAGACACAGAGACACTGAGAGAGAGCCAGAGAGACACAGAGACACTGAGAGTGAGGACAGAGAGAGACAGAGAGACACTGAGAGAGAGGAGAGAGCGACACAGAGACACAGAGAGAGACTCAGAGACACTGAGAGAGAGGAGAGAGAGACACAGAGACACAGAGAGAGACACAGAGACACTGAGAGAGAGGAGAGAGAGACACAGAGACACTGAGAGAGAGGAGAGAGAGACACAGAGACACTGAGAGAGAGGACAGAGAGACACAGAGACACTGAGAGAGAGCCAGAGAGACACAGAGACACTGAGAGAGAGGACAGAGAGAGACAGAGAGACACTGAGAGAGAGAGGGAGACTCAGAGAGAGAGAGAGAGAGACAGAGACACTGAGAGGGACAGAGAGACACAGAGACACTGAGAGAGAGAGACAGAGACACAGAGACAGAGAGACACAGAGAGAGAGACTCACACAGAGACACTGAGAGAGAGAGAGACACACACAGAGACACTGAGAGAGAGAGAGACACACACAGAGACACTGAGAGGGACAGAGAGGCAGAGGCAGTGAGAGAGAGAGAAATAAAGACAGTGAGAGAAAGTGAGAGGGAGACACAGAAACACTGAGAGTGAGCGAGAGACACTGAGAGAGAGAGAGACAGAGATATTGCGCGATGGAGAGGGAGACAAAGAGACATTGAGAGAGAGAATAGAGACACTGAGACAGAACATATAGAGACACAGAGACACTGAGAGAGAGCGAGAGACACTGAGAGAGAGAGAGAGAGAGAGATATTGCGCGATGGAGAGGGAGACAAAGAGACATTGAGAGAGTGGATTAAGACACTGAGACAGAACATATAGAGACACAGAGCCACTGAGAGACAGACAGAGAGACATAGAGACACTGAGAGGGGGAGAAAGAGAGACAGGAGGCGAGAGAAAGTGAGACACAGAGACAGGTAGAGAGTGGATTGAGACACTGAGACAGAACACATAGAGACACAGAGCCACTGAGAGACAGACAGAGAGACATAGAGACACTGAGAGGCGGAAAAAGAGAGAGAGTAGGCGAGAGAGAGTGAGACAGAGAGACATTGAGAGACAGACAGAGAGACATAGAGACACTGAGAGGGGGAGAAAGAGAAACAGGAGGCGAGAGAGAGTGAGACACAGAGACAGGTAGAGAGAGGGCAGAGAAACACCAAGACACTGAGAGAGAGACAGAGACACTGAGAGAGAGAACAGCGATACGGAGACAATGAGAGAGAGAGAGGGAGACACACAGTGAGAAAGGACAGAGAGACACTGAGAAAGAGATACGGAGACACTGAGAGAGAAAGGGTTACAGAGAGACACTGAGCAAGAAAGAGGACAGAGAGACACAGAGACACTGAAAGAGAGAGGACGGAGAGACACAGAGACACTGAGAGAGAGATAGAGTGACAAAGAGTCAATGAGGGAGTGGCAGGGACTTGGAGAGAGAGAGAGCAGGAGGCAGAGAGACATTTATAGAGAGACACAGAAATACTGAGAGAGAGGACAGAGAGACACTGAGAGAGAGGAGAGAGAGACACAGAGGCACTGAGAGAGGACAGAGAGACACTGAGAGAGAGGAGAGAGAGACACAGAAATACTGAGAGAGAGGACAGAGAGACACTGAGAGAGAGGAGAGAGAGACACAGAGACACTGAGAGAGAGGAGAGACACAGAGACACAGAGAGAGGACAGAGAGACACTGAGAGAGAGGGAGACACAGAGACACTGAGAGAGGGTCAGAGAGACACAGAGACACTGAGAGAGAGAGAGGGAGACACAGAGACACTGAGAGAGGGTCAGAGAGAGACACAGAGACACTGAGAGAGGGTCAGAGAGACACAGAGACACTGAGAGAGGGTCAGAGAGAGACACAGAGACACTGAGAGAGGGTCAGAGAGACACAGAGACACTGAGAGAGGGTCAGGGAGAGACACAGAGACACTGAGAGAGGGTCAGAGAGACACAGAGACACTGAGAGAGGGTCAGAGAGAGACACAGAGACACTGAGAGAGGGTCAGAGAGACACAGACACTGAGAGAGAGAGACAGCAAAACTGAGCGAGAGAGATGGAGACATAGAGATAGTGAGACAGGGTCAGAGAAACAGAGGGAGAGGACGGAGATACACTGAGAGAGAGAGGAAAGAGAGACACAGTGGTCCTGAGTGGGAGACACAGAGAATCTGAGAGTGGGGACAGGGAGACACAGCGACACTGAATCGGAGACATTGAGACATTGCGATTGGGCAGAGACATTGAGACACTGAGAGAGAGACATCAAAAATTTGCGAGAGAGAGGGAGACAGAGAGACACTGAGAGAGAGAGACACAGAGACACTGAGAGAGAGAGACACACACAGAGACACTGAGAGGGACAGAGAGATAGAGAGATGCTGAGAGAGAGAGGACAGAGACACTGAGAGAGAGAGACACAGAGACACTGAGAGGGACAGAGCAATACAGAGATGCTGAGAGAGAGAGGACAGAGACACTGAGAGAGAGACACACAGAGACACTGAGAGGGACAGAGAGATACAGAGACACTGAGAGGGACAGAGAGATACAGAGATGCTGAGAGAGGGAGGACAGAGACACTGAGAGAGAGAGACACAGAGACACTGAGAGGGACAGAGAGGCAGAGGCAGTGAGAGAGAGAGAAATAAAGACAGTGAGAGAAAGTGAGAGGGAGACACAGAAACACTGAGAGAGAGCGAGAGACACTGAGAAAGAGACAGACAGAGATATTGCGCGATGGAGAGGGAGACAAAGAGACATTGAGAGAGAGAATAGAGACACTGAGACAGAACATATAGAGACACAGAGACACTGAGAGAGAGCGAGAGACACTGAGAGAGAGAGAGAGAGAGAGATATTGCGCGATGGAGAGGGAGACAAAGAGACATTGAGAGAGAGAATAGAGACACTGAGACAGAACATATAGAGACACAGAGCCACTGAGAGAGAGCAAGAGAAACTGAGAGAGAGAGAGAGACAGACAGATGAGAGATATTGAGCAATGGAGAGGGAGACAAAGAGACATTGAGAGAGTGGATTAAGACACTGAGACAGAACATATAGAGACACAGAGCCACTGAGAGACAGACAGAGAGACATAGAGACACTGAGAGGGGGAGAAAGAGAGACAGTAGGCGAGAGAGAGTGAGACACAGAGACATTGAGAGACAGACAGAGAGACATAGAGACACTGAGAGGGGGATAGAGAGAGAGAGTAGGCGAGAGAGAGTGAGACAGAGAGACATTGAGAGACAGACAGAGAGACATAGAGACACTGAGAGGGGGATATAGAGAGAGAGTAGGCGAGAGAGAGTGAGACACCGAGACAGGTAGAGAGAGGGCAGAGAAACACCAAGACACTGAGAGAGAGACAGAGACACTGAGAGAGAGAACAGCGATACGGAGACAATGAGAGAGAGAGAGGGGGACACACAGTGAGAGTGGACAGAGAGACACTGAGAAAGAGATACGGAGACACTGAGAGAGAAAGGGTTACAGAGAGACACTGAGCAAGAAAGAGGACAGAGAGACACAGAGACACTGAGAGAGAGGACAGAGAGACTCAGAGACACTGAGAGAGAGATAGAGTGACACAGAGTCAATGAGGGAGTGGCAGGGACTTGGAGAGAGAGAGAGCAGGAGGCAGAGAGACATTTATAGAGAGACACAGAAATACTGAGAGAGAGGACAGAGAGACACTGAGACACTGAGAGAGAGGACAGAGAGACACAGCGACACTGAGAGAGGACAGAGAGACAGAGAGACACTGAGAGAGGATAGAGAGACAGAGAGACACTGAGAGAGGACAGAGAGACACTGAGACACTGAGAGAGAGGACAGAGAGACACTGAGACACTGAGAGAGAGGACAGAGAGACACAGAGATACTGAGAGAGGACAGAGAGACACAGCGACACTGAGAGAGGACAGAGAGAGACACTGAGATACTGAGAGAGAGGACAGAGAGACACTGAGACACTGAGAGAGAGGACAGAGAGACACAGAGACACTGAGAGAGAGAACAGAGAGACACAGCGACACTGAGAGAGAGGACAGAGAGACACAGAGACACTGAGAGAGAGAGAACAGAGAGACACTGGGAGAGAGGAGAGAGAGACACAGAGATACTGAGAGAGAGGACAGAGAGACACAGCGACACTGAGAGAGGATAGAGAGACAGAGAGACACTGAGAGAGGACAGAGAGACACTGAGACACTGAGAGAGAGGACAGAGAGACACTGAGACACTGAGAGAGAGGACAGAGAGACACAGAGATACTGAGAGAGGACAGAGAGACACAGCGACACTGAGAGAGGACAGAGAGAGACACTGAGATACTGAGAGAGAGGACAGGGAGACACTGAGACACTGAGAGAGAGGACAGAGAGACACAGAGACACTGAGAGAGAGAACAGAGAGACACAGAGACACTGAGAGAGAGGACAGAGAGACACAGAGACACTGAGAGAGAGAGAACAGAGAGACACTGGGAGAGAGGAGAGAGAGACACAGAGATACTGAGAGAGAGGACAGAGAGACACAGAGACACTGAGAGGGAGGAGAGAGAGACACAGAGACACTGAGAGAGAGATACAGAGAGGTACAGAGACACTGAGAGAGAGGAGAGAGTGACACAGAGACACAGAGAGAGACACAGAGACACTGAGAGAGAGGAGAGAGAGACACAGAGACACAGAGAGAGACACAGAGACACTGAGAGAGAGGAGAGAGAGACACAGAGACACTGAGAGAGAGGATAGAGAGACACAGAGACACTGAGAGAGAGCCAGAGAGACACAGAGACACTGAGAGTGAGGACAGAGAGAGACAGAGAGACACTGAGAGAGAGGAGAGAGCGACACAGAGACACAGAGAGAGACTCAGAGACACTGAGAGAGAGGAGAGAGAGACACAGAGACACAGAGAGAGACACAGAGACACTGAGAGAGAGGAGAGAGAGACACAGAGACACTGAGAGAGAGGAGAGAGAGACACAGAGACACTGAGAGAGAGGACAGAGAGACACAGAGACACTGAGAGAGAGCCAGAGAGACACAGAGACACTGAGAGAGAGGACAGAGAGAGACAGAGAGACACTGAGAGAGAGAGGGAGACTCAGAGAGAGAGAGAGAGAGACAGAGACACTGAGAGGGACAGAGAGACACAGAGACACTGAGAGAGAGAGACAGAGACACAGAGACAGAGAGACACAGAGAGAGAGACTCACACAGAGACACTGAGAGAGAGAGAGACACACACAGAGACACTGAGAGAGAGAGAGACACACACAGAGACACTGAGAGGGACAGAGAGGCAGAGGCAGTGAGAGAGAGAGAAATAAAGACAGTGAGAGAAAGTGAGAGGGAGACACAGAAACACTGAGAGTGAGCGAGAGACACTGAGAGAGAGAGAGACAGAGATATTGCGCGATGGAGAGGGAGACAAAGAGACATTGAGAGAGAGAATAGAGACACTGAGACAGAACATATAGAGACACAGAGACACTGAGAGAGAGCGAGAGACACTGAGAGAGAGAGAGAGAGAGAGATATTGCGCGATGGAGAGGGAGACAAAGAGACATTGAGAGAGTGGATTAAGACACTGAGACAGAACATATAGAGACACAGAGCCACTGAGAGACAGACAGAGAGACATAGAGACACTGAGAGGGGGAGAAAGAGAGACAGGAGGCGAGAGAAAGTGAGACACAGAGACAGGTAGAGAGTGGATTGAGACACTGAGACAGAACACATAGAGACACAGAGCCACTGAGAGACAGACAGAGAGACATAGAGACACTGAGAGGCGGAAAAAGAGAGAGAGTAGGCGAGAGAGAGTGAGACAGAGAGACATTGAGAGACAGACAGAGAGACATAGAGACACTGAGAGGGGGAGAAAGAGAAACAGGAGGCGAGAGAGAGTGAGACACAGAGACAGGTAGAGAGAGGGCAGAGAAACACCAAGACACTGAGAGAGAGACAGAGACACTGAGAGAGAGAACAGCGATACGGAGACAATGAGAGAGAGAGAGGGAGACACACAGTGAGAAAGGACAGAGAGACACTGAGAAAGAGATACGGAGACACTGAGAGAGAAAGGGTTACAGAGAGACACTGAGCAAGAAAGAGGACAGAGAGACACAGAGACACTGAAAGAGAGAGGACGGAGAGACACAGAGACACTGAGAGAGAGATAGAGTGACAAAGAGTCAATGAGGGAGTGGCAGGGACTTGGAGAGAGAGAGAGCAGGAGGCAGAGAGACATTTATAGAGAGACACAGAAATACTGAGAGAGAGGACAGAGAGACACTGAGAGAGAGGAGAGAGAGACACAGAGGCACTGAGAGAGGACAGAGAGACACTGAGAGAGAGGAGAGAGAGACACAGAAATACTGAGAGAGAGGACAGAGAGACACTGAGAGAGAGGAGAGAGAGACACAGAGACACTGAGAGAGAGGAGAGACACAGAGACACAGAGAGAGGACAGAGAGACACTGAGAGAGAGGGAGACACAGAGACACTGAGAGAGGGTCAGAGAGACACAGAGACACTGAGAGAGAGAGAGGGAGACACAGAGACACTGAGAGAGGGTCAGAGAGAGACACAGAGACACTGAGAGAGGGTCAGAGAGACACAGAGACACTGAGAGAGGGTCAGAGAGAGACACAGAGACACTGAGAGAGGGTCAGAGAGACACAGAGACACTGAGAGAGGGTCAGGGAGAGACACAGAGACACTGAGAGAGGGTCAGAGAGACACAGAGACACTGAGAGAGGGTCAGAGAGAGACACAGAGACACTGAGAGAGGGTCAGAGAGACACAGACACTGAGAGAGAGAGACAGCAAAACTGAGCGAGAGAGATGGAGACATAGAGATAGTGAGACAGGGTCAGAGAAACAGAGGGAGAGGACGGAGATACACTGAGAGAGAGAGGAAAGAGAGACACAGTGGTCCTGAGTGGGAGACACAGAGAATCTGAGAGTGGGGATAGGGAGACACAGCGACACTGAATCGGAGACATTGAGACATTGCGATTGGGCAGAGACATTGAGACACTGAGAGAGAGACATCAAAAATTTGCGAGAGAGAGGGAGACAGAGAGACACTGAGAGAGAGAGACACAGAGACACTGAGAGAGAGAGACACACACAGAGACACTGAGAGGGACAGAGAGATAGAGAGATGCTGAGAGAGAGAGGACAGAGACACTGAGAGAGAGAGACACAGAGACACTGAGAGGGACAGAGCAATACAGAGATGCTGAGAGAGAGAGGACAGAGACACTGAGAGAGAGACACACAGAGACACTGAGAGGGACAGAGAGATACAGAGACACTGAGAGGGACAGAGAGATACAGAGATGCTGAGAGAGGGAGGACAGAGACACTGAGAGAGAGAGACACAGAGACACTGAGAGGGACAGAGAGATACAGAGATGCTGAGAGAGGGAGGACAGAGACACTGAGAGAGAGAGACACAGAGACACTGAGAGGGACAGAGAGATACAGAGATGCTGAGAGAGAGGACAGAGACACTGAGAGAGAGAGACAGAGAGACAGAGACATTGAGAGGGACAGAGAGACACAGAGACACTGAGAGGGACAGAGAGATACAGAGATGCTGAGAGAGGGAGGACAGAGACACTGAGAGAGAGAGACACAGAGACACTGAGAGGGACAGAGAGATACAGAGATGCTGAGAGAGAGGACAGAGACACTGAGAGAGAGAGACAGAGAGACAGAGACATTGAGAGGGACAGAGAGACACAGAGACACTGAGAGAGGGACACAGAGACACAGAGAGAGAGAGACCGAGAGACAGAGAGAGAGGGACACAGAGACACTGAGAGAGAGAGACACAGAGACACTGAGAGGGACAGAGAGATACAGAGATGCTGAGAGAGAGAGGACAGAGACACTGAGAGAGAGAGACACAGAGACACTGAGAGGGACAGAGAGATACAGAGATGCTGAGAGAGAGAGGACAGAGAGACAGAGACATTGAGAGGGACAGAGAGACACAGAGACACTGAGAGAGGGACACAGAGACACAGAGAGAGAGAGACCGAGAGACAGAGAGAGAGAGGGACACAGAGACACTGAGAGGGACAGAGAGACACTGAGAGGGACAGAGAGATACAGAGATGCTGAGAGAGGACAGGGTGATATAGTGACCCTGAGAGAGAGAGTGGGAGACACAGAGAAACTGAGAGAGAGACACAGAGACACAGAGACAGTGAGAGAGAGGACAGAGAGAGACACAGAGACACTGAGAGAGAGGACAGAGAGACACAGAGACACTGAGAGAGAGGAGAGAGAGACACAGAGACACTGAGAGAGAGGATAGAGAGACACAGAGACACTGAGAGAGAGGATAGAGAGACAGAGAGAGAGAGGAGAGAGACACACAGAGACACTGAGAGAGAGGATAGAGAGACACAGGGACACTGAGTGAGAGGACAGAGAGACACAGAGACACTGAGAGAGAGGACAGAGAGACACAGAGAGAGAGAGAGAGAGGAGAGAGAGACACAGAGATACTGAGAGAGAGGACAGAGAGACACAGAGACACTGAGAGAGAGGACAGAGAGACACAGAGACAGTGAGAGAGAGGATAGAGAGACACAGAGAGAGAGAGAGAGAGGACAGAGAGAGACAGAGACACTGAGAGAGAGGACAGAGAGACACAGAGACAGTGAGAGAGAGGATAGAGAGACACAGAGAGAGAGAGAGAGAGGACAGAGAGAGACAGAGACACTGAGAGAGAGGACAGAGAGACACAGAGACACTGAGAGAGAGGACAGAGAGACACAGAGACACTGAGAGAGAGGACAGAGACACTGAGAGAGAGGACAGAGAGACACAGAGACACTAAGAGAGAGGACAGAGAGACACAGAGACAGTGAGAGAGAGGATAGAGAGACACAGAGAGAGAGAGAGAGGACAGAGAGACACAGAGACACTGAGAGAGAGGACAGAGAGAGACAGAGACACTGAGAGAGAGGACAGAGAGAGACAGAGACACTGAGAGAGAGGACAGAGAGACACAGAGACACTGAGAGTGGGGCAGTGGCACTGAGACACTGAGTGAGAGAGACAGTGAAGCTGAGCTAGAGAGATGGAGACAGAGAAACTGAGAGAGAGAAAGAGTCATACACAGAGTCATCCAGAGAGAGGACAGAGACTTGGAGGGAGAGTGAGGGAGGCACAGGAACACTGGGAGAGAGGACAGAGAGACACAGAGACAGAGAGAGACACAGGGACACTGAGAGGGAGAATGGGAGGCACAGAGACACTGAGAGAGGGACAGAGAGATACAAAGACACTGAGAGAGACACACAGAGAGACACAGAGGAACTGAGAGAGAGGACAGAGAGACACAGAGGAACTGAGAGAGAGGAGAGAGAGACACAGAGACACTGAGAGAGAGGAGAGAGAGACACTGAGAGAGACACACAGAGAGACACAGAGGAACTGAGAGAGAGGACAGAGAGACACAGAGGAACTGAGAGAGAGGAGAGAGAGACACAGAGACACTGAGAGAGAGGAGAGAGAGACACTGAGAGAGACACACAGAGAGACACAGAGGAACTGAGAGAGAGGACAGAGAGACACAGAGGAACTGAGAGAGAGGAGAGAGAGACACTGAGACACTGAGAGAGAGGACAGAGAGACACAGAGGAACTGAGAGAGAGGACAGAGAGACACAGAGACTCTGAGAGGGAGGACAGAGAGACACAGAGACACCGAGAGAGGGAGAATGGGAGACTCAGAGACACCGAGAGAGAGAGATGGAGACACTAAAGATGGAGACACTGAGAGTGTAGCAGATAGACACAGAGATACTGAGAGACACTGAGAGTGAGGGAGCAAGACACAGAGACACTGAGAGATGGACAGAGAGACACTGATTGAGAAACATAGAGACACTGACAGAGAGGATATGGAGACACAGCGACACTGAGTGTTGGGCAGAGACACAGAGAGAGACAGCAAAACTGAGCGAGAGAGAGAGAGAGGGATATGTACAGAAACTGAGAGATTCAGAGAAACAGTGAGACACTGAGAGAGAGAGGGAGAAACAGAGACACTGAGAGAGAGAGAGAGAGAGAGAGGGAGAAACAGAGGGACACTGACAGTGAGAGAGAGAGAGACACTGAGGGAGAGAGAGAGAGAGAGAAACAGAGAGAAACTGAGAGGGAGAGAGAGAGAGAGAGAAAAAGAGAGACACTGACAGTGAGAGAGGGAGACAGAACGTGACACAGAGACACTGAGAGAGAGGACAGAGAGACACTGAGATAGAGGACAGAGAGACACTGGGAGAGAAAGAGGAAGACACAGAGAGAATGCTGAGAGACACAGAGAGACACTAAGAGAGAGGATAGAGTGACACAGAGACTCTGAGAAAGAGGACAGAGAGACACAGAGACACTGAGGGAGGACAGAGAGACACTGAGACACTGAGAGACTGAGAGAGAGGACAGAGATACACAGAGACACGGAGAGAGAGGACAGAGATACACTGAGACACTGAGAGAGAGGACAGAGATACACTGAGAGAGAGGACAGAGATACACTGAGACACTGAGAGAGAGGACAGAGATACACTGAGAGATTGAGAGAGAGGACAGAGATACACTGAGACACTGAGAGAGAGGACAGAGAGACACTGAGAGAGAGGAAAGAGAGACACAGAGACACTGAGAGAGAGGACAGAGATACACTGAGACACTGAGAGAGAGGACAGAGATACACTGAGAGATTGAGAGAGAGGACAGAGATACACTGAGACACTGAGAGAGAGGACAGAGAGACACTGAGACACTGAGAGACTGAGAGAGAGGACAGAGATACACAGAGACACGGAGAGAGAGGACAGAGATACACTGAGACACTGAGAGAGAGGACAGAGATACACTGAGAGAGAGGACAGAGATACACTGAGACACTGAGAGAGAGGACAGAGATACACTGAGAGATTGAGAGAGAGGACAGTGATACACTGAGACACTGAGAGAGAGGACAGAGAGACACTAAGAGAGAGGAAAGAGAGACACAGAGACACTGAGAGAGAGGACAGAGATACACTGAGACACTGAGAGAGGTGACACAGAGACACCGAAACAGAGGACAGAGAGAGACAGAGAGATGGAGACACAGAGATACTGAAACAGAGGACAGAGAGACTCTGAGAGAGAGAGAGGGAGACACAGAGATACTGAAACAGAGGACAGAGAGACACAGAGAGAGAGAGAGGGAGACACAGAGATACTGAAACAGAGGACAGAGAGACAGAGAGAGAGAGAGAGGGAGACACAGAGATACTGAAACGGAGGACAGAGAGACAGAGAGAGAGATAGAGGGAGACATAGAGATACTGAAACAGAGGACAGAGAGACACACAGAGAGAGAGAGGGAGACACAGAGACACTGAAACAGAGGACAGAGAGACAGAGAGAGAGAGAGAGAGAGGGAGACACAGAGATACTGAAACAGAGGACAGAGAGACACAGAGAGAGATAGAGGGAGACACGGAGATACTGAAACAGAGGACAGACAGACTCTGAGAGAGAGAGAGGGAGACACAGAGATACTGAAACAGAGGACAGAGAGACAAAGAGAGAGAGAGAGGGAGACACAGAGACACTGAAACAGAGGACAGAGAGACACAGAGAGAGAGAGGGAGACACAGAGACATTGAAACAGAGGACAGAGAGACACAGAGAGAGAGAGAGGGAGACACAGAGATACTGAAACAGAAGACACACAGAGAGAGAGAGATAGGGAGACACAGAGACATTGAAACAGAGGACAGAGAGACACAGAGAGAGAGAGAGGGAGACACAGAGATACTGAAACAGAGGACAGAGAGAGACAGAGAGAGAGAGGGAGACACAGAGACACTGAAACAGAGGACAGAGAGACACAGAGAGAGGGAGACACAGAGATACTGAAACAGAGGACAGAGAGACAGAGAGAGAGAGAGAGGGAGACACAGAGACACTGAAACAGAGGACAGAGAGACACAGAGTGAGAGAGGGAGACACAGAGACACTGAGACAGAGGACAGAGAGACACAGAGTGAGAGAGGGAGACACAGAGACACTGAGACAGAGGACAGAGAGAGACAGAGAGAGAGAGGGAGACACAGAGACACTGAAACAGAGGACAGAGTGACACAGAGAGAGGGAGAGGGAGACACAGAGATACTGAGACAGAGGACAGAGAGAGACAGAGAGAGAGAGGGAGACACAGAGACACTGAAACAGAGGACAGAGAGACACAGAGAGAGAGAGAGGGAGACACAGAGATACTGAAACAGAGGACAGAGAGACACAGAATGAGAGAGAGGGAGACACAGAGATACTGAAACAGAGGACAGAGAGACACAGAGAGAGGGAGAGGGAGACACAGAGATACTGAAACAGAGGACAGAGAGACACAGAGTGAGAGAGAGGGAGAGACAGAGACACTGAGACAGAGGACAGAGAGACAGAGAGAGAGAGAGGGAGACACAGAGACACTGAAACAGAGGACAGAGAGACACAGAGTGAGAGAGAGGGAGACACAGAGACACTGAGACAGAGGACAGAGAGAGACAGAGAGAGAGAGGGAGACACAGAGACACTGAAACAGAGGACAGAGAGACACAGAGTGAGAGAGAGGGAGACACAGAGATACTGAAACAGAGGACAGAGAGACAGAGAGAGAGAGAGAGGGAGACACAGAGACACTGAAACAGAGGACAGAGAGACACAGAGTGAGAGAGAGGGAGACACAGAGATACTGAAACAGAGGACATAGAGACACAGAGAGAGAGACGGAGACACAGAGACACTGAAACAGAGGACAGAGAGACTGAGAGAGAGAGAGAGGGAGACACAGAGACACTGAAACAGAGGACAGAGAGACACAGAGAGAGAGAGGGAGACACAGAGATACTGAAACAGAGGACAGAGAGACAGAGAGAGAGAGGGAGACACGGAGATACTGAAACAGAGGACAGAGAGAGACAGAGAGAGAGAGGGAGACACAGAGATACTGAAACAGAGGACAGAGAGAGACAGAGAGAGAGAGGGAGACACAGAGATACTGAAACAGAGGTCAGAGAGACATAGAGAGAGAAAGGGAGACACAGAGACACTGAAACAGAGGACAGAGAGACTGAGAGAGAGAGAGGGAGACACAGAGATACTGAAACAGAGGACAGAGAGACAGAGAGAGAGAAAGAGAGGGAGTCACGGAGATACTGAAACAGAGGACAGAGAGACTCTGAGAGAGAGAGATGGAAACACAGAGATACTGAAACAGAGGGCAGAGAGACACAGAGTGAGAGAGAGAGGGAGACACAGAGACACTGAAACAGAGGACAGAGAGACAGAGAGAGAGAGAGAGGGAGACACAGAGAGATACTGAAACAGAGGACAGAGAGACACAGAGAGAGAGAGAGGGAGACACAGAGATACTGAAACAGAGGACAGAGAGACAGAGAGAGAGAGAGAGGGAGACACAGAGAGATAATGAAACAGAGGACAGAGAGACACAGAGAGAGAGAGAGAGAGGGAGACAGAGAGATACTGAAACAGAGGACAGAGAGACACAGGGAGAGAGAGAGAGGGAGACAAAGAGACACTGAAACAGAGGACAGAGAGACACAGAGAGAGAGAGAGGGAGACAGAGAGACACTGAAACAGAGGACAGAGAGACACAGAGAGAGAGAGAGGGAGACCAAGAGACACTGATAGAGAGACAGAGAGACACAGAGAGAGAGAGAGGGAGACACAGAGATACTGAAACAGAGGACAGAGAGACACAGAGAGAGAGAGAGGGAGACACAGAGATACTGAAACAGAGGACAGAGAGACTCTGAGAGAGAGAGAGGGAGACACAGAGATACTGAAACAGAGGACAGAGAGACACAGAGAGAGAGAGAGGGAGACAAAGAGATACTGAAACAGAGGACAGAGAGACACAGAGAGAGAGAGAGGGAGACAAAGAGATACTGAAACAGAGGACAGAGAGACACAGAGAGAGAGAGAGAGACTTAGAGACACTGAGAGGGAGACAGAGAGACAGTGAGAGAGAGGAGTGAGAGACAGAGAGACAGAAAGACACTGAAACAGAGGACAGAGAGACACTGAGAGAGAGAGAGAGAGAGGGAGACACTGCGAGAGAGGGAGGGAGAGAGGGAGACACTGAGAGAGAGAGAGATGGAGACACTGAGAGAGAGAGAGAGGGAGACACAGAGATACTGAAACAGAGGACAGACAGACTCTGAGAGAGAGAGAGAGAGAAAGGGAGACACAGAGATACTTAAAGAGAGGACAGAGAGACAGAGAGAGAGAGAGGGAGACACAGAGACACTGTAACAGAGGACAGAGAGACACAGAGAGAGAGAGAGGGAGACACAGAGATACTGAAACAGAGGACAGAGAGACACAGAGAGGGAGAGTGAGGGAGACACAGAGACACTGAAACAGAGGACACAGAGAGAGAGAGAGATAGGGAGACACAGAGACACTGAAACAGAGGACAGAGAGACACAGAGGGAGACAGAGAGAGAGAGAGAGGGAGACACAGAGACACTGAAACCGAGGACAGAGTGAGAGAGAGGGAGACACAGAGACACTGAAACAGAGGACAGAGAGACACAGAGAGAGAGAGAGAGAGAGAGGGAGACACAGAGACACTGAAACAGAGGACAGAGAGACACAGAGAGAGAGAGGGAGACACAGAGATACTGAAACAGAGGACAGAGAGACAGAGAGAGAGAGAGAGAGGGAGACACAGAGATACTGAAACAGAGGACAGAGAGAGACAGAGAGAGAGAGAGGGAGACACAGAGATACTGAAACAGAGGACAGAGAGACACAGAGTGAGAGAGAGGGAGACACAGAGACACTGAAACAGAGGACAGAGAGACTGAGAGAGAGAGAGAGGGAGACACAGAGATACTGAAACAGAGGACAGAGAGACTGAGAGAGAGAGAGGGAGAGGGAGACACAGAGACACTGAAACAGAGGACAGAGAGACTGAGAGAGAGAGAGATGGAGACACAGAGATACTGAAACAGACGACAGAGAGACAGAGAGAGAGAGAGAGAGGGAGACACGGAGACACTGAAACAGAGGACAGAGAGACAGAGAGAGAGAGAGATGGAGACACAGAGATACTGAAACAGAGGACAGAGAGACAGAGAGAGAGAGAGAGAGGGAGACACGGAGATACTGAAACAGAGGACAGAGAGACACAGAGAGAGAGAGAGAGGGAGACACAGAGATACTGAAACAGAGGACAGAGAGACTCTGAGAGAGAGAGAGGGAGACACAGAGACACTGAAACAGAGGACAGAGAGACTCTGAGAGAGAGAGAGGGAGACACAGAGATACTGAAACAGAGGACAGAGAGACAGAGAGGGAGAGAGAGAGAGAGACACTGAAACAGAGGTCAGAGAGACACAGAGAGAGAGAGGGAGACAAAGAGACACTGAAACAGAGGACAGAGAGACAGAGAGAGAGAGAGAGAGGGAGACACAGAGATACTGAAACAGAGGACAGAGAGACAGAGAGAGAGAGGGAGACAAAGAGACACTGAGAGAGAGACAGAGAGAGACAGAGAGAGAGAGAGAGGGAGACACAGAGATACTGAAACAGAGGACAGAGAGACACAGAGTGAGAGAGAGAGGGAGACAAAGAGACACTGAAACAGAGGATAGAGAGACAGAGAGAGAGAGAGAGGGAGACACAGAGATACTGAAACAGAGGACAGAGAGACAGAGAGAGAGAGAGAGGGAGACACAGAGACACTGAAACAGAGGACAGAGAGACTGAGAGAGAGAGAGGGAGACACAGAGATACTGAAACAGAGGACAGAGAGACAGAGAGAGAGAAAGAGAGGGAGTCACGGAGATACTGAAACAGAGGACAGAGAGACTCTGAGAGAGAGAGATGGAAACACAGAGATACTGAAACAGAGGGCAGAGAGACACAGAGTGAGAGAGAGAGGGAGACACAGAGACACTGAAACAGAGGACAGAGAGACAGAGAGAGAGAGAGAGGGAGACACAGAGAGATACTGAAACAGAGGACAGAGAGACACAGAGAGAGAGAGAGGGAGACACAGAGATACTGAAACAGAGGACAGAGAGACAGAGAGAGAGAGAGAGGGAGACACAGAGAGATAATGAAACAGAGGACAGAGAGACACAGAGAGAGAGAGAGAGAGGGAGACAGAGAGATACTGAAACAGAGGACAGAGAGACACAGGGAGAGAGAGAGAGGGAGACAAAGAGACACTGAAACAGAGGACAGAGAGACACAGAGAGAGAGAGAGGGAGACAGAGAGACACTGAAACAGAGGACAGAGAGACACAGAGAGAGAGAGAGGGAGACAAAGAGACACTGATAGAGAGACAGAGAGACACAGAGAGAGAGAGAGGGAGACACAGAGATACTGAAACAGAGGACAGAGAGACACAGAGAGAGAGAGAGGGAGACACAGAGATACTGAAACAGAGGACAGAGAGACTCTGAGAGAGAGAGAGGGAGACACAGAGATACTGAAACAGAGGACAGAGAGACACAGAGAGAGAGAGAGGGAGACAAAGAGATACTGAAACAGAGGACAGAGAGACACAGAGAGAGAGAGAGGGAGACAAAGAGATACTGAAACAGAGGACAGAGAGACACAGAGAGAGAGAGAGAGACTTAGAGACACTGAGAGGGAGACAGAGAGACAGTGAGAGAGAGGAGTGAGAGACAGAGAGACAGAAAGACACTGAAACAGAGGACAGAGAGACACTGAGAGAGAGAGAGAGAGAGGGAGACACTGAGAGAGAGGGAGGGAGAGAGGGAGACACTGAGAGAGAGAGAGATGGAGACACTGAGAGAGAGAGAGAGGGAGACACAGAGATACTGAAACAGAGGACAGACAGACTCTGAGAGAGAGAGAGAGAGAAAGGGAGACACAGAGATACTTAAAGAGAGGACAGAGAGACAGAGAGAGAGAGAGGGAGACACAGAGACACTGTAACAGAGGACAGAGAGACACAGAGAGAGAGAGAGGGAGACACAGAGATACTGAAACAGAGGACAGAGAGACACAGAGAGGGAGAGTGAGGGAGACACAGAGACACTGAAACAGAGGACACAGAGAGAGAGAGAGATAGGGAGACACAGAGACACTGAAACAGAGGACAGAGAGACACAGAGAGATACAGAGGGAGACAGAGAGAGAGAGAGAGGGAGACACAGAGACACTGAAACCGAGGACAGAGTGAGAGAGAGGGAGACACAGAGACACTGAAACAGAGGACAGAGAGACACAGAGAGAGAGAGAGGGAGACACAGAGACACTGAAACAGAGGACAGAGAGACACAGAGAGAGAGGGAGAGACACAGAGACACTGAAACAGAGGACAGAGTGACAGAGAGAGAGAGAGAGAGGGAGACACAGAGACACTGAAACAGAGGACAGAGAGACACAGAGAGAGGGAGACACAGAGATACTGAAACAGAGGACAGAGAGACAGAGAGAGAGAGAGAGAGGGAGACACAGAGATACTGAAACAGAGGACAGAGAGAGACAGAGAGAGAGAGAGGGAGACACAGAGATACTGAAACAGAGGACAGAGAGACACAGAGTGAGAGAGAGGGAGACACAGAGACACTGAAACAGAGGACAGAGAGACTGAGAGAGAGAGAGAGGGAGACACAGAGATACTGAAACAGAGGACAGAGAGACTGAGAGAGAGAGAGGGAGAGGGAGACACAGAGACACTGAAACAGAGGACAGAGAGACTGAGAGAGAGAGAGATGGAGACACAGAGATACTGAAACAGACGACAGAGAGACAGAGAGAGAGAGAGAGAGGGAGACACGGAGACACTGAAACAGAGGACAGAGAGACAGAGAGAGAGAGAGATGGAGACACAGAGATACTGAAACAGAGGACAGAGAGACAGAGAGAGAGAGAGAGAGGGAGACACGGAGATACTGAAACAGAGGACAGAGAGACACAGAGAGAGAGAGAGAGGGAGACACAGAGATACTGAAACAGAGGACAGAGAGACTCTGAGAGAGAGAGAGGGAGACACAGAGACACTGAAACAGAGGACAGAGAGACTCTGAGAGAGAGAGAGGGAGACACAGAGATACTGAAACAGAGGACAGAGAGACAGAGAGGGAGAGAGAGAGAGAGACACTGAAACAGAGGTCAGAGAGACACAGAGAGAGAGAGGGAGACAAAGAGACACTGAAACAGAGGACAGAGAGACAGAGAGAGAGAGAGAGAGGGAGACACAGAGATACTGAAACAGAGGACAGAGAGACAGAGAGAGAGAGGGAGACAAAGAGACACTGAGAGAGAGACAGAGAGAGACAGAGAGAGAGAGAGAGGGAGACACAGAGATACTGAAACAGAGGACAGAGAGACACAGAGTGAGAGAGAGAGGGAGACAAAGAGACACTGAAACAGAGGATAGAGAGACAGAGAGAGAGAGAGAGGGAGACACAGAGATACTGAAACAGAGGACAGAGAGACAGAGAGAGAGAGAGAGGGAGACACAGAGATACTGAAACAGAGGACAGAGAGACAGAGAGAGAGAGAGAGGGAGACACAGAGACACTGAAACAGAGGACAGAGAGACACAGAGAGAGAGAGAGAGAGAAACAGAGATAGTGAAACAGAGGACAGAGAGTCACAGAGAGAGGGAGAGGGAGACACAGAGATACTGAAACAGAGGACAGAGTGACAGAGAGAGAGAGAGATGGAGACACAGAGATACTGAAACAGAGGACAGAGAGACACAGAGAGAGAGAGAGGGAGACACAGAGATACTGAAACAGAGGACAGAGAGACACAGAGAGAAAGAGGGGGAGACACAGAGACACTGAAACAGAGGACAGAGAGACTGAGAGAGAGAGAGAGGGAGACACAGAGATACTGAAACAGAGGACATAGAGACAGAGAGAGAGAGAGAGGGAGACACAGAGACACTGAAACAGAGGACATAGAGACAGAGAGAGAGAGAGAGGGAGACACAGAGATACTGAAACAGAGGACAGAGAGACACAGAGAGAAAGAGGGGGAGACACAGAGACACTGAAACAGAGGACAGAGAGAAACAGAGTGAGAGAGAGAGAGAGACACAGAGATACTGAAACAGAGGACAGAGAGACACAGAGAGAAAGAGGGGGAGACACAGAGACACTGAAACAGAGGACAGAGAGACACAGAGAGAGAGAGAGGGAGACACAGAGACACTGAAACAGAGGACAGAGAGACTGAGAGAGAGAGAGGGAGACACAGAGACACTGAAACAGAGGACATAGAGACAGAGAGAGAGAGAGAGGGAGACACAGAGATACTGAAACAGAGGACAGAGAGACAGAGAGAGAGAGAGGGAGACACACAGACACTGAAACAGAGGACAGAGAGACAGAGAGAGAGAGAGAGGGAGACACAGAGATACTGAAACAGAGGACAGAGAGACTCTGAGAGAGAGAGAGGGAGACACACAGACACTGAAACAGAGGACAGAGAGACAGAGAGAGAGAGAGAGGGAGACACAGAGATACTGAAACAGAGGACAGAGAGACAGAGAGAGAGAGAGAGGGAGACACAGAGATACTGAAACAGAGGACAGAGTGACAGAGAGAGAGAGAGGGAGACACACAGACACTGAAACAGAGGACAGAGAGACAGAGAGAGAGAGAGAGGGAGACACAGAGATACTGAAACAGAGGACAGAGAGACTGAGAGAGAGAGAGAGGGAGACACAGAGATAATGAAAGAGATGACAGAGAGACAGAGAGAGAGAGAGGGAGACACAGTGACACTGAAACAGAGGACAGAGAGACAGAGAGAGAGAGAGGGAGACACAGAGACACTGAAACAGAGGACAGAGAGACACAGAGAGAGAGGGAGAGACACAGAGACACTGAAACAGAGGACAGAGTGACAGAGAGAGAGAGAGAGGGAGACACAGAGACACTGAAACAGAGGACAGAGAGACACAGAGAGAGAGAGGGAGACACAGAGATACTGAAACAGAGGACAGAGAGACAGAGAGAGAGAGAGAGAGGGAGACACAGAGATACTGAAACAGAGGACAGAGAGAGACAGAGAGAGAGAGAGGGAGACACAGAGATACTGAAACAGAGGACAGAGAGACACAGAGTGAGAGAGAGGGAGACACAGAGACACTGAAACAGAGGACAGAGAGACTGAGAGAGAGAGAGGGAGACACAGAGATACTGAAACAGAGGACAGAGAGACTGAGAGAGAGAGAGGGAGAGGGAGACACAGAGACACTGAAACAGAGGACAGAGAGACTGAGAGAGAGAGAGATGGAGACACAGAGATACTGAAACAGAGGACAGAGAGACAGAGAGAGAGAGAGAGAGGGAGACACGGAGACACTGAAACAGAGGACAGAGAGACAGAGAGAGAGAGAGATGGAGACACAGAGATACTGAAACAGAGGACAGAGAGACAGAGAGAGAGAGAGAGAGGGAGACACGGAGATACTGAAACAGAGGACAGAGAGACAGAGAGAGAGAGAGAGAGGGAGACACAGAGATACTGAAACAGAGGACAGAGAGACTCTGAGAGAGAGAGAGGGAGACACAGAGACACTGAAACAGAGGACAGAGAGACTCTGAGAGAGAGAGAGGGAGACACAGAGATACTGAAACAGAGGACAGAGAGACACAGAGAGAGAGAGGGAGACAAAGAGACACTGAAACAGAGGACAGAGAGACAGAGAGAGAGAGAGGGAGACACAGAGATACTGAAACAGAGGACAGAGAGACAGAGAGAGAGAGAGGGAGACAAAGAGACACTGAGAGAGGGACAGAGAGAGACAGAGAGAGAGAGAGAGGGAGACACAGAGATACTGAAACAGAGGACAGAGAGACACAGAGTGAGAGAGAGAGGGAGACAAAGAGACACTGAAACAGAGGACAGAGAGACAGAGAGAGAGAGAGAGGGAGACACAGAGATACTGAAACAGAGGACAGAGAGACACAGAGAGAAAGAGGGGGAGACACAGAGACACTGAAACAGAGGACAGAGAGAAACAGAGTGAGAGAGAGAGAGAGACACAGAGATACTGAAACAGAGGACAGAGAGACACAGAGAGAAAGAGGGGGAGACACAGAGACACTGAAACAGAGGACAGAGAGACACAGAGAGAGAGAGAGGGAGACACAGAGACACTGAAACAGAGGACAGAGAGACTGAGAGAGAGAGAGAGGGAGACACAGAGATACTGAAACAGAGGACATAGAGACAGAGAGAGAGAGAGAGGGAGACACAGAGACACTGAAACAGAGGACATAGAGACAGAGAGAGAGAGAGAGGGAGACACAGAGATACTGAAACAGAGGACAGAGAGACACAGAGAGAAAGAGGGGGAGACACAGAGACACTGAAACAGAGGACAGAGAGAAACAGAGTGAGAGAGAGAGAGAGACACAGAGATACTGAAACAGAGGACAGAGAGACACAGAGAGAAAGAGGGGGAGACACAGAGACACTGAAACAGAGGACAGAGAGACACAGAGAGAGAGAGAGGGAGACACAGAGACACTGAAACAGAGGACAGAGAGACTGAGAGAGAGAGAGGGAGACACAGAGACACTGAAACAGAGGACATAGAGACAGAGAGAGAGAGAGAGGGAGACACAGAGATACTGAAACAGAGGACAGAGAGACAGAGAGAGAGAGAGGGAGACACACAGACACTGAAACAGAGGACAGAGAGACAGAGAGAGAGAGAGAGGGAGACACAGAGATACTGAAACAGAAGACAGAGAGACTCTGAGAGAGAGAGAGGGAGACACACAGACACTGAAACAGAGGACAGAGAGACAGAGAGAGAGAGAGAGGGAGACACAGAGATACTGAAACAGAGGACAGAGAGACAGAGAGAGAGAGAGAGGGAGACACAGAGATACTGAAACAGAGGACAGAGTGACAGAGAGAGAGAGAGGGAGACACACAGACACTGAAACAGAGGACAGAGAGACAGAGAGAGAGAGAGAGGGAGACACAGAGATACTGAAACAGAGGACAGAGAGACTGAGAGAGAGAGAGAGGGAGACACAGAGATAATGAAAGAGATGACAGAGAGACAGAGAGAGAGAGAGGGAGACACAGTGACACTGAAACAGAGGACAGAGAGACAGAGAGAGAGAGAGGGAGACACAGAGACACTGAAACAGAGGACAGAGAGACACAGAGAGAGAGGGAGAGACACAGAGACACTGAAACAGAGGACAGAGTGACAGAGAGAGAGAGAGAGGGAGACACAGAGACACTGAAACAGAGGACAGAGAGACACAGAGAGAGAGAGGGAGACACAGAGATACTGAAACAGAGGACAGAGAGACAGAGAGAGAGAGAGAGAGGGAGACACAGAGATACTGAAACAGAGGACAGAGAGAGACAGAGAGAGAGAGAGGGAGACACAGAGATACTGAAACAGAGGACAGAGAGACACAGAGTGAGAGAGAGGGAGACACAGAGACACTGAAACAGAGGACAGAGAGACTGAGAGAGAGAGAGGGAGACACAGAGATACTGAAACAGAGGACAGAGAGACTGAGAGAGAGAGAGGGAGAGGGAGACACAGAGACACTGAAACAGAGGACAGAGAGACTGAGAGAGAGAGAGATGGAGACACAGAGATACTGAAACAGAGGACAGAGAGACAGAGAGAGAGAGAGAGAGGGAGACACGGAGACACTGAAACAGAGGACAGAGAGACAGAGAGAGAGAGAGAGAGGGAGACACGGAGATACTGAAACAGAGGACAGAGAGACAGAGAGAGAGAGAGAGAGGGAGACACAGAGATACTGAAACAGAGGACAGAGAGACTCTGAGAGAGAGAGAGGGAGACACAGAGATACTGAAACAGAGGACAGAGAGACACAGAGAGAGAGAGGGAGACAAAGAGACACTGAAACAGAGGACAGAGAGACAGAGAGAGAGAGAGAGAGGGAGACACAGAGATACTGAAACAGAGGACAGAGAGACAGAGAGAGAGAGAGGGAGACAAAGAGACACTGAGAGAGAGACAGAGAGAGACAGAGAGAGAGAGAGAGGGAGACACAGAGATACTGAAACAGAGGACAGAGAGACACAGAGTGAGAGAGAGAGGGAGACAAAGAGACACTGAAACAGAGGACAGAGAGACAGAGAGAGAGAGAGAGGGAGACACAGAGATACTGAAACAGAGGACAGAGAGACAGAGAGAGAGAGAGGGAGACACAGAGATACTGAAACAGAGGACAGAGAGACAGAGAGAGAGAGAGAGGGAGACACAGAGATACTGAAACAGAGGACAGAGAGACAGAGAGAGAGAGAGAGGGAGACACAGAGACACTGAAACAGAGGACAGAGAGACACAGAGAGAGAGAGAGAGAGAAACAGAGATAGTGAAACAGAGGACAGAGAGTCACAGAGAGAGAGAGACGGAGACACAGAGATACTGAAACAGAGGACAGAGTGATAGAGAGAGAGAGAGAGAGAGATGGAGACACAGAGATACTGAAACAGAGGACAGAGAGACACAGAGAGAGAGAGAGGGAGACACAGAGATACTGAAACAGAGGACAGAGAGACACAGAGAGAAAGAGGGGGAGACACAGAGACACTGAAACAGAGGACAGAGAGACTGAGAGAGAGAGAGAGGGAGACACAGAGATACTGAAACAGAGGACATAGAGACAGAGAGAGAGAGAGAGGGAGACACAGAGACACTGAAACAGAGGACATAGAGACAGAGAGAGAGAGAGAGGGAGACACAGAGATACTGAAACAGAGGACAGAGAGACACAGAGAGAAAGAGGGGGAGACACAGAGACACTGAAACAGAGGACAGAGAGACACAGAGAGAGAGAGAGGGAGACACAGAGACACTGAAACAGAGGACAGAGAGACTGAGAGAGAGAGAGGGAGACACAGAGACACTGAAACAGAGGACATAGAGACAGAGAGAGAGAGAGAGGGAGACACAGAGATACTGAAACAGAGGACAGAGAGACAGAGAGAGAGAGAGGGAGACACACAGACACTGAAACAGAGGACAGAGAGACAGAGAGAGAGAGAGAGGGAGACACAGAGATACTGAAACAGAGGACAGAGAGACTCTGAGAGAGAGAGAGGGAGACACACAGACACTGAAACAGAGGACAGAGAGACAGAGAGAGAGAGAGAGGGAGACACAGAGATACTGAAACAGAGGACAGAGAGACAGAGAGAGAGAGAGAGGGAGACACAGAGATACTGAAACAGAGGACAGAGTGACAGAGAGAGAGAGGGAGACACACAGACACTGAAACAGAGGACAGAGAGACAGAGAGAGAGAGAGAGGGAGACACAGAGATACTGAAACAGAGGACAGAGAGACTGAGAGAGAGAGAGAGAGGGAGACACAGAGATAATGAAAGAGATGACAGAGAGACAGAGAGAGAGAGAGGGAGACACAGAGACAATGAAACAGAGGACAGAGAGACAGAGAGAGAGAGAGGGAGACACAGAGATACTGAAACAGAGGACAGAGAGACACAGAGAGAGAGAGAGGGAGACACAGAGATACTGAAACAGAGGACAGAGAGACACAGAGAGAGAGAGGGAGGGAGACACAGAGATAATGAAAGAGATGACAGAGAGACACAGAGTGAGAGAGAGAGGGAGACAAAGAGACACTGAAACAGAGGACAGAGAGACAGAGAGAGAGAGAGAGGGAGACAAAGAGATACTGAAACAGAGGACAGAGAGACAGAGAGAGAGAGAGAGAGGGAGACACAGAGATACTGAAACAGAGGACAGAGAGACAGAGAGAGAGAGAGAGAGGGAGACACAGAGATACTGAAACAGAGGACAGAGAGACAGAGAGAGAGAGAGAGGGAGACACAGAGACACGGAAACAGAGGACAGAGAGACAGAGAGAGAGAGAGAGGGAGACACAGAGACACTGAAACAGAGGACAGAGAGACAGAGAGAGAGAGAGAGAGAAACAGAGGTAGTGAAACAGAGGACAGAGAGACACAGAGAGAAAGAGGGGGAGACACAGAGACACTGAAAAAGAGGACAGAGAGACACAGAGAGAGAGAGAGGGAGACACAGAGACACTGAAACAGAGGACAGAGAGACTGAGAGAGAGAGAGGGAGACACAGAGACACTGAAACAGAGGACATAGAGACAGAGAGAGAGAGAGAGGGAGACACAGAGATACTGAAACAGAGGACAGAGAGACAGAGAGAGAGAGAGAGGGAGACACAGAGATACTGAAACAGAGGACAGAGAGACTCTGAGAGAGAGAGAGGGAGACACACAGACACTGAAACAGAGGACAGAGAGACAGAGAGAGAGAGAGAGGGAGACACAGAGATACTGAAACAGAGGACAGAGAGACAGAGAGAGAGAGAGAGGGAGACACAGAGATACTGAAACAGAGGACAGAGTGACAGAGAGAGAGAGGGAGACACACAGACACTGAAACAGAGGACAGAGAGACAGAGAGAGAGAGAGAGAGGGAGACACAGAGATACTGAAACAGAGGACAGAGAGACTGAGAGAGAGAGAGAGAGGGAGACACAGAGATAATGAAAGAGATGACAGAGAGACAGAGAGAGAGAGAGGGAGACACAGAGACACTGAAACAGAGGACAGAGAGACACAGAGAGAGAGAGAGGGAGACACAGAGATACTGAAACAGAGGACAGAGAGACAAAGAGAGAGAGAGAGGGAGACACAGAGATACTGAAACAGAGGACAGAGAGACACAGAGAGAGAGAGGGAGGGAGACACAGAGATAATGAAAGAGATGACAGAGAGACACAGAGTGAGAGAGAGAGGGAGACAAAGAGACACTGAAACAGAGGACAGAGAGACAGAGAGAGAGAGAGAGGGAGACAAAGAGATACTGAAACAGAGGACAGAGAGACAGAGAGAGAGAGAGAGGGAGACACAGAGACACGGAAACAGAGGACAGAGAGACAGAGAGAGAGAGAGAGGGAGACACAGAGACACGGAAACAGAGGACAGAGAGACAGAGAGAGAGAGAGAGGGAGACACAGAGATACTGAAACAGAGGACAGAGAGACAGAGAGAGAGAGAGAGGGAGACACAGAGACACGGAAACAGAGGACAGAGAGACAGAGAGAGAGAGAGAGGGAGACACAGAGATACTGAAACAGAGGACAGAGAGACAGAGAGAGAGAGAGAGAGAAACAGAGGTAGTGAAACAGAGGACAGAGAGACACAGAGAGAAAGAGGGGGAGACACAGAGACACTGAAAAAGAGGACAGAGAGACACAGAGAGAGAGAGAGGGAGACACAGAGACACTGAAACAGAGGACAGAGAGACTGAGAGAGAGAGAGGGAGACACAGAGACACTGAAACAGAGGACATAGAGACAGAGAGAGAGAGAGAGGGAGACACAGAGATACTGAAACAGAGGACAGAGAGACAGAGAGAGAGAGAGGGAGACACACAGACACTGAAACAGAGGACAGAGAGACTCTGAGAGAGAGAGAGGGAGACACACAGACACTGAACCAGAGGACAGAGAGACAGACAGAGAGAGAGAGGGAGACACAGAGATACTGAAACAGAGGACAGAGAGACAGAGAGAGAGAGAGAGGGAGACACAGAGATACTGAAACAGAGGACAGAGAGACTCTGAGAGAGAGAGAGGGAGACACACAGACACTGAACCAGAGGACAGAGAGACAGAGAGAGAGAGAGAGGGAGACACAGAGATACTGAAACAGAGGACAGAGAGACAGAGAGAGAGAGAGAGGGAGACACAGAGATACTGAAACAGAGGACAGAGTGTCAGAGAGAGAGAGGGAGACACACAGACACTGAAACAGAGGACAGAGAGACAGAGAGAGAGAGAGAGGGAGACACAGAGATACTGAAACAGAGGACAGAGAGACTGAGAGAGAGAGAGAGAGGGAGACACAGAGATAATGAAAGAGATGACAGAGAGACAGAGAGAGAGAGAGGGAGACACAGAGACACTGAAACAGAGGACAGAGAGACAGAGAGAGAGAGAGGGAGACACAGAGATACTGAAACAGAGGACAGAGAGACACAGAGAGAGAGAGAGGGAGACACAGAGATACTGAAACAGAGGACAGAGAGACACAGAGTGAGAGAGAGAGGGAGACAAAGAGACACTGAAACAGAGGACAGAGAGACAGAGAGAGAGAGAGAGGGAGACAAAGAGATACTGAAACAGAGGACAGAGAGACAGAGAGAGAGAGAGAGAGGGAGACACAGAGATACTGAAACAGAGGACAGAGAAACAGAGAGAGAGAGAGAGAGGGAGACACAGAGATACTGAAACAGAGGACAGAGAGACAGAGAGAGAGAGAGAGGGAGACACAGAGACACGGAAACAGAGGACAGAGAGACAGAGAGAGAGAGAGAGGGAGACACAGAGATACTGAAACAGAGGACAGAGAGACAGAGAGAGAGAGAGAGAGAAACAGAGGTAGTGAAACAGAGGACAGAGAGACAGAGAGAGAGAGAGAGAGAAACAGAGATAGTGAAACAGAGGACAGAGTGACAGAGAGAGAGAGAGAGAGGGAGACACAGAGACACTGAAACAGAGGACAGAGAGACACAGACAGAGAGAGAGGGAGACACAGAGATACTGAAACAGAGGACAGAGAGACTTAGAGAGAGAGACAGAGACACAGAGACACTGAAACAGAGGACAGAGAGACACAGAGAGAGAGAGAGAGAAACAGAGATACTGAAACAGAGGACAGAGTGACAGAGAGAGAGAGAGAGGGAGACACAGAGATACTGAAACAGAGGACAGAGAGACACAGAGAGAGAGAGAGGGAGACACAGAGATACTGAAACAGAGGACAGAGAGACTCTGAGAGAGAGAGATGGAGACACAGAGACACTGAAACAGAGGACAGAGAGACAGAGAGAGAGAGAGAGAGAAACAGAGATACTGAAACAGAGGACAGAGAGACAGAGAGAGAGAGAGATGGAGACACAGAGATACTGAAACAGAGGACAGAGAGACACAGAGAGAGAGAGAGGGAGACACAGAGACACTGAAACAGAGGATAGAGAGACAGAGACAGAGAGAGAGGGAGACACAGAGATACTGATACAGAGGACAGAGAGACACAGAGAGAGAGAGTGGGAGACACAGAGATACTGAAACAGAGCACAGAGAGACAGAGAGAGAGAGAGAGAGAGAGGGAGACACAGAGATACTGAAACAGAGGACAGAGAGACAGAGAGAGAGAGGGAGGGAGACACAGAGATACTGAAACAGAGGTCAGAGAGACAGAGAGAGAGAGAGGGAGGGAGACACAGAGATACTGAAACAGAGGACAGAGAGACAGAGAGAGAGAGGGAGGGAGACACAGAGATACTGAAACAGAGGACAGAGTGACAGAGAGAGAGAGAGAGGGAGACACAGAGATACTGAAACAGAGGACAGAGAGACAGAGAGAGAGAGAGGGAGACACAGAGATACTGAAACAGAGGACAGAGAGACAGAGAGAGAGAGGGAGGGAGACACAGAGATACTGAAACAGAGGACAGAGAGACAGAGAGAGAGAGGGAGGGAGACACAGAGATACTGAAACAGAGGACAGAGTGACAGAGAGAGAGAGAGAGGGAGACACAGAGATACTGAAACAGAGGACAGAGAGACTGAGAGAGAGAGAGGGAGACACAGAGATACTGAAACAGAGGACAGAGAGACAGAGAGACAGAGAGGGAGACAGAGATCCTGAAACAGAGGACAGAGAGACAGAGAGAGAGAAAGAGAGGGAGTCACGGAGATACTGAAACAGAGGACAGAGAGACTCTGAGAGAGAGAGTGAGAGGGAGACACAGAGATACTGAAACAGAGGACAGAGAGACTCTGAGAGAGAGAGATGGAAACACAGAGATGCTGAAACAGAGGACAGAGAGACACAGAGTGAGAGAGAGAGGGAGACACAGAGACACTGAAACAGAGGACAGAGAGACAGAGAGAGAGAGAGAGGGAGACACAGAGAGATACTGAAACAGAGGACAGAGAGACACAGAGAGAGAGAGAGGGAGACACAGAGATACTGAAACAGAGGACAGAGAGACAGAGAGAGAGAGAGAGGGAGACACAGAGAGATACTGAAACAGAGGACAGAGAGACACAGAGAGAGAGAGAGAGGGAGACAGAGAGATACTGAAACAGAGGACAGAGAGACACAGGGAGAGAGAGAGAGGGAGACAAAGAGACACTGAAACAGAGGACAGAGAGACACAGAGAGAGAGAGAGTGAGACAGAGAGACACTGAAACAGAGGACAGAGAGACACAGAGAGAGAGAGAGGGAGACAAAGAGACACTGATAGAGAGACAGAGAGACACAGAGAGAGAGAGAGGGAGACACAGAGATACTGAAACAGAGGACAGAGAGACACAGAGAGAGAGAGAGGGAGACACAGAGATACTGAAACAGAGGACAGAGAGACTCTGAGAGAGAGAGAGAGGGAGACACAGAGATACTGAAACAGAGGAAAGAGAGACACAGAGAGAGAGAGAGGGAGACAAAGAGATACTGAAACAGAGGACAGAGAGACACAGAGAGAGAGAGAGGGAGACAAAGAGATACTGAAACAGAGGACAGAGAGACACAGAGAGAGAGAGAGAGACTTAGAGACACTGAGAGGGAGACAGAGAGACAGTGAGAGAGAGGAGTGAGAGACAGAGAGACAGAAAGACAATGAAACAGAGGACAGAGAGACACTGAGAGAGAGAGAGAGAGAGGGAGACACTGAGAGAGAGGGAGGGAGAGAGGGAGACACTGAGAGAGAGAGAGATGGAGACACTGAGAGAGAGAGAGAGGGAGACACAGAGATACTGAAACAGAGGACAGACAGACTCTGAGAGAGAGAGAGAGAGAGAGAGGGAGACACAGAGATACTTAAAGAGAGGACAGAGAGACAGAGAGAGAGAGAGGGAGACACAGAGACACTGTAACAGAGGACAGAGAGACACAGAGAGAGAGAGAGGGAGACACAGAGATACTGAAACAGAGGACAGAGTGACAGAGAGAGAGAGAGAGGGAGACACAGAGACACTGAAACAGAGGACAGAGAGACACAGAGAGAGAGAGGGAGACACAGAGATACTGAAACAGAGGACAGAGAGACAGAGAGAGAGAGAGAGAGAGGGAGACACAGAGATACTGAAACAGAGGACAGAGAGAGACAGAGAGAGAGAGAGGGAGACACAGAGATACTGAAACAGAGGACAGAGAGACACAGAGTGAGAGAGAGGGAGACACAGAGACACTGAAACAGAGGACAGAGAGACTGAGAGAGAGAGAGGGAGACACAGAGATACTGAAACAGAGGACAGAGAGACTGAGAGAGAGAGAGGGAGAGGGAGACACAGAGACACTGAAACAGAGGACAGAGAGACTGAGAGAGAGAGAGATGGAGACACAGAGATACTGAAACAGAGGACAGAGAGACAGGGAGAGAGAGAGAGAGGGAGACACGGAGACACTGAAACAGAGGACAGAGAGACAGAGAGAGAGAGAGATGGAGACACAGAGATACTGAAACAGAGGACAGAGAGACAGAGAGAGAGAGAGAGAGGGAGACACGGAGATACTGAAACAGAGGACAGAGAGACACAGTGAGAGAGAGAGAGGGAGACACAGAGATACTGAAACAGAGGACAGAGAGACTCTGAGAGAGAGAGAGGGAGACACAGAGACACTGAAACAGAGGACAGAGAGACTCTGAGAGAGAGAGAGGGAGACACAGAGATAATGAAACAGAGGACAGAGAGACACAGAGAGAGAGAGGGAGACAAAGAGACACTGAAACAGAGGACAGAGAGACAGAGAGAGAGGGAGACACAGAGATACTGAAACAGAGGACAGAGAGACAGAGAGAGAGAGAGGGAGACAAAGACACACTGAGAGAGAGACAGAGAGAGACAGAGAGAGAGAGAGAGGGAGACACAGAGATACTGAAACAGAGGACAGAGAGACACAGAGTGAGAGAGAGAGGGAGACAAAGAGACACTGAAACAGAGGACAGAGAGACAGAGAGAGAGAGAGGGAGACACAGAGATACTGAAACAGAGAGACAGAGAGAGAGAGAGAGGGAGACACAGAGATACTGAAACAGAGGACAGAGAGACAGAGAGAGAGAGAGAGGGAGACACAGAGACACTGAAACAGAGGACAGAGAGACACAGAGAGAGAGAGAGAGAGAAACAGAGATAGTGAAACAGAGGACAGAGAGTCACAGAGAGAGAGAGAGGGAGACACAGAGATACTGAAACAGAGGACAGAGTGACAGAGAGAGAGAGAGATGGAGACACAGAGATACTGAAACAGAGGACAGAGAGACACAGAGAGAGAGAGAGGGAGACACAGAGATACTGAAACAGAGGACAGAGAGACAGAGAGGGAGAGAGGGAGACACAGAGACACTGAAACAGAGGACAGAGAGACTGAGAGAGAGAGAGAGGGAGACACAGAGATACTGAAACAGAGGACAAAGAGACAGAGAGAGAGAGAGAGGGAGACACAGAGACACTGAAACAGAGGACATAGAGACAGAGAGAGAGAGAGAGGGAGACACAGAGATACTGAAACAGAGGACAGAGAGACACAGAGAGAAAGAGGGGGAGACACAGAGACACTGAAACAGAGGACAGAGAGACACAGAGAGAGAGAGGGAGACAAAGAGACACTGAAACAGAGGACAGAGAGAAACAGAGTGAGAGAGAGAGACACAGAGATACTGAAACAGAGGACAGAGAGACACAGAGAGAAAGAGGGGGAGACACAGAGACACTGAAACAGAGGACAGAGAGACACAGAGAGAGAGAGAGGGAGACACAGAGACACTGAAACAGAGGACAGAGAGACTGAGAGAGAGAGAGGGAGACACAGAGACACTGAAACAGAGGACATAGAGACAGAGAGAGAGAGAGAGGGAGACACAGAGATACTGAAACAGAGGACAGAGAGACAGAGAGAGAGAGAGAGGGAGACACAGAGACACGGAAACAGAGGACAGAGAGACAGAGAGAGAGAGAGAGGGAGACACAGAGATACTGAAACAGAGGACAGAGAGACAGAGAGAGAGAGAGAGAGAAACAGAGGTAGTGAAACAGAGGACAGAGAGACAGAGAGAGAGAGAGAGAGAAACAGAGATAGTGAAACAGAGGACAGAGTGACAGAGAGAGAGAGAGAGAGGGAGACACAGAGACACTGAAACAGAGGACAGAGAGACACAGACAGAGAGAGAGGGAGACACAGAGATACTGAAACAGAGGACAGAGAGACTTAGAGAGAGAGACAGAGACACAGAGACACTGAAACAGAGGACAGAGAGACACAGAGAGAGAGAGAGAGAAACAGAGATACTGAAACAGAGGACAGAGTGACAGAGAGAGAGAGAGAGGGAGACACAGAGATACTGAAACAGAGGACAGAGAGACACAGAGAGAGAGAGAGGGAGACACAGAGATACTGAAACAGAGGACAGAGAGACTCTGAGAGAGAGAGATGGAGACACAGAGACACTGAAACAGAGGACAGAGAGACAGAGAGAGAGAGAGAGAGAAACAGAGATACTGAAACAGAGGACAGAGAGACAGAGAGAGAGAGAGATGGAGACACAGAGATACTGAAACAGAGGACAGAGAGACACAGAGAGAGAGAGAGGGAGACACAGAGACACTGAAACAGAGGATAGAGAGACAGAGACAGAGAGAGAGGGAGACACAGAGATACTGATACAGAGGACAGAGAGACACAGAGAGAGAGAGTGGGAGACACAGAGATACTGAAACAGAGCACAGAGAGACAGAGAGAGAGAGAGAGAGAGAGGGAGACACAGAGATACTGAAACAGAGGACAGAGAGACAGAGAGAGAGAGGGAGGGAGACACAGAGATACTGAAACAGAGGTCAGAGAGACAGAGAGAGAGAGAGGGAGGGAGACACAGAGATACTGAAACAGAGGACAGAGAGACAGAGAGAGAGAGGGAGGGAGACACAGAGATACTGAAACAGAGGACAGAGTGACAGAGAGAGAGAGAGAGGGAGACACAGAGATACTGAAACAGAGGACAGAGAGACAGAGAGAGAGAGAGGGAGACACAGAGATACTGAAACAGAGGACAGAGAGACAGAGAGAGAGAGGGAGGGAGACACAGAGATACTGAAACAGAGGACAGAGAGACAGAGAGAGAGAGGGAGGGAGACACAGAGATACTGAAACAGAGGACAGAGTGACAGAGAGAGAGAGAGAGGGAGACACAGAGATACTGAAACAGAGGACAGAGAGACTGAGAGAGAGAGAGGGAGACACAGAGATACTGAAACAGAGGACAGAGAGACAGAGAGACAGAGAGGGAGACAGAGATCCTGAAACAGAGGACAGAGAGACAGAGAGAGAGAAAGAGAGGGAGTCACGGAGATACTGAAACAGAGGACAGAGAGACTCTGAGAGAGAGAGTGAGAGGGAGACACAGAGATACTGAAACAGAGGACAGAGAGACTCTGAGAGAGAGAGATGGAAACACAGAGATGCTGAAACAGAGGACAGAGAGACACAGAGTGAGAGAGAGAGGGAGACACAGAGACACTGAAACAGAGGACAGAGAGACAGAGAGAGAGAGAGAGGGAGACACAGAGAGATACTGAAACAGAGGACAGAGAGACACAGAGAGAGAGAGAGGGAGACACAGAGATACTGAAACAGAGGACAGAGAGACAGAGAGAGAGAGAGAGGGAGACACAGAGAGATACTGAAACAGAGGACAGAGAGACACAGAGAGAGAGAGAGAGGGAGACAGAGAGATACTGAAACAGAGGACAGAGAGACACAGGGAGAGAGAGAGAGGGAGACAAAGAGACACTGAAACAGAGGACAGAGAGACACAGAGAGAGAGAGAGTGAGACAGAGAGACACTGAAACAGAGGACAGAGAGACACAGAGAGAGAGAGAGGGAGACAAAGAGACACTGATAGAGAGACAGAGAGACACAGAGAGAGAGAGAGGGAGACACAGAGATACTGAAACAGAGGACAGAGAGACACAGAGAGAGAGAGAGGGAGACACAGAGATACTGAAACAGAGGACAGAGAGACTCTGAGAGAGAGAGAGAGGGAGACACAGAGATACTGAAACAGAGGAAAGAGAGACACAGAGAGAGAGAGAGGGAGACAAAGAGATACTGAAACAGAGGACAGAGAGACACAGAGAGAGAGAGAGGGAGACAAAGAGATACTGAAACAGAGGACAGAGAGACACAGAGAGAGAGAGAGAGACTTAGAGACACTGAGAGGGAGACAGAGAGACAGTGAGAGAGAGGAGTGAGAGACAGAGAGACAGAAAGACAATGAAACAGAGGACAGAGAGACACTGAGAGAGAGAGAGAGAGAGGGAGACACTGAGAGAGAGGGAGGGAGAGAGGGAGACACTGAGAGAGAGAGAGATGGAGACACTGAGAGAGAGAGAGAGGGAGACACAGAGATACTGAAACAGAGGACAGACAGACTCTGAGAGAGAGAGAGAGAGAGAGAGGGAGACACAGAGATACTTAAAGAGAGGACAGAGAGACAGAGAGAGAGAGAGGGAGACACAGAGACACTGTAACAGAGGACAGAGAGACACAGAGAGAGAGAGAGGGAGACACAGAGATACTGAAACAGAGGACAGAGTGACAGAGAGAGAGAGAGAGGGAGACACAGAGACACTGAAACAGAGGACAGAGAGACACAGAGAGAGAGAGGGAGACACAGAGATACTGAAACAGAGGACAGAGAGACAGAGAGAGAGAGAGAGAGAGGGAGACACAGAGATACTGAAACAGAGGACAGAGAGAGACAGAGAGAGAGAGAGGGAGACACAGAGATACTGAAACAGAGGACAGAGAGACACAGAGTGAGAGAGAGGGAGACACAGAGACACTGAAACAGAGGACAGAGAGACTGAGAGAGAGAGAGGGAGACACAGAGATACTGAAACAGAGGACAGAGAGACTGAGAGAGAGAGAGGGAGAGGGAGACACAGAGACACTGAAACAGAGGACAGAGAGACTGAGAGAGAGAGAGATGGAGACACAGAGATACTGAAACAGAGGACAGAGAGACAGGGAGAGAGAGAGAGAGGGAGACACGGAGACACTGAAACAGAGGACAGAGAGACAGAGAGAGAGAGAGATGGAGACACAGAGATACTGAAACAGAGGACAGAGAGACAGAGAGAGAGAGAGAGAGGGAGACACGGAGATACTGAAACAGAGGACAGAGAGACACAGTGAGAGAGAGAGAGGGAGACACAGAGATACTGAAACAGAGGACAGAGAGACTCTGAGAGAGAGAGAGGGAGACACAGAGACACTGAAACAGAGGACAGAGAGACTCTGAGAGAGAGAGAGGGAGACACAGAGATAATGAAACAGAGGACAGAGAGACACAGAGAGAGAGAGGGAGACAAAGAGACACTGAAACAGAGGACAGAGAGACAGAGAGAGAGGGAGACACAGAGATACTGAAACAGAGGACAGAGAGACAGAGAGAGAGAGAGGGAGACAAAGACACACTGAGAGAGAGACAGAGAGAGACAGAGAGAGAGAGAGAGGGAGACACAGAGATACTGAAACAGAGGACAGAGAGACACAGAGTGAGAGAGAGAGGGAGACAAAGAGACACTGAAACAGAGGACAGAGAGACAGAGAGAGAGAGAGGGAGACACAGAGATACTGAAACAGAGAGACAGAGAGAGAGAGAGAGGGAGACACAGAGATACTGAAACAGAGGACAGAGAGACAGAGAGAGAGAGAGAGGGAGACACAGAGACACTGAAACAGAGGACAGAGAGACACAGAGAGAGAGAGAGAGAGAAACAGAGATAGTGAAACAGAGGACAGAGAGTCACAGAGAGAGAGAGAGGGAGACACAGAGATACTGAAACAGAGGACAGAGTGACAGAGAGAGAGAGAGATGGAGACACAGAGATACTGAAACAGAGGACAGAGAGACACAGAGAGAGAGAGAGGGAGACACAGAGATACTGAAACAGAGGACAGAGAGACAGAGAGAGAGAGAGGGAGACACAGAGACACTGAAACAGAGGACAGAGAGACTGAGAGAGAGAGAGAGGGAGACACAGAGATACTGAAACAGAGGACAAAGAGACAGAGAGAGAGAGAGAGGGAGACACAGAGACACTGAAACAGAGGACATAGAGACAGAGAGAGAGAGAGAGGGAGACACAGAGATACTGAAACAGAGGACAGAGAGACACAGAGAGAAAGAGGGGGAGACACAGAGACACTGAAACAGAGGACAGAGAGACACAGAGAGAGAGAGGGAGACAAAGAGACACTGAAACAGAGGACAGAGAGAAACAGAGTGAGAGAGAGAGACACAGAGATACTGAAACAGAGGACAGAGAGACACAGAGAGAAAGAGGGGGAGACACAGAGACACTGAAACAGAGGACAGAGAGACACAGAGAGAGAGAGAGGGAGACACAGAGACACTGAAACAGAGGACAGAGAGACTGAGAGAGAGAGAGGGAGACACAGAGACACTGAAACAGAGGACATAGAGACAGAGAGAGAGAGAGAGGGAGACACAGAGATACTGAAACAGAGGACAGAGAGACAGAGAGAGAGAGAGGGAGACACACAGACACTGAAACAGAGGACAGAGAGACAGAGAGAGAGAGAGGGAGACACAGAGATACTGAAACAGAGGACAGAGAGACTCTGAGAGAGAGAGAGGGAGACACACAGACACTGAAACAGAGGACAGAGAGACAGAGAGAGAGAGAGAGGGAGACACAGAGATACTGAAACAGAGGACAGAGAGACAGAGAGAGAGAGAGGGAGACACAGAGATACTGAAACAGAGGACAGAGTGACAGAGAGAGAGAGAGGGAGACACACATACACTGAAACAGAGGACAGAGAGACAGAGAGAGAGAGAGAGGGAGACACAGAGATACTGAAACAGAGGACAGAGAGACTGAGAGAGAGAGAGAGGGAGACACAGAGATAATGAAAGAGATGACAGAGAGACAGAGAGAGAGAGAGGGAGACACAGAGACACTGAAACAGAGGACAGAGAGACAGAGAGAGAGAGAGAGGGAGACACAGAGATACTGAAACAGAGGACAGAGAGACACAGAGAGAGAGAGAGGGAGACACAGAGATACTGAAACAGAGGACAGAGAGACACAGAGTGAGAGAGGGAGGGAGACACAGAGATAATGAAAGAGATGACAGAGAGACACAGAGTGAGAGAGAGAGGGAGACACAGAGATACTGAAACAGATGACAGAGTGACAGAGAGAGAGAGAGGGAGACACACAGAAACTGAAAAAGAGGACAGAGAGACAGAGAGAGAGAGAGAGGGAGACACAGAGATACTGAAACAGAGGACAGAGAGACTGAGAGAGAGAGAGAGGGAGACACAGAGATAATGAAAGAGATGACAGAGAGACAGAGAGAGAGAGAGGGAGACACAGAGACACTGAAACAGAGGACAGAGAGACAGAGAGGGAGAGAGAGGGAGACACAGAGATACTGAAACAGAGGACAGAGAGACACAGAGAGAGAGAGAGGGAGACACAGAGATACTGAAACAGAGGACAGAGAGACACAGAGAGAGAGAGGGAGGGAGACACAGAGATCATGAAAGAGATGACAGAGAGACACAGAGTGAGAGAGAGAGGGAGACAAAGAGACACTGAAACAGAGGACAGAGAGACAGAGAGAGAGAGAGAGGGAGACACAGAGACACGGAAACAGAGGACAGAGAGACAGAGAGAGAGAGAGAGGGAGACACAGAGATACTGAAACAGAGGACAGAGAGACAGAGAGAGAGAGAGAGAGAAACAGAGGTAGTGAAACAGAGGACAGAGAGACAGAGAGAGAGAGAGAGAAACAGAGATAGTGAAACAGAGGACAGAGAGACAGAGAGAGAGAGAGAGAGAGGGAGACACAGAGATACTGAAACAGAGGACAGAGAGACAGAGAGAGAGAGAGAGAGGGAGACACAGAGATACTGAAACAGAGGACAGAGAGACAGAGAGAGAGAGAGAGAGGGAGACACAGAGATACTGAAACAGAGGACAGAGAGACAGAGAGAGAGAGAGAGGGAGACACAGAGACACGGAAACAGAGGACAGAGAGACAGAGAGAGAGAGAGAGGGAGACACAGAGATACTGAAACAGAGGACAGAGAGACAGAGAGAGAGAGAGAGAGAAACAGAGGTAGTGAAACAGAGGACAGAGAGACAGAGAGAGAGAGAGAGAAACAGAGATAGTGAAACAGAGGACAGAGAGACAGAGAGAGAGAGAGAGAGAGGGAGACACAGAGATACTGAAACAGAGGACAGAGAGACAGAGAGAGAGAGAGAGAGGGAGACACAGAGATACTGAAACAGAGGACAGAGAGATTTAGAGAGAGAGACAGAGACACAGAGACACTGAAACAGAGGACAGAGAGACACAGAGAGAGAGAGGGAGACACAGAGATACTGAAACAGAGGACAGAGAGACTGAGAGAGAGAGAGAGGGAGACACAGAGATAATGAAAGAGATGACAGAGAGACAGAGAGAGAGAGAGGGAGACACAGAGACACTGAAACAGAGGACAGAGAGACAGAGAGAGAGAGAGAGGGAGACACAGAGATACTGAAACAGAGGACAGAGAGACACAGAGAGAGAGAGGGAGACACAGAGATACTGAAACAGAGGACAGAGAGACACAGAGAGAGAGAGGGAGGGAGACACAGAGATAATGAAAGAGATGACAGAGAGACACAGAGTGAGAGAGAGAGGGAGACAAAGAGACACTGAAACAGAGGACAGAGAGACAGAGAGAGAGAGAGAGGGAGACAAAGAGATACTGAAACAGAGGACAGAGAGACAGAGAGAGAGAGAGAGAGAGGGAGACACAGAGATACTGAAACAGAGGACAGAGAGAGAGAGAGAGAGGGAGACACAGAGATACTGAAACAGAGGACAGAGAGACAGAGAGAGAGAGAGAGGGAGACACAGAGACACGGAAACAGAGGACAGAGAGACAGAGAGAGAGAGAGGGAGACACAGAGATACTGAAACAGAGGACAGAGAGACAGAGAGAGAGAGAGAGAGAAACAGAGGTAGTGAAACAGAGGACAGAGAGACAGAGAGAGAGAGAGAGAGAAACAGAGATAGTGAAACAGAGGACAGAGTGACAGAGAGAGAGAGAGAGAGAGAGGAAGACACAGAGACACTGAAACAGAGGACAGAGAGACACAGACAGAGAGAGAGGGAGACACAGAGATACTGAAACAGAGGACAGAGAGACTCTGAGAGAGAGAGATGGAGACACAGAGACACTGAAACAGAGGACAGAGAGACAGAGAGAGAGAGAGAGAGAAACAGAGATACTGAAACAGAGGACAGAGAGACAGAGAGAGAGAGAGATGGAGACACAGAGATACTGAAACAGAGGACAGAGAGACACAGAGAGAGAGAGAGGGAGACACAGAGACACTGAAACAGAGGATAGAGAGACAGAGACAGAGAGAGAGGGAGACACAGAGATACTGAAACAGAGGACAGAGAGACACAGAGAGAGAGAGTGGGAGACACAGAGATACTGAAACAGAGCACAGAGAGACAGAGAGAGAGAGAGAGAGAGGGAGACACAGAGATACAGAAACAGAGGACAGAGAGACAGAGAGAGAGAGGGAGGGAGACACAGAGATACTGAAAGAGAGGACAGAGAGACAGAGAGAGAGAGAGAGGGAGACACAGAGATACTGAAACAGAGGACAGAGAGACACAGAGTGAGAGAGAGGGAGACACAGAGACACTGAGACAGAGGACAGAGAGAGACAGAGAGAGAGAGGGAGACACAGAGAGACTGAAACAGAGGACAGAGAGACACAGAGTGAGAGAGAGGTAGACACAGAGACACTGAGACAGAGGACAGAGAGAGACAGAGAGAGAGAGGGAGACACAGAGACACTGAGACAGAGGACAGAGAGAGACAGAGAGAGAGAGGGAGACACAGAGACACTGAAACAGAGGACAGAGAGACACAGAGTGAGAGAGAGGGAGACACAGAGATCCTGAAACAGAGGACAGAGAGACACAGAGAGAGAGAGAGGGAGACACAGAGATACTGAAACAGAGGACAGAGAGACAGAGAGAGAGAGAGGGAGACACAGAGATACTGAAACAGAGGACAGAGAGACAGAGAGAGAGAGAGAGGGAGACACAGAGACACTGAAACAGAGGACAGAGAGACAGAGAGAGAGAGGGAGAGGGAGACAAATAGATACTGAAACAGAGGACAGAGAGACACAGAGAGAGAGAGAGAGAGAGAGAAACAGAGACACTGAAACAGAGGACAGAGAGACTGAGAGAGAGAGAGAGATGGAGACACAGAGATACTGAAACAGAGGACAGAGTGACAGAGAGAGAGAGAGATGGAGACACAGAGATACTGAAACAGAGGACAGAGAGACACAGAGAGAGAGAGAGATGGAGACACAGAGATACTGAAACAGAGGACAGAGTGACAGAGAGAGAGAGAGATGGAGACACAGAGATACTGAAACAGAGGACAGAGAGACACAGAGAGAGAGAGAGATGGAGACACAGAGACACTGAAACAGAGGACAGATAGACAGAGAGAGAGAGAGAGATGGAGACACAGAGATACTGAAACAGAGGACAGAGTGACAGAAGTAGAGAGAGAGATGGAGACACAGAGATACTGAAACAGAGGACAGAGAGACACACAGAGAGAGAGATGGAGACACAGAGACACTGAAACAGAGGACAGAGAGACAGAGAGAGAGAGAGAGATGGAGACACAGAGATACTGAAACAGAGGACAGAGAGACACAGAGAGAGAGAGAGGGAGACACAGAGACACTGAAACAGAGGACAGAGAGACACAGAGAGAGAGAGAGAGAGAGAGAGACACAGTGACACTGAAACAGAGGACAGAGAGACACAGAGAGAGAGAGAGGGAGACACAGAGACACTGAAACAGAGGACAGAGAGACACAGAGAGAGAGAGAGGGAGACACAGAGACACTGAAACAGAGGACAGAGAGACACAGAGAGAGAGAGAGAGAGAGACACAGAGATACTGAAACAGAGCACAGAGAGACACAGAGAGAGAGAGAGAGGGAGACACAGAGACACTGAAACAGAGGACAGAGACAGAGAGAGAGAGAGAGGGAGACACAGAGATACTGAAACAGAGGACAGAGTGACAGAGAGAGAGAGAGAGAGAGAGAGAGAAACAGAGACACTGAAACAGAGGACAGAGAGACTGAGAGAGAGAGAGGGAGACACGGAGATACTGAAACAGCGGACAGAGAGACTCTGAGAGAGAGAGGGAGACACAGAGACACTGAAACAGAGGACAGAGAGACACAGAGAGAGAGAGTGGGAAACACAGAGATACTGAAACAGAGGACAGAGAGACACAGAGAGAGAGAGTGGGAGACACAGAGACACTGAAACAGAGGACCGAGAGACACAGAGAGAGAGAGAGGGAGACACAGAGATACTGAAACAGAGGACAGAGAGACACAGAGAGAGAGAGAGAGAGGGAGACACAGAGATACTGAAACAGAGGACAGAGAGACAGAGAGAGAGAGAGAGGGAGACACAGAGATACTGAAACAGAGGACAGAGAGACAGAGAGAGAGAGAGAGAGGGAGACAGAGAAATACTGAAACAGAGGACAGAGAGACACAGAGAGAGAGAGATGGAGACACAGAGATACTGAAACAGAGGACAGAGAGACACAGAGAGAAAGAGGGGGAGACACAGAGATACTGAAACAGAGGACAGAGAGACTGAGAGAGAGAGACAGAGACACAGAGACACTGAAACAGAGGACAGAGAGAAACAGAGAGAGAGAGAGGGAGACACAGAGACACTGAAACAGAGGACAGAGAGACTGAGAGAGAGAGAGATGGAGACACAGAGATACTGAAACAGAGGACAGAGAGACACAGAGAGAGAGAGAGAGGGAGACACAGAGATACTGAAACAGAGGACAGAGAGACACAGAGAGAGAGAGAGAGAGAGGGAGACACAGAGACACTGAAACAGAGGACAGAGAGACACAGAGAGTGAGAGAGAGAGAGAGGGAGACACAGAGACACTGAAACAGAGGACAGAGAGACACAGAGAGAGAGAGAGAGAGAGAGAGGGAGACACAGAGACACTGAAACAGAGGACAGAGAGACACAGAGAGAGAGAGAGAGAGAGGGAGACACACAGACACTGAAACAGAGGACAGAGAGAAACAGAAAGAGAGACACAGAGACACTGAAACAGAGGACAGAGAGACTGAGAGAGAGAGAGAGGGAGACACAGAGATACTGAAACAGAGGACAGAGAGTCACAGAGAGAGAGAGAGGGAGACACAGAGACACTGAAACAGAGGACAGAGAGAGAGAGAGAGAGAGAGAGAAACAGAGATACTGAAACAGAGGACAGAGAGACAGAGAGAGAGAGAGATGGAGACACAGAGATACTGAAACAGAGGACAGAGAGACACAGAGAGAGAGAGAGGGGGAGACACAGAGACACTGAAACAGAGGACAGAGAGACAGAGAGAGAGAGAGAGGGAGACACAGAGATACTGAAACAGAGGACAGAGAGACAGAGAGAGAGAGAGGGAGACACAGAGATACTGAAACAGAGGACAGAGAGACAGAGAGAGAGAGAGAGGGAGACACACAGACACTGAAACAGAGGACAGAGAGACTCTGAGAGAGAGAGAGGGAGACACAGAGATACTGAAACAGTGGACAGAGAGACACAGAGAGAGAGAGTGGGAGACACAGAGATACTGAAACAGAGGACAGAGAGACACAGAGAGAGAGAGAGAGGGAGACACAGAGACACTGAAACAGAGGACAGAGAGACACAGAGAGAGAGAGAGAGAGAGAGGGAGACACAGAGACACTGAAACAGAGGACAGAGAGACACAGAGAGAGAGAGAGAGAGGGAGACACAGAGACACTGAAACAGAGGACAGAGAGACACAGAGAGAGAGAGAGGGAGACACAGAGATACTGAAACAGAGGACAGAGAGACACAGAGAGAGAGAGGGAGACACAGAGATACTGAAACAGAGGACAGAGTGACACAGAGAGAGAGAGTGGGAGACACAGGGATACTGAAACAGAGGACAGAGAGACACAGAGAGAGAGAGGGAGACACACAGACACTGAAACAGAGGACAGAGTGACACAGAGAGAGAGAGTGGGAGACACAGGGATACTGAAGCAGAGGACAGAGTGACACAGAGAGAGAGAGTGAGTCACAGAGATACTGAAACAGAGGACAGAGTGACACAGAGAGAGAGAGGGAGACACAGAGATACTGAAACAGAGGACAGAGAGACTCTGAGAGAGAGAGAGGGAGACACACAGACACTGAAACAGAGGACAGAGAGACACAGAGAGAGAGAGGGAGAAACAGAGACACTGAAACAGAGGACAGAGAGACAGAGAGAGAGAGAGTGGGAGACACTGAGACACTGAAACAGAGGACAGAGAGACACAGAGAGAGAGGGAGAGGGAGACACAGAGATACTGAAACAGAGGACAGAGAGACACAGAGAGAGAGAGATGGAGACACAGAAATTCTGAAACAGAGGACAGCGAGAGACAGAGAGAGAGAGGGAGACAACGAGATACTGAAACAGAGGACAGAGAGACAGAGAGAGAGAGAGAGAGAAACAGAGACACTGAGAGGGAGACAGAGAGACAGTGAGAGAGAGGAGTGAGAGACACAGAGATACTGAAACAGAGGACAGAGAGACACAGAGAGAGAGATGGAGACACAGAGATACTGAAACCGAGGACGGAGAGACACAGAGAGAGAGATGGAGACACAGAAATACTGAAACAGAGGACAGCGAGAGACAGAGAGAGAGAGAGAGGGAGACAAAGAGACACTGAAACAGAGGACAGAGAGACACAGAGAGAGAGAGAGGGAGACAAAGAGATACTGAAACAGAGGACAGAGAGACAGAGAGAGAGAGAGAGAGAAACAGAGACATTGAGAGGGAGACAGAGAGACAGTGAGAGAGAGGAGTGAGAGACACAGAGATACTGAAACCGAGGACAGAGAGACAGAGAGAGAGAGAGGGAGGAAAAGAGATACTGAAACAGAGGACAGGAGACACAGAGAGAGAGAGATGGAGACACAGAGATACTGAAACAGAGGACAGAGAGAGACAGAGAGAGAGAGAGGGAGACAAAGAGACACTGAAACAGAGGACAGAGAGACAGAGAGAGAGAGAGGGAGAAAAAGAGATACTGAAACAGAGGACAGAGAGACACAGAGAGAGAGATATGGAGACACAGAGATACTGAAACAGAGGACAGAGAGACACAGAGAGAGAGAGAGAGAGGGAGACACACAGACACTGAAACAGAGGACAGAGAGACAGAGAGAGAGAGAGAGAGAGGGAGACACAGAGACACTGAAACAGAGGACAGAGAGACACAGAGAGAGAGAGAGAGAGGGAGACACAGAGACACTGAAACAGAGGACAGAGAGACACAGAGAGAGAGAGAGAGAGAGAGGGAGACACAGAGACACTGAAACAGAGGACAGAGAGACTCTGAGAGAGAGTGAGGGAGACACAGAGACACTGAAACAGAGGACAGAGAGACAGAGAGAGAGAGAGGGAGACACAGAATCACTGAAACAGAGGACAGAGAGACAGAGAGAGAGAGAGAGGGAGACACAGAGACACTGAAACAGAGGACAGAGAGACACAGAGAGAGAGAATGGGAGACACAGAGATACTGAAACAGAGGATAGAGAGACAGAGAGAGAGAGAGGGAGACACAGAGACACTGAAACAGAGGACAGAGAGACACAGAGAGAGAGCGAGGGAGACAAAGAGACACTGAAACAGAGGACAGAGAGACAGAGAGAGAGAGAGATGGAGACACAGAGATACTGAAACAGAGGACAGAGAGACAGAGAGAGAGACAGGGAGAAAAAGAGATACTGAAACAGAGGACAGGAGACACAGAGAGAGAGAGATGGAGACACAGAGATACTGAAACAGAGGACAGAGAGAGACATAGAGAGAGAGAGGGAGACAAAGAGACACCGAAACAGAGGACAGAGAGACAGAGAGAGAGAGAGGGAGAAAAAGAGATACTGAAACAGAGGACAGAGAGACACAGAGAGAGAGAGTTGGAGACACAGAGATACTGAAACAGAGGACAGAGAGACACAGAGAGAGAGGGAGAGGGAGACACAGAGAGAGAGGGAGAGACACAGAGACACTGAAACAGAGGACAGAGAGACACAGAGAGAGAGAGTGGGAGACACAGAGATACTGAAACAGAGGACAGAGAGACTCTGAGAGAGAGAGAGGGAGACACAGAGACACTGAAACAGAGGACAGAGAGACACAGAGAGAGAGTGTGGGAGACACAGAGATACTGAAACAGAGGACAGAGAGACAGAGAGAGAGAGAGAGGGAGACACAGAGATACTGAAACAGAGGACAGAGAGACAGAGAGAGAGAGAGGGAGAAAAAGAGATACTGAAACAGAGGACAGAGAGACACAGAGAGAGAGAGATGGAGACACAGAGATACTGAAACAGAGGACAGAGAGACAGAGAGAGAGAGAGAGAAAGGGAGACACAGAGGTACTGAAACAGAGGACAGAGAGAAACAGAGAGAGAGAGAGGGAGACACAGAGATACTGAAACAGAGGACAGAGAGACAGAGAGAGAGAGAGAGAGGGAGACACAGAGATACTGAAACAGAGGACAGAGAGACTCTGAGAGAGAGAGAGGGAGACAAAGAGATACTGAAACAGAGGACAGAGAGACAGAGAGAGAGAGAGGGAGACAAAGAGATACTGAAACAGAGGACAGAGAGACAGAGAGAGAGAGAGGGAGACAAGGAGATACTGAAACAGAGGACAGAGAGACAGAGAGAGAGAGAGGGAGACACAGAGATACTGAAACAGAGGACAGAGAGACACAGAGAGAGAGAGAGGGAGACACAGAGACACTGAAACAGAGGACAGAGAGACACAGAGAGAGAGAATGGGAGACACAGAGATACTGAAACAGAGGATAGAGAGACAGAGAGAGAGAGAGGGAGACACAGAGACACTGAAACAGAGGACAGAGAGACAGAGAGAGAGAGGGAGAAAGGGAGACACAGAGATACTGAAACAGAGGACAGAGAGACACAGAGAGAGAGAGAATGGGAGACACAGAGATACTGAAACAGAGGATAGAGAGACAGAGAGAGAGAGAGAGAAAGGGAGACACAGAGATACTGAAACAGAGGACAGAGAGACACAGAGAGAGAGAGAGGGAGACACAGAGATACTGAAACAGAGGATAGAGAGACAGAGAGAGAGAGAGAGGGAGACACAGATACACTGAAACAGAGGACAGAGAGACAGAGAGAGAGAGAGGGAGACACAGAGATACTGAAACAGAGGATAGAGAGACACAGAGAGAGAGAATGGGAGACACAGAGATACTGAAACAGAGGATAGAGAGACAGAGAGAGAGAGAGAGAAAGGGAGACACAGAGATACTGAAACAGAGGATAGAGAGACAGATCGAGAGAGAGAGAAAGGGAGACACAGAGATACTGAAACAGAGGACAGAGAGACACAGAGAGAGAGGGAGAGGGAGACACAGAGATACTGAAACAGAGGACAGAGAGACACAGAGAGAGAGAGATGGAGACACAGAGATACTGAAACAGAGGACAGAGAGACAGAGAGAGAGAGAGAGGGAGACACAGAGACACTGAAACAGAGGACAGAGAGACACAGAGAGAGAGAGAGGGAGACACAGAGATACTGAAACAGAGGACAGAGAGACACAGAGAGAGAGGGAGAGGGAGACACAGAGATACTGAAACAGAGGACAGAGAGACAGAGAGAGAGAGAGATGGAGACACAGAGACACTGAAACAGAGGACAGAGAGACACAGAGAGAGAGAGAGGGAGACAAAGAGATACTGAAACAGAGGACAGAGAGACTCTGAGAGAGAGAGAGAGGGAGACACAGAGATACTGAAACAGAGGACAGAGAGACAGAGAGAGAGAGAGGGAGACAAAGAGATACTGAAACAGAGGACAGAGAGACACAGAGAGAGAGAGAGAGAGACAGAGACACTGAGAGGGAGACAGAGAGACAGTGAGAGAGAGGAGTGAGAGACAGAGAGACAGAAAAACACTGAAACAGAGGACAGAGAGACACTGAGAGAGAGAGAGAGAGGGAGACACTGAGAGAGAGAGAGGGAGACACAGAGACACTGAAACAGAGGACACAGAGAGAGAGAGAGATCGGGAGACACAGAGACACTGAAACAGAGGACAGAGAGACTCTGAGAGAGAGAGGGAGACACAGAGACACTGAAACAGAGGACAGAGAGAGACAGAGAGATACAGAGGGAGTCACAGAGATACTGAAACAGAGGACAGAGAGACTCTGAGAGAGAGAGAGAGGGAGACACAGAGATACTGAAACAGAGGACAGAGAGACAGAGAGAGAGAGGGAGACAAAGCGATACTGAAACAGAGGACAGAGAGACAGAGAGAGAGAGAGAGAGGGAGACAAAGAGACACTGAAGCAGAGGACAGAGAGACTGAGAGAGAGAGAGAGAGGGAGACACAGAGATACTGAAACAGAGGACAGAGAGACACAGAGTGAGAGAGAGAGGGAGACAAAGAGACACTGAAACAGAGGACAGAGAGACAGAGAGAGAGAGAGAGGGAGACACAGAGACACTGAAACAGAGGACAGAGAGACACAGAGAGAGGGAGACACAGAGATACTGAAACAGAGGACAGAGAGACACAGAGAGAGAGAGAGAGAAACAGAGACACTGAAACAGAGGACAGAGAGACACAGAGAGAGAGAGAGGGAGACACAGAGATACTGAAACAGAGGACAGAGAGACACAGAGAGAGAGAGAGGGAGACACACAGACACTGAAACAGAGGACAGAGAGACACAGAGAGAGAGAGTGGGAGACACAGAGATACTGAAACAGAGGACAGAGAGACAGAGAGAGAGAGAGGGAGAAAAAGAGATACTGAAACAGAGGACAGAGAGACACAGAGAGAGAGAGATGGAGACACAGAGATACTGAAACAGAGGACAGAGAGACACAGAGAGAGAGGGAGAGGGAGACACAGAGAGAGAGGGAGAGACACAGAGACACTGAAACAGAGGACAGAGAGACACAGAGAGAGAGAGTGGGAGACACAGAGATACTGAAACAGAGGACAGAGAGACTCTGAGAGAGAGAGAGGGAGACACAGAGACACTGAAACAGAGGACAGAGAGACACAGAGAGAGAGTCTGGGAGACACAGAGATACTGAAACAGAGGACAGAGAGACAGAGAGAGAGAGAGAGAGGGAGACACAGAGATACTGAAACAGAGGACAGAGAGACAGAGAGAGAGAGAGGGAGAAAAAGAGATACTGAAACAGAGGACAGAGAGACACAGAGAGAGAGAGATGGAGACACAGAGATACTGAAACAGAGGACAGAGAGACAGAGAGAGAGAGAGAGAAAGGGAGACACAGAAATACTGAAACAGAGGACAGAGAGAAACAGAGAGAGAGAGAGGGAGACACAGAGATACTGAAACAGAGGACAGAGAGACAGAGAGAGAGAGAGGGAGACACAGAGATACTGAAACAGAGGACAGAGAGACTCTGAGAGAGAGAGAGGGAGACAAAGAGATACTGAAACAGAGGACAGAGAGACAGAGAGAGAGAGAGGGAGACAAAGAGATACTGAAACAGAGGACAGAGAGACAGAGAGAGAGAGAGGGAGACAAGGAGATACTGAAACAGAGGACAGAGAGACAGAGAGAGAGAGAGGGAGACACAGAGATACTGAAACAGAGGACAGAGAGACACAGAGAGAGAGAGAGGGAGACACAGAGACACTGAAACAGAGGACAGAGAGACTCTGAGAGAGAGTGAGGGAGACACAGAGACACTGAAACAGAGGACAGAGAGACAGAGAGAGAGAGAGGGAGACACAGAGACACTGAAACAGAGGACAGAGAGACACAGAGAGAGAGAATGGGAGACACAGAGATACTGAAACAGAGGATAGAGAGACAGAGAGAGAGAGAGGGAGACACAGAGACACTGAAACAGAGGACAGAGAGACAGAGAGAGAGAGGGAGAAAGGGAGACACAGAGATACTGAAACAGAGGACAGAGAGACACAGAGAGAGAGAGAATGGGAGACACAGAGATACTGAAACAGAGGATAGAGAGACAGAGAGAGAGAGAGAGAAAGGGAGACACAGAGATACTGAAACAGAGGACAGAGAGACACAGAGAGAGAGAGAGGGAGACACAGAGATACTGAAACAGAGGATAGAGAGACAGAGAGAGAGAGAGAGGGAGACACAGATACACTGAAACAGAGGACAGAGAGACAGAGAGAGAGAGAGGGAGACACAGAGATACTGAAACAGAGGATAGAGAGACACAGAGAGAGAGAATGGGAGACACAGAGATACTGAAACAGAGGATAGAGAGACAGAGAGAGAGAGAGAGAAAGGGAGACACAGAGATACTGAAACAGAGGATAGAGAGACAGATCGAGAGAGAGAGAAAGGGAGACACAGAGATACTGAAACAGAGGACAGAGAGACACAGAGAGAGAGGGAGAGGGAGACACAGAGACACTGAAACAGAGGACAGAGAGACACAGAGAGAGAGAGATGGAGACACAGAGATACTGAAACAGAGGACAGAGAGACAGAGAGAGAGAGAGAGGGAGACACAGAGACACTGAAACAGAGGACAGAGAGACACAGAGAGAGAGAGAGGGAGACACAGAGATACTGAAACAGAGGACAGAGAGACACAGAGAGAGAGGGAGAGGGAGACACAGAGATACTGAAACAGAGGACAGAGAGACAGAGAGAGAGAGAGATGGAGACACAGAGACACTGAAACAGAGGACAGAGAGACACAGAGAGAGAGAGAGGGAGACAAAGAGATACTGAAACAGAGGACAGAGAGACTCTGAGAGAGAGAGAGAGGGAGACACAGAGATACTGAAACAGAGGACAGAGAGACAGAGAGAGAGAGAGGGAGACAAAGAGATACTGAAACAGAGGACAGAGAGACACAGAGAGAGAGAGAGAGACAGAGACACTGAGAGGGAGACAGAGAGACAGTGAGAGAGAGGAGTGAGAGACAGAGAGACAGAAAAACACTGAAACAGAGGACAGAGAGACACTGAGAGAGAGAGAGAGAGGGAGACACTGAGAGAGAGAGAGGGAGACACAGAGACACTGAAACAGAGGACACAGAGAGAGAGAGAGATAGGGAGACAGAGAGACACTGAAACAGAGGACAGAGAGACTCTGAGAGAGAGAGGGAGACACAGAGACACTGAAACAGAGGACAGAGAGAGACAGAGAGATACAGAGGGAGTCACAGAGATACTGAAACAGAGGACAGAGAGACTCTGAGAGAGAGAGAGAGGGAGACACAGAGATACTGAAACAGAGGACAGAGAGACAGAGAGAGAGAGGGAGACAAAGCGATACTGAAACAGAGGACAGAGAGACAGAGAGAGAGAGAGAGAGGGAGACAAAGAGACACTGAAGCAGAGGACAGAGAGACTGAGAGAGAGAGAGAGAGGGAGACACAGAGATACTGAAACAGAGGACAGAGAGACACAGAGTGAGAGAGAGAGGGAGACAAAGAGACACTGAAACAGAGGACAGAGAGACAGAGAGAGAGAGAGAGGGAGACACAGAGACACTGAAACAGAGGACAGAGAGACACAGAGAGAGGGAGACACAGAGATACTGAAACAGAGGACAGAGAGACACAGAGAGAGAGAGAGAGAGAAACAGAGACACTGAAACAGAGGACAGAGAGACACAGAGAGAGAGAGAGGGAGACACAGAGATACTGAAACAGAGGACAGAGAGACACAGAGAGAGAGAGAGGGAGACACACAGACACTGAAACAGAGGACAGAGAGACACAGAGAGAGAGAGTGGGAGACACAGAGATACTGAAACAGAGGACAGAGAGACTCTGAGAGAGAGAGAGGGAGACACAGAGACACTGAAACAGAGGACAGAGAGACACAGAGAGAGAGTGTGGGAGACACAGAGATACTGAAACAGAGGACAGAGAGACAGAGAGAGAGAGAGAGGGAGACACAGAGATACTGAAACAGAGGACAGAGAGACAGAGAGAGAGAGAGGGAGAAAAAGAGATACTGAAACAGAGGACAGAGAGAGAGAGATGGAGACACAGAGATACTGAAACAGAGGACAGAGAGACAGAGAGAGAGAGAGAGAAAGGGAGACACAGAGTTACTGAAACAGAGGACAGAGAGACAGAGAGAGAGAGAGGGAGACACAGAGATACTGAAACAGAGGACAGAGAGACTCTGAGAGAGAGAGAGGGAGACAAAGAGATACTGAAACAGAGGACAGAGAGACAGAGAGAGAGAGAGGGAGACAAAGAGATACTGAAACAGAGGACAGAGAGCAGAGAGAGAGAGAGGGAGACAAGGAGATACTGAAACAGAGGACAGAGAGACAGAGAGAGAGAGAGGGAGACACAGAGATACTGAAACAGAGGACAGAGAGACACAGAGAGAGAGAGAGGGAGACACAGAGACACTGAAACAGAGGACAGAGAGACTCTGAGAGAGAGTGAGGCAGACACAGAGACACTGAAACAGAGGACAGAGAGACAGAGAGAGAGAGAGGGAGACACAGAGACACTGAAACAGAGGACAGAGAGACACAGAGAGAGAGAATGGGAGACACAGAGATACTGAAACAGAGGATAGAGAGACAGAGAGAGAGAGAGGGAGACACGGAGACACTGAAACAGAGGACAGAGAGACAGAGAGAGAGAGGGAGAAAGGGAGACACAGAGATACTGAAACAGAGGACAGAGAGACACAGAGAGAGAGAGAATGGGAGACACAGAGATACTGAAACAGAGGATAGAGAGACAGAGAGAGAGAGAGAGAAAGGGAGACACAGAGATACTGAAACAGAGGACAGAGAGACACAGAGAGAGAGAGAGGGAGACACAGAGATACTGAAACAGAGGATAGAGAGACAGAGAGAGAGAGAGAGGGAGACACAGATACACTGAAACAGAGGACAGAGAGACAGAGAGAGAGAGAGGGAGACACAGAGATACTGAAACAGAGGATAGAGAGACACAGAGAGAGAGAATGGGAGACACAGAGACACTGAAACAGAGGACAGAGAGACAGACAGAGAGAGAGAGAAAGGGAGACACAGAGATACTGAAACAGAGGATAGAGAGACAGATCGAGAGAGAGAGAAAGGGAGACACAGAGATACTGAAACAGAGGATAGAGAGACAGATCGAGAGAGAGAGAAAGGGAGACACAGAGATACTGAAACAGAGGACAGAGAGACACAGAGAGAGAGGGAGAGGGAGACACAGAGACACTGAAACAGAGGACAGAGAGACACAGAGAGAGAGAGAGGGAGACACAGAGATACTGAAACAGAGGACAGAGAGACACAGAGAGAGAGGGAGAGGGAGACACAGAGATACTGAAACAGAGGACAGAGAGACAGAGAGAGAGAGAGATGGAGACACAGAGACACTGAAACAGAGGACAGAGAGACACAGAGAGAGAGAGAGGGAGACAAAGAGATACTGAAACAGAGGACAGAGAGACTCTGAGAGAGAGAGAGGGAGACAAAGAGATACTGAAACAGAGGACAGAGAGACA